>NW_025336087.1:37169113-37334290 GCF_004798865.1 Varanus komodoensis | reverse complement strand
GTTCTTGACTGAATTATACAAAAGCTTGGGGTGGAGTAAATATTGGTGTTAGTATTGCATTTAAGTCTCTGAATACAATTTGACAACTATGTTAGGATTAATTATTTGTACAGAAAGATAGCAGCTTGAATTATTAACAGAAACTCAAACAGTTCCATAGATAGTATAATATTTGTTGTGTTACAAATATACAAATTAAGCATAAGTGTAAGGAAGCAGCATACGCATTTCCATCAGGCAGTAGACCTGCTATTTCATATCAGAACCTCAAAGAAGAGATGCCAACCCCCTGTGTCTCACCTCACAACTGACTCACGGTTCCCTCTCTTTCTCTATTACAAGCTGCTATTTCTTCACAGCTGCTTGCATACAAAAACATACCCCTCTCTCCTTGGTTGGGGAAGAAGAGATTCATCACCTTCCATTCGAGCAGGATAGGCATAAGATGGTATGCTGAACTCTTGTCCTTCCTGGCTTATAACAGTAGCCCGGAGAAGGGGAAACTGGCTGAGTGGTTGTTGCTTCTTTATATCAAGGTGTGATTCTGTCTTTTCTTTTCTAAAAATGGCAAGGTAAGTTCTTTATTTAAAAAAAATTCACTGTATTGCTTAATTTCTGGCCAGTCTCCAATATTTATTTATTTATTAACAGCTTTTCTATCCCGTCCCCTACAGAATGTCTCCAGACTGCTTACAATAAATAAATAGAACAGACCCACAGCATCCAACCAAATATACTAAAACCCCAATTAAAATCAATTAAACATTAATTAATTAAACATTAAAATAATGGGAATTTAAAAAAAAAACATTCCATTCTTGTACATGGTGACAGAACACATGGTGGAGTCCCAGATCAATGGATTTCTGAATGAAGCAGATTATCTAGGTACTTTTCAATCTGGATTCAGTGCTTGTCATGGGACAGAGAGCACTGTGTTCCTGTGTTGGATAATCTAAAGCAGGAAGTGTTGGTGCAAGCTGGTTATCACAAATGCTTTCAGTACCATAAATAATAATATAGTACCATAAATAATAAATATTCTCAGAGGTAGGCTATAGAACAGAAAGCTGTTATAAAAGTCCTTGGAAGGGCCAATGCAGCAATGGTAGATAGTTAGAATAACAATCCCAACAAAAAAAACCTGTGGAAAACAAAACAATGGTCCATAGACTGGAAATGTTCAATATACATTCTAGTCTCCAAGAAAAGAGATGCTAAGCAGTGAAGCAATGTAGCACCATTTCCCACTAAGCACTAATTTCCAACATAAACAAAGCAATATTCAGGGTGTAACAACAAAAAATTATACCCTATAGGCAGGGAGAAATACCAGTCAAACTGGATTATGAAAAGAGGCACTCAAGAGCATATCACAACTATACATTGAAGTCATCAAAGAAGTTCAGATAATCAGTTTATGCTTTACAGACTATACCTAAGGCTTTGACTATACTGATTGTGAGAAACTATGGCTGGTTCTGTAAGAAAGGTGCACACCTCAGTACTAAGTTGCCCTGATGTGAAGCCTATATCATGGACAAGAAGCTCTTAGGACAGAATATGGAGAAATGCGTTGGTTATAGGCGAAAGTGTCAGACAAAGGTGCATTTTATCTCCCTATCCATTCAATCTGTAGGCAGAATATACCATATGTAAAGCTGGATTAGGATAAGAGGAAGAAAGAATAAAATTGGCAGAAATGTCCATAATTTAAACTGTGCGGATGATAGTATATTATTGGTAAAAAGCAGCAATGAATTGAAATAACTCCTGATGAAAGTACAAGAGCAGGATTTCAGCAAAACAGTTGTTGTTACATGCTGTCAAGTCATCTCAATCTTACGGTGTACCTTATGAATGCCTTCCAAAATGTCTTGTGCTTCACAGTCCTGCTCAGTTCTTGTAAGCTCAAGGCTGTGAAATCTTTTATAGAATCCATATATCTCATAGCTGGTCTTCCTCTTCTTTTGCCTTTGACTTTCCCTAGCATTTTTGCCTTTTCCAGTAAGTCTTGCCTTACTGGAAAAGGTATAACCTCACTTTTGTCATTTTTACTTGCAGGTAAAGTTCTAACTTAATTTGATTGAGGACCCACTTGTTCAGGGTATTCACAAAGCTTTCCTCTACCACCATGTTTTGAACGTATCAATATTTTTCCTGTCAGCTTTCACACCAATATATGGTGATCAGAAATACAATTGTATGAACAGTATCCAGTGACACAGCCTTACACTTGATGCTCTTTTCTAGTTCCTTCTTTGCTATCCTTCCGAATCTCAGTGTTCTTTTAATTTCTTGGCTGCTCTCTCTGTTTGAATTGTTGACTCAGCCAAAGTAGGCTAGTCACCTGTGACTTTAAGCACATCTGGTTTTGGTGTGTTATCAGTGCTTGGCTACCTTTGAAAACTTCAGCTGATCTAGAATGCTGTCATCAGACTGTTGACCAGGGCTGGCTGCAAGAAACATATGCCTCTCTTGCTACACAGCTTCACCAACTACCAGTCTGTTTCTAGACATGATTCAAAGAACTTCTTATGATCTGTAAAGAGCACTTTCTCTCATATAAGCCTGCCCAGGTTTTAAGATCTTTGGACAATGCCCTTCTTTGGTAGCACCACCATAAAATGTGTGTTTTGTAGGCTTTCTTAGTGACTGCTCCAGACTGTGGAACTTTCTGCTAAGGAAAACTAGACTGGTTCACCAATAGGCAAATATGCCTTTGATTTGTAAGTTGGGCTGATGGATTGGTTGCTGTTTCTATTCTGATAGTTATGTTAAAACACAAGTAAAATGCATTTATTTTATAATTAATCTAATCAAGTTTATGGTTTGTATAAGTCACAAACCCAGTGTGATCTCTAGGTTTTGAGGGCTGCGTTCTTAGGCAAGACACCTTCAGTGGGTAATCTCACTAACTCCACCTTCTCCCACAGCCCCACATTTACAATCTGTGTCTCTCTTCATCATTTCTACCAGCTACTTGCTTGCCAAATAGTCAGGAGGCAGCGCCAGCTGCAACTAGTTCTTCTTACCACTACTGTTTGCTTCCTTCCTTCCTTGATTGCTTGCCTGTTTATTTACACTCTCTGGGGCTGACCACACCAATCTTCACTCTGGCCCTCCATGGACCTATGACAAAGATTGTAATTAGATGCACACAGTTTTCAAGCCCTATTTATGTGATAGATGCTATGTATTTTCTAAGATATGGAAAAGGGCACGACTAAAACTATAAACCAAACCTATTGCTTTTCTGTACTGTTATGCTATGTTTATTCTTTTCACAGATATTTCTTTTAAGTCAGTAATTTTTTTAAAGAACACTCAACTTTAATTTAACATATGTTAAAGCTGGTTTACATAAAATGTTATTCTTTTCACAGAACTATTTCTTAAACAGTTTATTTTTATGTAGGCTCAATTTATACTTTCTTGCCAGTAATTACTCAGGGGTGCCATTTAAATTTTGCTATAACAAAATTCTGTTGAGAGACTGGAAGAAACCCAACATATAAAATCCCAAAGCTCATCCTGAACCCATGTAAGTCCCTGTTAAGCTATATACCAACATACACACGCCCCACACACATATTTAAAGGATATGTTACAGCAAAATTATAATTACTACTGCATCCTATCTGCATTCAAAAATACTAAAAGCTACAGATATAATTACACATGATCCAAACTAAACTTCCTTGTTAATAACTTGGCTTTGCCTTGCAAAATAACATTCAGAAACAATTATTACCCCACATCTAGCATTCCAGCCTGCAGAACACATGACAGATTTATATACTGCTTTTCTTTTCTTTTTTACTCATGAGAAATGTGTCTGGGTGTGTTCCAGTATGAGGTAACCGAAGTCAATATAATGATAGCTCAGAATCCACTTAGGAAGGATTTGCAAGATGCAATTACCACGAGTGCCATTTTCAATATTTTAGAAAGTGATACTGTTAATCTGGAAATGCATTTTTTCTGTGCAAGAATATAAGTATTCCATAGTCCAAGGTTCCACTGTAGAACAGCTAAACCCTTCAAAATCTAAAAGAATCATTCATACCTTGAAACTAACATATTATAATGGCATAAGCTTTAATAGTCTAGAACCTTTTAACTAGATTAGGAAAATGGGTTCTAGACCACAACACTAATATTAAAATAATATAAATGATAAAAATAATATAAATGATAATAATAATATTATCACAAGACTCCCTATTGTTTTCATTTCAACACTGTAGCATAGTGACCAATCTGAAGGTGGAAATCTTGTCCATCAGCGTGGTGCAATGTGGTGGGTACAGTGGAATATCCAGGTTCTAGTCCCCGCGCATCCACAAAGTTCAGTGGGTGTCTTTTGGCCAGTCATGGACTCTCAGTCTAACCTACCACACAGGGTTATTATGAGAAGAAAATGGAAAACAGGAGAACTTTGTAAGCCCCCTTCAGTTCCTTACAAGAGAAAGGTGGGATATGAATATATATTATCATCATATCATCTTGGGCCTCCAGCAGCAGGCATGATCTATTGCTGCTTCATGCCATAAGCTCATCTCCAACTTACAGTGACTCTATGAATGAATGCCCTCCAAAAAGTCCTCTTCACAGCCCTCTTCAGCTCTTGAAAAACAAAGCTATGGGTTCCTTATGGAGTCAATATCCATCAATAATCTATTATCTTATTTCTGGTACCTTTTGCTTTTGCTTCTTTTCTGTCCTTGAAAATTGATTTTTCTGTTATCCATCTAAGCTTTCCTCCTTGTATCTTTGGTGCTATAGGAACTCTCTTTCAGCATTATTCCTTAATAATGTGTCTTGTTTAATCCACAGTTCTTCTGGTTCATGGTTAATCTATTCTTTAGGTTGACCTGAACATTCTTAGGCATGTCATTTAAGTTGTATTTTGGAACTATTCTTTGGTTAGTGACCTTTTTTTCAGCTTTACTCTGATGGACAGTACCACAATCTAGTCCTACTCTGGTTTTGGCAGGGATAACACAGCCTCCCCATCTCTGACTTGCAATTACCTAGTCTATTCGATTTCTATACCAGCCATCTGGTAATGTCCTTGTGTACAATCATCTGATTGCTTACCTGAAGATATGGATTTGCAATACACAGGCTGCTGGCCTCAAATAATTTTATGAATCTTTCTCCTGCTTTGTTTCTGACCCCAGGCCAAATTCTCCCACATTTGAGTCTGCTTTGTTTCCAGTTTTTGAATTCCAGTAATCTATGATTGATAAGATTATCATTAATCAATCACTGCTCCTTAAGAGTGTGGATGCATGTTAGTCTGGTGTTTACCTTTGACCATTCTGCTTTGGGTGACCCTGCTAAGGGAACAACTTAGTGAAAGAGTCTAGCCTCCCAACATCATTGCTCTCGGATTCTAGCACTCAGAAGTCCCACCATCATGTTAAAGTGTTCATCCAAGAGGAGGAAGAATGATCTAACAATTCTACAATACAGAGGAGTTTTTTCAAGTCTGTTCTGTGGTGGTGAAGGCAGCAAAGAAATCACTCTTTGCCGCCAGCACTGCATCCTCAGGGTGCTGGCCACCAGAGTTGTTTTGAGTAGTTTGTGGACTATTGCAAACTGGTTCAAAGGAGATCCAAGTGGAACCCATGGTTGCCTGTTGTGATGAGTTTGCTCAGCACTTTGAGGAGAAAATCATTCAGATTTGGCACATATTGATTCCACATTTAATTCAGTCCTTAGAATGTAGGCATCCAGTGCACTATCTGATCCTGTTGTATTGGATAAGTTTCAATTGTTGAGGCCTAAGGATGTGGACAAGAGGTTTGGAGCTGTTTGATCAACCACTTGTTTGTTTGATCCTTGCCCTTCTTGGCTAGTCACCCAAAACAAAGAGGGTGTGTGTAGCTGGATCCAGAAGATTGTGAACTCATCTCTTAAGGAGGGGTTCGTCCTAACTCTGTTAAAAGAGGTGAGGATCCAGGCCCCTCCTAAAGAATGCAACCCTGAATCCAGAGGATATTAACTATAAGCCTGTGGGCAACATCTCTTTCTTGGGCAAGATACTCAAGCACATGGTGGCTCAGCAGCACCAGATATTCTTGGCCCAAACTGACCATCTTGATCTACTCAGTGTGGCTTTAGATCTGGTTTCAGTACTAAAACAGCCTTGGTCACCAGGTGGAGTGACCTTTGACAGGGGGAGTGCTGAGACTTCTTCCCATCTGGTTCTACAGTAATTGCCTCCCATTTCAAAGGCCAGTAAACTTCGCAACCGTTCAGAAACCATGCATATTTTACCTTACCGCAATTTAATGAGAAATCAATCCCTCTCAATTCATAGAACAGATGATTGAATAAAGGCTGAACCACAATTTTATAAACAGCACTTACAACAATGCATACAGTTCTATATTCTACTGCAGCCTGTGTCATGTAATGGTTTTCAAAGAAGAGTGTCATTTGCTGACTAGCTATAGTTTCAGTACCTGCTTTCTCCCAAGAGGTGCCCCATCCAAGTAGTGCTGGCCTGACTTGACCTAGCTCTGCTTTGAAGATCTGGTTAGAGTCCAAGGCAGCACAGCTGAGGTAATTAAATAAGCACATGCAAACGCTGGAAGATAGTCACATTGAAAAAAATGAAGTCACTTAACAAGTTGGCTTTCAGCACACTTCAACATTTTTGGATATTAAACTCATTCAGAAAATAATTTTTGACTTAAGTATTGGTGGACCCAAGAAAAAATATTGCATAATATACCACATGTGTCCAAAAATTCACATTTTCTTCAACTACATGCACAAAGAAAAGAATTTACAACGTCAAGACTGTGAAATAGAAACAGTTTAATAAATATGCATTTCCACCACTCTTTCAGAAAAAAATATTAAAGTTCTTTCTTCGCAACCAACACTTCCATAAAGTTAAGAAAAGGCAGCCTGATCTAGTTTTGTTCCATAGTACAGCAAAGTTACATTCCCAGCTCACATGATCTATGCAGCTTAAAGAAGTCATAGTGGCTTCTTTAACTCATGGCATGCACAAAGCATGAGTGGCCTAATTATCTGCCTGGGCCCAACTAGATTCACACCTGAAACTAGGTGGCATGGTTTGTTTAGGGGGAAACTGTTCTCCAATAACCCAACAGGCAATGGGTATTTGAGGGCTATTTTGCTCTCAAACAAGACATGCCACTGTGGTTTGGATAACACAGCAAGCAACATGCAGACGGCTAATTAAACAAATAGTCGACAGCATGGACCAGAACACAATGCAGTGTAAGCCATTTTGGCTAATATCCCAAAGAATATTGGAGTTTCATGCAGGGAAGCTCCAAGAAGATGTTGCATGATACAGTCCGAGACATGCATACTCAGAAGAACGTCACACTGGATATATTCCCAGGTGTAAGTATAAAGAATTGCGGGTTTAATATGCATATGCCATTTCTTGTGTGCGCACTTGTAACTTGCATTCCTAGTCATCAGAATATTTTCAGTGGCTTGCAAAGACCTTATCTAAAAAAGGTGCATACCTTTAGATAAGGTGCATACCTTATCTAAAAAAGAGAAAGGGACAAATTATGGGTTCCTAGTAATCTGGAGTGGTATTATTACTAATCTTAGATATTAAAGCCTTCTTCATACATTCCATATTTATAAGAGAATGTGACTTTGCAGAAAATACTTGTCTACTTTGGGGAATAATTTAGTAAAAGAGAAAATACTGTTTCCACAGAAAGTTAGCAAAGGAATAGTCTACCTCTTTTTAGACAAATGTGGATATGACTACATTAGAAAAAGAATTGGCTACCCACTTTAATGATTATTTAAAATCTTGGGTAAATGCTGCCACCATCTGAGCACATTTTTAACCTTAGATAAGAGGCAGACCTTGAAAAAAACAACAACATACTAATGATCTCGGACTAATATGAAGTCTAAATATCTTGTACTAGTTTTTTCATCAGGACTTTCCAGACTTGCCATCTATGTGCCTTTAGATTAGGATAGTATACAACACTGTAGCCAATGTGTGATGAAATAAGTCTTCCATTAAAAACCTTCCTCATCTACTTGTCTCACACATCAACTAGGAACATCCAGCAGGTAGTAATCCCTTAGAACCTTCACAGACAGTTCTGCTCCTAATTTTCTTGAGACATGCTGCATAGTAGAAACCTGGGGAAGAAAAAGTTGCTGGATACACCCAGAAGGTGCACAGGAAGACTTATTCTTGATAATGAAATGCCTGGCTTTGACACAGTGCACCAAGTAGAACAAGTACAGATTGGCTACTTTACAGGGAAGGGAGGTTATAGCAGAAATCTATGGGAACCGTTTAATACAAGCTCACCATGTACATAGATTATAGGACTGCAATCTGTGTTCCACATCAAAACCTCAGAAGCGAATATGGGAAAGATAAACTTGCTACAATATAAATGCAGAGAAGAATTTTGGCATTTTCAAACAAAAGCAGTATTTATTTAGCAAATGTATGTGAATGTAACATTTCAAGTATCAAAAGAAAGACTGCTTTAATGTAGATGTTAACTTGCAGAGTTACGAAAGCAATATCAATCAAACATAAGATTACAGTGAAGTAGTGCTCCAACCTCTAGTATTAGATTTCCAAGATAGCAGATTTAAGTTGCCTAGTTATAGGTAGCAGAAGAATAAACTGCTGAGATTCCTACCAAAGAAAGTGAGAAAAGTCTTCCTTTGTAGTACAGTCTCTTTTTATAATAAGACAGACCAGATCATGGGACGCATCTCCTTGCAGTGGTCTTGGAACTCTCAGACCATGTCTTGCAAATAGACAAAGTGAAAAACCCATGCTTCCATATACAGGTCTTCACGGGTGGTGAATAAAACATGAGGAACTATTGGAAAACCACATCCACCACATCCCCTCCATCTAGCCACCTTGAAACCTCGTCATAGAATTCCACAAGATTTGTATGGCAGGACCTGTGTTTGCAGAAGCTGTGTTGTGTGGCTGCCAACCTCCCTTCCCTATCTAGTGCTACTAGATCTCTCACTATTATGAGCCTTTCCTTTGTCTTTCCTACAATGGATGTGAGGCCTTTGTAATGTCCAGTGCCCTGAGGAGCTCCTCGACTTCTAGAGGGGTGAAAAATTCTTGGCCTCAACCAGTTCCCCATGTGGATCTCCCCCCATCCTGCTTTGGAGAGAACACAGAGTCAAAATAGTCATTTTGCATCTGTGCCTGTTCCCTCACATCAGTCACTGAATCCCTTTCCTCCCTGTTAAGTGATCCTACTGCCTGTCTCCCCTTCCTCTTGCTGTTTACATGTTGATAGAAGCCCTTTTTGTTGCTCTTGATATTCTATGCAAGTCTCAGCTCATAAGCAGCCTCAATCTTGTGAAGGATCCTTCTGCAACAGGCCTCCTCCTCCCAGTATACCCTTTTGTTTACTTGCCCCAGTGCCCATTTCCTACAGAGGTTCCTCTTACGTCTTATCCCTCTTACTACCTCCTTTCACATCAATGGCGGTGCTCTTCTTCGCCTCCCCACCTTACTAACTAGCAGTATCATCAAGGCATGCGCCTCCAAGGATTACGCCTTCATCTTGTGGACGTGAATTCCATTGTTCATCTACTGTGTGAAGTCGTCCTTCCTTTAATCTGTCCTTAATCACACCAATCATCTTCATGGGATAACTATGTGTTCTAGCATTATGAGAGAAGGTGTAAAATGTTTCTCGATTCAATTTTTCCACACCATGCATAATTTTGTACCTCTCTGTCATGCCTTCCTTGACTCACCTTTTTCCTAACATAATCCCAGATGTCATAGCCCTTCCTTACACAGAAGATGCTTTGCTGCTCCTTTTTGAACTTTTTCCAACTTTACAATACCCTTTTTGGATGTAGTGACCACAACTGTACACAGTATTTTAAGTGTGGTCACACCACTGGCTTGTATAAGGAAGTGACCTTGGCAGTTTTATTTTCAATTCCTTTCCTAATTACACCCAACATGGAATTTGCCTTTTCCAAGCCACTGCACACTGGATTGACATTTTCATCATGCTGTCCACCACAACCCCAATATCGCTTTCTTGGTCAGTTTCTTCCTGTCACCTTTTACTGGAATTTTTACCACAAGTGCACCACTTCACATTAGCTTACACTGAACTGTATTTGCCATTTTGATGCCCATTGTCTTAGTTTGGAGAGTGGGTGGTTTTTGGAGCTCCTCACAATTCCTTTTTGTTTTATCTTTCTAAATTGTTTGGTGTCAGCTTGACAACTTTATTACTTATTCCAGATCATTTATACTTAAATTGAAAAGCATTTGTCTTAACAGAGCCATGGAGATCTCAGTGTTTACATCTGCCCTTGGAATAATTTACTACATTTTCCTACTCTTTGTTTTCTTCTTTAATCAAGTAATGATCCATTAAAAGGACCTTCCCTCTGACACCATCATTGCTAAGTTTGCTCAAGAATCTTTGGTGAGGGACATTGTCATAGCATTTTGATCTTCATCCCCTTGGCATGATTCAGCCATTCCTGGATGCTTCCCAGCTTCCCCAGGAAAGTTGGCTGTCCCCCAGAGTTCAGTTTAAAAACTGCTCTGGCACCTTTTTTATGTTTAGCACCAGCAATCTTGTTCCATGGTGGTTCAAGCAGTGCCTATCTCTCTGGGGACAACAACTGGGAACAAGCCCAGTTTGTCTCCAGATGTTTCTCTATGCCTAAAAAAACTGAACCCATCCTCCCTGCACCATCTCATCAACAAATTGAGTCTTTCAGTTTTTTAGCCATGCTGATGGAACAAAAATCAATTTTGCTGGTCCATTTTGCCAAATTTCAGTCCTTTCCTCCTGACTACATTTCTCCACATCACTGATACCAACACTGGTCATAACCACTGAAACCCTATGGATTGAAATGGTACATGATATCTGTAACCAGGCAGGCAATTTGCCACGCAGTCTAAATGTCTGTCACAAACATGACATGTCTATCTATGTCTAATAATCAAATCTAATCAACCCTAATCAAATCCTAGGTACATCATTGGCACAGATAAACAAGAGAGTACTTGTTTATCTTCTGAAGAATAGATGACCTTCTAAGGGATCATTTCATTCTTCCTGAGAATGAAACCCTTTTCCCCCCCGAGACCTTCATTCTCCATGACAGCGTAAAAGATACCACCCAAAGAGTGGGACACTTCTATTAGGTCCCTGAAGACCTAATTATTTAATCTCTCTGCCTCTCTTGGTTTCTGGAGTTCGGCAGCCTTGGCTTCAAGGGAACGAATTTATTCCCAAGAGCCATCTCATTACAGTGAGCATACATCCACAACTTCTGTCCAGCTGGCAGGCAGCCATACACACAGCACTCAGTGCAATACATTGGATAGGCCCCCTAACCCTACTGGCTTTCTAACTTTTAAACTGCTAATATTGAGTCTGTTTATCTGAAATATTGGGTTTATTTACTTGAAATATTGAGTTTGATACTAACAGAAGGTGGGGATCTATGCTTGCTTGCTTGCTTGCTTGCTTGCTTGCTTGCTTATTTATTTATTTATTTATTTATTTGATGTATATCCATACTTCTCCCTCTTGCAAGGAACCTAAGGTGGGTTGCATGTTTTCTTTCCAATTTATCCTCACAACAACCCTGTGAGCTAGTTTAGGCTAAGATACCATGTCTGGCCGAATTCACTCGGTGAACTTCATAGCAAATGGGGACTAGAACCCAAATCTTCTAAGTCCCAGTTCAACATTCTAACCACAAACAAATAAGTATAAACAATTTTTTTAAACCCATGGAGTTTTTAAAATTTATTTAAACTTATTTATTTATAGCCACCTCCTATGAGAATGGAAGAAAGAGTTGACTGTCCTGATATCATTGCCCAATTACTAAACTTATATAAGTGCTTAACTTATTTGTGCATTGACATTTTATTACTATAAATGAGGCACTTTTTCATTGGGTACCTCAAGCTTGCACAGCTGGTTCCCTTGCAAGCCTGATTTCTATATTAAGCTTGCCTTTTTAGATGAGCATAAGAAGCTCCTAATCTCTTAGCACCACAGCACCTCTGCTTTAGCAAAATACAGAATAGGGAGAATCCTCTGAGAATTGATTAACTGTTGCAGGATGCCACATCTGTTCTAGTGACACAAATTAGAGCTGTAGTGCACAAACAAAAGCAACAGCACAGAATCACACGGATAGCCTTTTAAATGCTTAGTTTTCAGTGGAGGTCCACTATTGTCCACTATCAAGCAAGGATGTTGGAGAAATTCACAATGGACTCAAATTATTTTTTAAGAATCTGACTAAGGGTTTCTGCAGCAGAGTGGTTTTCCTCAGTTCATTCAGATTTCCACCCCATTTTTAATTTACATTTTATGCAAACCTAGTCATATAAAATGCATAAAACAGACCAAAAGTGCACAGTTCACCCACAGACTAAAGCATGAAACCATGTACTTTGGGAGGATTTGCATTATTTGGGTGGTTCTGCAGTTTTGGGAGCACAAAGTTGTATGACTCAAAATTTGTATAAATGCATATGAATACCTTTCTGCAAAATCCTATTATGTCAATGAACTGATGACATAATGAAAAGTCCTGGAAATCCATGAAACAGACAGAACACATTTTACAGCATTTTCCCATGCCTGCTTTCAAGGCAGAACAGTCCTCCTTCTTGAAGTATATTGCATTACCCTCAGAAAATAAGCTATAATAATTCATAAAGTATTTAAAAGATTAAGAATATCTAAACTCATCAAAAGTGTTTTAAGAATTGGAGAGAGAGAAAACAGCATGAGTGCCAGACGTGAGGAGGAATTGGCTCATGGAAAGTCAGTCCGTTTTCCTGAGAAGAAGAAATGAAGGTATTGACCTAGTTTGCACCTAACAACAAGTGTGATGCAGGTTGAGTATGAATTGTGTTGGAAATGATCGCTGTTGCTGAACTGTTGGTTGTCATTATGTGCATACCCTGTACTACAGTTTAACAATAGCTGGGTCGTTATAGTTGTTAACAAACTAGAGTTCACAACTAAACAAGAAACTATGGATTCTTTTTCTGGGTTGTTTGCAGTTAATAACCCATACTTAAAACATAGTGCAGGGATTGTAAGTAACAACATGCCACAATTCAGCCACAACATGTAAATCAATGTCATCTCATATGTATCCAACCTTCCTTCCCTTCTTTGCCTACAACCTTTGTTTCTACGTGCATTTTGCTTTGGGCACACTTTTCTTCTATTTTCAATGTACCAACTAATGCTTTTTTTCAAAGCATAAACCTCTTGTTTAGAAATGCTTACAACTTCTTGCTCAACTACTCTCCTTTCTGTTTCCCCACTTCTACTTGAGCTCTCTTGTTTCACTCATAGTGTCTTATCCTTCTGAACCAAAAGGACCATCACCACCATTTTGCTCTTGTAGTGATGAATATATGAAAAACAAAAGAAGCTGGTTCATACTAAGCAACATTGCTAGCCCAGATCCTTTAAGTAAGAAAGGCAAGAAACAAAACCTGGATTCCACCACTTTGAGCTCCTCCTGGATCATTTTGTATAGGATTTTATTTTTCATAGCACTTCTCCACCACTTGAACAATGGTTTAAAATTTTTTAAATATATATGTATTCTCCCCTAGACTTTCCCACCTAAACTGAATTGCTCTTTTCCCTCCCTTGTGACTTCGTATCTTGTTGGTCTTTACAGAGTGAGAACTTGTAAGCACAGTGTGTATTCCTTGAGGTGTTCTTGTACCACTGCATTTAAAAGTCAGTGCTACTGTATATAATCAGTACTAATCTACAAACATTCAACTCTGATAATAGCAAAATGAAAAATGCCTTGATACAGCGTATTGTGCATATTTAGCAATAGTGATAGAAGTACTATGCTAAATCCATTTAACTCTCAGATTTAAAGTATCTAATAACTAAACTTCAGGTCTCCATCGCACTGTACCTTCAGTGTCCCCTGAGTACTGGGATAAAACAAATCTGTTTTCTGTTTCCATTTGACATTTCCATTGATGTCCTCCTACCTACACAGTTTCTACTGATGGTAAATCTGATAGTACTTGTCTAAACATATCTATCTGCAATTCAAACAAGTGATAAATTAAAGCAAACAGAGAAAAGCCTTTTGAACTCTGCAACCTTTTAGAAAGAGAGATATTCCCACTCATCCCCATGCCCTCATGAACAAAATTTACCTTGCATTTAAAAAAACATTTATGAAAGCTTTCTAGCAATGCCAAGTGTAATTTATTGTTCAAAGAATTAAGTTCTTATTGAGCAATCATTAATAATGGGTAAAGAAAGGATTACATTTTTTTAAAATGAGCATATTGTTCTACTCACATGACTCAAATTGAACATAGTCAATACTGACAATTTTAGTGGATAACGAGGAACAGACAGCTATGGGTGACATATTACATAACTTATTTTCGATTTGTTTCCTCAAAAAAAAACAGTTTATTCTATTTTATGCTTATTATCTATAGGAAATGTCCAAACTGGGTTAGACTGAACTTTCAAAGTGCTACTAATTAAGATAGCTAAATTACAGGCTATATTTCAGGGAAGGAATTCTCCCAAGGCAGTACATTTAAAAATGCATGTAATAAAATTAATAATAAAAGTGGTAAGAAATACAGTTTTCTGTGGTAAGAAAATCCTCCCAAAACCAGAAATACCAGCAGTAGACAGAACCTGCAGTACAGCTGCTGCTATAAACAAAAGGGACAATTTTCCCTTAGCCAGCGCAAATTTCACCTACTTCTTATACAAACACAAGCCTAGATGGGAGCCAGGGAAGGGGGAAGAAAAGCAAGGCAGGTGACAAAATTCCACAGATATGCATTATATAAGCAACTGCAATATGCTGACACAAAATTAATCATCTGTCCATAAAAACAAGGACTATTATTCATATGCCTCCCAATGATATTCAGATAAAATATAGTTTCAATTATGGCTTTTCCATAATTAATATTTTGTCCACAATATTTTGTTTTTATATTCTAGAAAACCAATCACACAGTTACATAAAACCTAGTAGATGCACTTTAAACAACATCAGTTCATCTTTTTTTTCCCTAACCCCACCAGCTGGAATCTAAACAAGTAAATTGAACTACAGCTTAGACCTCAATGTTTTCACCCGAATCCACTTTACAAACCTTATCATATCTGGCAACTACACAAGATTTAACAAGAATAAACTAAACTAACTCAGGTCCCACAAAATGTTGGCAAGCTATTTTCAATGTTCTTCAGCTGAAACCTGATTTTGGAATGAAAGCCAATGATGTCTTCATAGCTGTAGCCCTGTTCCATAGATTACAGCCAGCCAACCACAAAAAGCAGGATATGTTCACTGGAGATGCCACTGGCTCTCTTCAGCCTCATAGCCACTGTCAACAACTTCCCTCTTCTTGTTCTATATGGTTCTGCAGGCATGCACATTAATAAAAGGCTAAAGGAAAAGAATAATTGCTTTGTTTTAAACCATTCCAGGATTTTACATCATCCCAGCTGCCAGTACTCTATCCACCCACCCTTAAATATCCTGGGATTTTTGTTCATTTCAGAAATCACTGCTGTTGTCACTGGTTCTAATTCTGACATCCAACTGGTATAATCCAGGATTATATCTGCTTAAGTCATACCAGTAGTTAACTGCCAGCAGGAGCTGTTTATACAATCAAAAATTCAGAGGCTCCTTCAAGCCTAGCAGATCCTGAGCACAGACAGCTGGACATAGTGGCGGGCCATCCTGTTCCATGCACCATAAGGCCCTCAAACCACTCAACAACCTGACTGGTTCTCACATATTCTATACCATAAAGTATCCAAATAGTTTAGCATTTGATACACAAGTTCAGGCTTGTGTACTTTCCCCTCTTCTGCTGCAATGTTCAGGGGGAAATTGAAGCTTTTACTTACTTATTTTCAACTGTTTCTTGTTTCACCCAATACCAGGTGCTCTCTACAGTTCCAGTCTGAAGAAGAGTTGGCTCCAAGTCACAGCCAAACCAGCTTATCTATCCAAAAAGCCTGTGCTGAATGTGAGGATTCTCCTGCTTCCTTTTCTTGAGTGCTGCCTAAGATGATGCCCCTGCCTGACTTTGACCTTCCATCTGTCTCTGGTTCCTTCAGCCCTATGCTGCCGCCTAAGATCTTAGCCTTCTGTCCACTCTGACTGCATTTGTCCCTTTAATCCTCATCTACCTGGTACACTGCCTGGCCTCCCTCTCATCTGTGATCATGTCTGTTGCCCTTTTGATCTTTGTCTGCTGGCACTTAAATTCAACCACAACTCTAGGTTTTCTTGTAGTTAAGCCAAGGCCTGGCTTGGCTTGAGTGCTTGACAAATAGATGTGTATCATTCTTCTTCTTTCCATGAAAAGTGGAAAGCTTATCTGGAGTGGCTGAAAGAAGCTGGGTCCTTGCCTTTCCTGCTTATTCTACTCTAAAATACCAGTGAGTAGAATGAGGAGGCTGATTTTGATGATGAAAAAATTCAGTGTTAGAAAAGTTAAACATTCCCGTCCTGCTATGCTCAGTCACAACTGCCGCCCATTACAAGGCTGTGTAGTAACAACAGTAATGAGGACATGACATACACAAATTTCCAAAGCACAGAAATAGCTTGGTGCCACAATACTGACTCTCAAATCATATCAATTTCAGACACTGAAAGGACAATCTGGAGTTGAAATCATTGAATTAGAGAAACAGAGCCCTTGGAAAGCTATGATTTCTTGCACTTAAGTGGCTGTATGAATATTACCACTGGCTCCTGGAGAGTGGATAGAATTAAAATTGTTAACAGAAGCAAATATAAACCAAATGAAAGGTATGAATATAAACTCTATGCTGCCCTGCTTTATAAGAAAATGATGATTGATAACTCACAATCCCAAGTCAGCAATGTCTTACAAGTTTAATGTCCTTTATCACAGAAACCATTTTTCAGAGTTAATTCTGAGGCCATGTTCACATAAAATAGATACTTTAATATAGTTAAGGTTTGTCCTTACCCAGTTTTCATTTGCACATTGAAAGTGTTGTTTAATATGGCTTTTGAAATTGCAGCAGTTCAGACCCTGCTCCTCACAGAAAGTCATGCCATCATAAACTTCTGTAACCACACCATCACATGTTGAAATCAATACTGTGCTGGCATGGTGGAAGTCACCATAGTATCATGATAAAACAAACAAGTGACACAAACACTAAGACCTGCAAGGCACTTTCTATACTATTGCACTACTCCCATGCAACGCACCTAGAAAAAGCTACAGTAGAGAGATGTGATTATTAGGAGAGTAGGGTTGTAATCCTGCGCAGGTTTACTTTAGAAATAATGCTACTGGACTCAAGAGGACTTGGTCACATTCTTTGTGCAACACTTAATTTCATTACCACAAGAAGGTTTCTAGTTTTGGTGCTTTGAAGAGAATGAAACTCTTCACAGAGAATGTCTATCAATGTCCTTTATCCATGATTACTAGACTAAGAACCTTCATATTAAGCCTGATCAATGCTGACTGGGGAATCTTAAGGAATCAAGGCTAGTTAGATTTGATGTTAGAGACAAACAAGAAAGAGAGGTCATCACTTTCACAACTCTGCTTTGAGTTGCCAGAGTAGAACTAGCCCAAGATATTTTGCTACATGAAGCTAAGGGCAAAAATGTCCCCCACTTATCTGTTCTACATACAGAAGACAACTACTCTGCATAAGTACACATGGCAATAAGCCACTGTGAGTGGCTTGTTGTGAGAACCCAACAAATGATCAGGCTCACCATAGGTTGTCACCTTTCCCCTTCAAGTCTGCTAGCAGGTACACCAGGGGAATTTGTGGCTTAAACCAACTTCCCTGCCATTTTCTGAAGTATACAGCTTTCTACCCCCAGAAATTACTTTCCGCAATTTCCATTTTGACAGCCACTATCAGCCACTCCAAAGTACCTAAGAAGCACACTGGAAAGGCTGTCAGTGTTCACAAAATCTTGTCTAAAAAGGCATCTGTGTGCAAAAAGTTTTTTATTTTTATTTAGCCAGATTAGCCCTATTCCAGAGTATGTAAATTTCCATGGAGACCAAGGCTCACCTGCATAATAGTCTGGAGGGAACCTTCTGACTATGGACCCAAAAAAGAGTGCCTTATTTGCATTAGTGGGTTTTTTGTTTGATTGTTTTACACTATGCTTTTTCTTGACAGCTGTCGGCAAACTGTCTAGTCAAAACAACAATGCAGGTGATCTTTGTTTATCCAAAGGTACTGAAAGAATTTATCTCCCTCCCTTAGCACTGGGATCCTCTGGGTTTTTCTGTCTTCTTCTAAAAGATCCAATGTCCCAGTTGTTCTCCCTATTCCTAAGCCTCTAAGTACTCGGGAAGGTGGAAAAAATGCAGCCAAGCCCCCATTTACTTAAGCTAGCTGTCAAAAGTCCAGTTCCTTTTAAACTCTTTTTAAAATCCTCCCCATGTATTTTTCACAGGAGCAGATGATTCATATTTACAAGAGCTGAACAGGGCTGCCATGGGCAGGATCCTTTGAAGGGCTTTCGTTCATAGGGTCACCATAAGTCAGCAAGGGATTTTCTGCTACTCTTTCTAAGTTTGGACAACACAGCAACCCACAGTGAGGAAAGCAACCCCTAGATCATTCCCTGAGTTTTCAAGGTAGCTTGTCTCAAACAAAAACAAAAACAAATGCAGTGAGTAAACTTTTGAAAACTTGAAAACCAGCTATGGCTTGCTGCCAAAGTGAGTTGTCAAGTCATGCTAACAGGGTCACTGATAGTTCAATCTAACTGCCACAGTAGCAACACCACTTTTAGTAGTATTTCAACAGACTAGCTTAGAGACATAATACTAGAAATGTCAAACACGCAGCTCTGTCCTCTATGAATTTGCTTCTGCTTCCTGCCCTCTAATATCTGCTGGCTGAATAAAGTAACTGATGTCATGCTCACCACAGATATTTTCCCAGCCAGGTTGAAACACAATCAACTAGTCAGAATTTGGTGTGATGACTAAGGTAGTTCTTAAGCATAGCATCAGGCTGAAAGTTTTTGCACACTGCCTATAGAACCACTGAAAAACAAAGAAGGGGAGAACTGTGGCACATCCTCATGAACAATGTGCAAAGAACTGTGTGAATAAACAGCAGAAAAAGCACCTACTTTTGAATAAGCCCTACAAAAATACATTTGTTTTGTTCAAGTGGATGAAGCCTATGTAGAGAACTTGTGTGCCTCTATAATAAAACATGTGAAACTGACAATTATGGAAAATATAGCTTAAAATTACAATAAGGAAATGGATCAAATTATTGTAATAAAAAGAGAGCAGGTGGTTTTGAACAGATAGGAAAAAGGACAAAGTAAGCTAAATAACAGAATAGGATAGCTACGGAAGGAAGAAAACAGGAGTATAAACTATGGGGATGAGAAAGAGATAATGCAAAGAATATGTCAAAGCAGAACATTTACAAGAGGAAAATAAAATACACATGAAGGAGAAAAGCAGATTGGGAGATTTCTAGCACTGCAAGCCTTACCAAACCACCACAAGTGCTGAAGGATGCAGAAGAACCAGGGTAATGTAGCACAGACCCGCTGTAGTAACATGATCTCTCTGTTGGGGGTTGGACAAAGTTTAGGAGATTCCTCCTCTCACTCATTAGTCGTTCTTCCACTGCAAAGCTTGGGGCCAGGAAGCGACTGTCCCTTTTGAGCAGCAGATAGAGCTCCTGAGCAAAAGCTGGTATTTTCAGCAGCACTTCATCTCCATCCTCTGGAGAAGGAGATAGAGGTGGGGGAAGTGGTAGCTGAGAAGTAGCATTAGATCCCTGAAGAAGAGGAGACCAGTGGTAGAACTCCTGAGATTCAAATTCATCCTCTGAGCCCTCGTCCTCCATCTCCCCAACTGGCTGCAGCCGCCTATCAGATGAGGAAGAAACTGAGCGGACCTCACGAGAGCTGCCCACCACTTGAGCGGATGCAGAGGTAGCACCAATATTGCTGCTGCTATTCCCGCAGTTTCCATCCGTGCTGCAGCTGCCTCCTGCACCGCTGCCTCCAGTAGGTTCTTGCTGGCCCCTGCGCCATAGTGCTGGATAGACAATCTCCCACTCCTCAGAGGCTTCCAGAGGTTGCAGACCTGCAAGAAAAAAACACAAACAGGAGTTTAAACATATGCCATACAACTCACTGATGAGAAGAGTTGCCATAAAATCAGGGTGTAATATATATGTGCGCCATCTGACAATCTCCCAGGAAAAAAAAAACAGGGAAAATAGGAAAAAATATTCTAGGAATAGGCATCTTATCTATCTTACCTTACCTTACCTTACCTTACCTTACCTTATCCCCTTTCTTCCTTGAGCTACAGTATCCCAGGAAGCAGTGCTTGAAGGACCCTGCCTGCTTCCCAGGATACTGGATTCATGGAGTTTCAATTGAAAGTATCAAAGAATCTGTTCCTAGACTGTTTTTGCTATTTTTTGTTTCTGAAACTGTTCCAGGTAACATTGCATGAGGAGTCTGGAACCTTGAACAAGACAGCATATTAGAAAAGGATGGAAAGCCAAATTCATGGATAACTGGGCGATTTGAAAACTGAGGTTTCTGGGAGAATTTCCGATCCAATGTCCTTGGAAAACTGAGGTTTCTGGGCTTTATCTGATCCAAGAAATGTCCTCTAAAATGCTCCTGGGCAGAAATTGGATTTGAGTGACTCAGTGACGTGGTGGTGCATGCATTTGCCCTACATGTCGCATGTGAAAGCGCATGCATGTGGCAGCTCTCAGTTTGGTTGCCGGGCTATATGGCCATTGGGTTCAATTGTGCCTCTACAGCCCTGCTATAACCAGTTTCCCTACACATTACACATTATACTTGGTTTTAAATTTCCACATGCTAGGCTGCTGTATCTCAAGTAACATATGCCATGTGTTGAAAATACTAGCATACGTGCTAGTGTTGGAAGACTGGTGCAGCAGTCTCCTAATTTATTAAGAGTAGTCATTAAATATATTCTTTTTAAAGTCCATAGCTTCAATTTTAAATAAAAAGTATCAAACTGACATTTTCAATTAAATCATCCACTTAAACTGTTCTGTTTAATGTTGTGAGGTGATGTATAGCTTTGACTAAGAGAATGAGTTCAGCTCACCCCAATTCAAATCTCACCTCTGTTATAAGTTCATTAAGTCTCCTTAACCAAACCATTTTCTTTCAGCTACAGTACTCCATCTGCAACATAGGCATTCTCTTTAATTATGAACATGTATGTTTGAGTGCTATCAGTTTTGGAAGTGGAACAAGTTCCATATCCCCCAAAGACATATGGCTTCTGCATGCATAGGAAATCCTTCAGTATGCAGAGGTATATAAAAGTGTGTAACTTACATGACAAAGGTATTTAAAATCCCCAATAACAGCTCGACCTGTATTTAACAGTCTTCCAGAATGTTAAAATACCAGTCATGGAAACAGGGAAAAGAAAACTGGAGAACAAGAAGGAAGGAAGTGCCTTACTCAGGTCCCTAACAGATGAGATTTGGGTTAAAGTGGGGGGGGGGGGAGTTTCCCACTCTGCACTTAGGCAAGCCAGTTGCTCTCAGTCTCAGTCCACCCCACTTCCCCATCAAGCAGGGTTGAGATGGAGTAAGGAAGGGATACATTGATATTTTGCTGCAAATCCTATGTCTAACCTAATTCACAGACTGGATCATAAGAATTAGAACAAGATAATGTAATTAACTTTGGGCACTCTTTAGTGCCAATTATTCTTATCATGAGTGGTGATAGTATATAGATTGATTTCATAAGTTATGAAACTAAAGTACAAACTGTATACCATATAGAAATTCAATAGGAACAAATGTCAAGTTCTGCTCCTAGGAAAAAGAAGCCAAATGCATCTTTACAAGATGAGGAATACTCGGCTTAACAATACTCCAAATGAGAAGGACCTTAGCATTGTTGTACATCATGAGATGAATATGAGTCAAGAATGTGATGTAGCTGCAAAAAGGGCAAATGCTATTTTAGGCTTCATTAATGGAAGTATCAGTTCCAAAGCATTTGCAGTACTGCTTGCCTCTTTATTCAGCACTGGTTAGGCCTCATCTGGAATACTGTGTCCAGTTCTGGGCACAACAGTTTAAGGAAGAATCAGACAAGCTGGAACAGATTCAGGGTTCAGAGGGGGCAACAAAGATGATCCAGGCATTGGAAACAAAGTGCTATGAGACAAGATTGAAAGAACTGGGTATGTTCAGCCTCAAGAAAATAAGACTGAGGGGAGATATATGACAGCACTCCAAAGGTACTTGAAAGGCTGTTACAAAGAGGAAGGTCATGATCTCTTCTCAATCTTCTCAGAGTGCAGAATACAGAATAAGGGGGTCAAGTTACAGGAAGCCAGGGTCTAGCTGAACATCAGGAAGAACTTCCTGACAGTTAGAGTGGTATGACAATGGAACCAATTACCTGGGGACAATGTGGGATCTGCCACACTAGAGGCATTCAAGGTGCAACTGGACAGCATCTGAGAAGGATGGTTTAACGTAGTGTCCTGCACTGAACAAGGGGCTGTGTCCAATGAACCTCCGGCCCCTTCCAACTCTAGCATTCTAAGATTCTATGAAATGCAAAACATTATCCAGGTATCAAGATACTTGCAGTCACAATGTGTTCAGTGTCTTACCCCACTCTCCAAAAGCATCCTTGCAATATGTACTTTTTCATGCACAGTGAGGAAGATATTATCTTGCATATTCCTCTGCTAAACTTAAATACCTCATGTTTCCTTCATTGCACAAAAACTAACTAAAAGACACCCCACAGCTGCCAGGTGAAACATGCAATGCACTAAGCACAGATATAGAGGGAGGATTCTTTTACATTTCACTATCTGGAAATATCCATTAAAGTAAACTATCTTTTAAAAATTACACTGGTTTCTTAAATGTTTAATCTTAATGCTTGACTTTGATGCATGTAGGAGTGGGGGGGGGTAACAATTTAGAAAGATCCTGCCTCTGGAAAAGTGACAGAAGTGTTTGACTTAGGAAGAGAAATAAACTAATTGAAGCAGTTACTTCAGCAAGCTTTAAAATACTGTTACATCCTAATGTGCATATGGAAACCTATACTTCAAAGATCGCCTTATGGATCACATTTGCAGATGAAGAACACATAGATCACTCCCAGGAATAAAACGTGAGCGTTACATAAGACACATTCTGGAGAAACTGATCTATGAGGACGTATTCTTGTACTGTTTACAAGAATACATGCACCCTGCCAGATGAAGATACTGTGCTATGGGGTTTGATCATATAGACTACTTAAAAATTACTTGGCTGGGTGGGGTGAGGACTGTCACGACACACAAGACAGAGGAATGTCATAGGCAGCACTTATTTTAAGCAAGGGCTTAACTTTCAATATAAGAACACCAATTCCAGAAAGTCATTTTCCCTGGTGATCTTCAAAGTAGCTGGGGAAATAACTGCCTCTGAGCATGTGCAGAGTACCTCCAGCAACCCAGCCTTGTACAGGGCAAGGATTCCGCACCACCGCTCGATGCAGCCGCTCTGACAGATTTCTCTGTGCGCGCCGCAGGGTCCTGCAAAGAGGTCTGTGCTTATTCAAGGTCCCTCTCTCAAGGGCTTCTTATTCAGCAGAACTGACATCCACCGATCTGCAGCCCCAACATCTGGAGATCCGGGAGAAAGAAGAGTCGCTTCTGCTGTTGCTTCTGGAGCACAGAGCAGATTCAGCGAGAGAGGGAGGGGGGAAGGAAACGGAGCGGGCAGGCGGGAAGAGAGAAGGCTGAAATTTACCTGAAGTGATCCCATTTGACAGGAAACACAGCTGATAAAAGAGGCAGCAAAGATGGCTCAGTCGCATTCCCCGTTGCTTCTCCATCCACTCCCACGAGG
Organism: Varanus komodoensis; assembly: GCF_004798865.1. Lineage (NCBI taxonomy): Eukaryota > Metazoa > Chordata > Lepidosauria > Squamata > Varanidae > Varanus > Varanus komodoensis. Next base: position 37,310,297 of record NW_025336087.1, on the reverse strand, counting down.
GAGAAGCGACCGGATCACGCCCCCTCCAATCTGGGTGACTTTTTTTTTCCTTTTTTTTCTTTTTTTTTTTTTTAGCGCCGTGCCGCGAATCTTTGCAAAGCGCCGAAAAGCTGCGCGCACCGACGTGGAGCTTGTAAAGCCGCCTCTTCCCCCAGTTTGTGGGAGGGGGAAGCAGAGAGCGCGGAGCGGGCTTAGAGGCGGCGGCGGCGGCGGCGCGGCGGCAGAAGAAGCGGAGCTGCCTCGGGCTGCGGCTCCCAGGAGACCCGTGGGACGCCCCGCGGAGGCACGCCGCTTCGCGGGCTCGGGCCAGGCGGCGGCCAAGCCAAGAGAGGTCAGCCGCAGGAGGGGAGCCGCAGGCTCGCCCGGGGTGAGCAGCAAGCGTGACCTGCTCGGAGCAGCAGCCCGGCGCGGGGCGACGCGGTGCTGGACGGGGACCGCGAGGACGGGCGGCGGCGGCGGCGGGTCCCGGCCAAGAGGTGGTGGCAACCACGCGCGCCCCCCGGCAGCGGCCGTCCACCGCGCTCGGCGAGCTGCAGTGAGCTCTCCCTGGGTGGGAAGTGGGCGGAGGAGGGCTAAAAGAGAAGGAGCGGGCTCCCCAAACTCCAGCCGCTCGCTCCTGATTGGTCGCTCGTGACGCTTCTATTTGCATGCTGCTTCCCCCCCCCCCCCGTGCATATACATAGCCGAGCCTGAGGTACAGCGGGCAGGTATTCGGGAAAGAGCACAGCTGGAAGAGCTTGGCGGAGGCCAGAGGAGGCCTTTCGAAGGGGCTCCTGGAGAGCCCCAAGCACCGTGGCCAAGTGCTTGCAGGAATCCCCCTTTCCCTTGCGCGGGACCGAGTGGGAAGAAGAAGAGGTTTGCCAGGGTGGCTTTGGCCTCTTCTGCCACCTGGCGCACCTGAGCCCCAACCTTCGTTCGCAGCTAAGCACAGAACAGACACCAAGCGCGCCTGTCCAGTGCTTTGCCGATGGAAGCACTGGGCATTCATGCACAGTATTTACCTGGCCAGCCTGTCCCCTCAGATTGGGCTCACTGTGCTGTATCCAGCAAGGTATCTATACTGTGCACCCAGAGAGAGACGTTGAGGGCTGACCCAGACAGAACATGCCTCCTGAAGGTGAAACATTCACACAGACATAGTAATATTCTTAAAGCACAAGTTCAAACATGCTGGAAGAATACAGGCACAGAGTTCTGAAGCAGGCACCCCAGTGTACAAGCTTATTATCGCTCAGCCAAGTATACAAAACCAAAACCATATGTGTATCTTCCTATCTTATGCATTGTCAGTAGCCCAAAGGACAGTGATTCATTAAGACAGAGTTAGAATAAATATAAATACCAAAAGAAAGGCCAACTTGCAAAACCGAACAATTCTTGCCATGACTGGCCTGACAGATACTGATAATATCTCAGTATTATGAAATGGCAGGCTGGATCTGTATTGTCCTCTCTGTATCATTCTGCAAAAGGAAGAATTCCGTTTATGGAAGTTCGCTCTACCCTTGTTTGGTGTGGGCTGGAAAGAGTCCCCTTCCCCTTGGGCCAAGCTCACCCTGTTCAACAGGGTTTCCTGATTTCCTGTGTACCATTTTCAGGAGGCATGAAAAGAATTTTAAATTCCACTTGCATCAGCAAAATTGATCCAGTTCAAAAGTGGATTGAACTATAAGTTCCTGAATACTTGAAAACCAGCCTCAGAATCCAATTGTCCATTAGACGTAATACAACCTTATAAACACACCTCACTTTATACCTAAAACACTAACTTTACAGAAAGCATACAGATGTGTATGTCTCATAGCACGTGGAAGGGAAACCACTTTCAGCCCATGGGCCACATTGAATTTCAGAGAAGCACTTGGAGGCCATGTTCCAGCCATGGGACCAAAAGTACAAAAATTACCAGCAAATTGTAGTTTAAAACTCTTGCTGTCACTAAAACGCTTTGGGAAAGGCTGTTCAAGCTTTCAAAATGGCAGAATGGGGCCTGGGAATAATACAAGAAATAGGAAACCATCGAAGAGTAAAGTAGCACCAGAGGAAGTAATGGGAGCCATCTCAGTTCGGTCCCTCTGCCTGAGATGTGTAACCCAGCCATAAAACATGGAGTTGCACCCTACGAACTTCCAGTCCAAGACAGAGAATTACACAGACAATTTGATATTTAAAATATTTTTATGAGAACAGGACTACAATAAAGTATAGAAGATGCGCTGCTGGTTCAGGCAATACCCCAGCATGCGCCCTGGATTCATGTTTTATAGATGCCTCTATGCAAATACTTGTGCATGATTAGACCCTGTCACCTGACTCTATCCTTGCTTTGTAGTGAACACAAGTATCACATGAATGAAGCCTTCCAGCATATGAATATACTTGTGTGAACTTTGGTGATGCTGCACATATTTGAGCACACTTCTGAATGCATAAGCATGGATAAAATCATGCCGAACAGGTTATATGCACAGTGCTGTGGTGGGAAGGCATAAGAGAGACACCAAACTGGGATGTTAGGCTAGCCTGTATGCTAACTCCCTGCCAACACTCTTTTGAACATATTTGCTAATGTATTTCAGCACCAGGGTAGGCACTTCAAAAAATACCAGGCCATCATCTTGATTGGGGTATATTTTGATCCTAAATTCCCTCTTTCTGATCACCACATACACTTCATGGATGTATTTTATGCTCCTTGACTAGAAAGTGGCTAGTAAGCCTTGATTCAATTTGCAAACAGCACAAAGACAAGCAGAAGAAAAAATATAGCAACCTTCTTATTCAGTTTCACTGCTTGATATTTTAAAGGTTATTATTATACTTTCAAGGGTAGGCTTAGCTGGTTAGTTTTAAAGAAAGAAGGCATTTCCTTAGTAATTAACAGTTACAAAAATATACCTTAAAAGTATAAAAGAGTTTACATCTAAATAAAACCCAAGCTCGCTCCAAATTTCAAGGGGGAAAACATGTTTAGACACCAAATAAGTACAACATTGCTTGAGGCTTGGTCTCTGATCTCTTTTCTCAATAAACATGAAAATGTACAACAAGGGTGTGTTAGATTAAGTACAACTTTAAACAATATTTATTAATGAAAAAAATCATCATAATGTATGTTCCCTGGTAGAATTTAATATCACCTTCTTTCAAAGCAAGCAAACTGTAAGTTTCTACAAGTAAGATGAAAACTTAAAATGAGATGAATAGCAGTTATGCAGAGAAATCTTGCACATATTTACTCAGGGGAAAGTCTTGCTGTTTTTAATGGAACTCACTCTAATTTAAGTGTCCACAGGATTGCAATCTAAATGGCGAGAGAGTGAAACATTGAAGCAACAGTTAAATCTCTGCAGGCAGAATACAATGAAACAGAAATTGGAGTCATGGAGGCAGAAAGGACCATTGAAGATGGTACATACAGTATTATACAGAATAAACGTTAAAAGACCTTTTAAAAAAAACTTTTAAGTTGAATTTTTAACTTACATCAAATATGACAATCAACCAAGGAATGAAAGAAAATTAAAATGCAAATGTGGAAACAATAAATTTTGCTTGAAACATTCATTGGGTAGGTATAATCTTTTTAAACTGTCATTTAGTGGATTTCTTGTTATGATCCAACATTTGTTGCCCTTTGAGAAGGAATGCTATTCGAAGAAACTACCTTCAAAACTGATACAAGTTTACAGAGAAAAATCCTACAATGGTGGGACTTTTTTCAGACTAAACCTACATAGCATTATACCCCAAATCTGGACTCCTGTACCCACTTTACTGGGAGTGGGCCCACTGACATCGCTGAAATATATACATACATTATGAGGATGTATTTATAAGGTTGCACTGTAAGAACATGGAAGTATGGGGTGGCTTTTCTGTGGCTGAAAAGCCAGCACAAAAGGTTATGGCTGGTTGTAGGGTTTTGTGGCCATCTCTGGTGTTGCCCTGTCTGAACCCAGGTTAAGCCTGGAGCTTACACAGCAACCTGGCATAAGTGGCATAAAGTCTCCACATGCCCAAGCAGCAAATGTTGCTTAACTCAGATGATTTGGTCAAAGAATGTATGGATGCTTGCTCATTTTGGGATAAAAGAGAAATGCAGTATTGTTAATAGTGAAATATGTTAAAACAGAGATACAACGCAAGTGGAACCATATTTTATTAGAAAAAGTAATGCTAAAAATGATGCAGATGTTCTTCTTACAGATCAACACTCCTGTGCAAACACCTCTCAGAAATCAGTAAATCAACCAATTTTCATGCAATTGTAATCCTAAACCACCTAACTAGGAATAAGCCCCATTGAACTCAATTGGGCATATTTCTGAAGTACAGAGTTGCACTGTAAACCTATATTTGAAAGGATTTGCATTGGTTGTACTGTATTGCACTTTAAACCTATATTTAACCAAATTTTCTTAAAAGGAACCCCTTGTTGTTGTTATGTGCTGTCAAGTTATCTCCCACCTATAGCAACCCTAGGAAGAACAGCCCTCCAAAATGGCCTGACCATGAGAGGACCATTCAACTATTCCAGGTTCAAGGCTGTGGTTTCCTTTAGGGATTCAGTCCATCTCATATTTGGCCTTCCCATTCATCTTTGGCCTTCAATTTTCCCTATTGATTGTCTTCTCCAAGAAGTCTTGCCTTCTGATGATTTGTCCATTTTGTCTCCATTTTGTCATTTTTGCTTCTATGGAAAGCTCTGGTTTGATTAGATCTAGGACCATTTGTTTGTCTTCTTGTCAGTCCAGAGTATTTGCGAAGCTCTCCTCCAGCATAATGTTTTGAATGAATCCGTTTTCTTCCTATCAGCTTTCTTCACTGTCCAACATTCACGCCCATACGTTGTGGCTTGGAATACAATGGTTTAGATGATCTTGACATTGGTCTGCAGTAAAATGTCCTTAAAATGACAATCTTTTCTAGTTCCTTCCTTGCTGCTCTTCCAAGCCTCAGTCTTCTTTTCTTAGTTGCAATCTCCCTTTCAGTTGATGACTAAGCCAAAGTATGTAAATTTTTTTACAATTTCAATTTCTACATATTAGCAGTAAAGTTCTGAAATTCATCTCTGGACATGATTTTTCTTTTCTTAATATTCAGCTGCAGTTCCACTTTTGTACTTTCTTCTTTCACTTCCATCAGGAATTATTCAATACATTGTTGCTTTCTACCAGTAGTATGGTATCATATGTATATCTTAAATTAGTGATATTTCTTCCACCAGTTTTCACTATGGGAATCCCTACACTACTACATGCAGAACTAGTTTTTCCAGTATTGAATGACATATTACTAGCATGAGTAGCCATTGTGTCACAAACACTAATTTGTTTTCCCTTTCATTTATAAAACATAAGAATTGCTTTTTCAGCTAAATACTGAGCAAGTCGATGTACATAAAAATCATATGGAATGCAAAGAAAGCAAAAACCCACTATTAAGAGTGTATGACACACTCACCTCTGATTCTTCCTGGCTGGCATTACCTGGCATTGCAAAATGGAAACAAATGGGATGTGTGTACAAACACAATATTATGTGTTCATTCACAATAAACCAGATACATCAGAAATCTTACTACACTCTCATGCACAAACATTAACCTTCTTCTCTGTACAAGCGAGTTACCATTTGCTGTTGCATCCATCAAGCAATAAGCATGCATGTTTGAAGCAGTCTGTCAGGGCATGTCTTGCCTGTGGCCCCAAGAGAATTTCCGTTGTGGTTAAGGTAAACATCTACATCACAATATCAGAAGTATAGCCCAGTTACATCTAAAGCACTGCTAGTTCAGTTTTTTAAAAAATAAATAACAAAGTTTCAATGATTTCCTGAATTCATTTCATGTTTTCAGTTTTATTATTTTAATGCTGCTATAAAGGAAGTATTCATAAGTTTACTTTTGGGGAATGAATGTTATTAAACAGAACTCCTACAGACTTCATTAGTTTTAACAAAGAAGCTGGTCATGGATTACTATTGGTGAATGGCTTACCACATGCTGGTCATTGCCACTGTGAGACTAACATTCTTATTTTTTTTAAAGTACAGACAAGAAGAAGGCTGCAATGGTTCTTTATTGCACACAGAGAAAGAGAATCGGCCACATGCTGTACAAAAAATGACTTAGGCTGTGAATGCTTTTAATTCATCCATTCAGCCTAGTTTCTATTTGTGTCTTGCTTATTGGTAATTTACAGGTCCACCAGAATCATGCAAATGCTTTCCAAAGACTGATGCAGACTTGTTATATCTCCAAAGAGATAATATAGCAGTGCTACTTTTTATAAAAGTATACAGACTAACCATATGTGGTGATAGGAATAGACTTGACATACACAGAAAATCTGATCACAGTGAAAAACATAATCCTCCTTCCTTCCTTCCTTCCTTCCTTCCTTCCTTCCTTCCTTCCTTCCTTCCTTCTGTGTGGCTATGTTTCTTTAAGGAATTTAGCTGTCACTCCTCCATTTGACTCCAAATCCCTCCATGCACACACAAGTGGATAATCTGCTGTTACTACAACATGCATGCTCTTCACATATTGAACAAATCGACTGCAAACGTCTAAAGTCTTTGGGTGCCCTTTTTTTTAAAAAAAAGTTTTTATATGCTTCTCATACTAAAAGTCTCTGGACGGCTTAAAGAAAAAAAGCGACCCTTTGCAGCAGCAGTTCATGTAGAATATGCTCTGAGTGGCCCTGACTATGGATCCATTCATACATACACTGCAAGAAACAATTGTCTCGTGCGTTTAATCTGATGCAGGACATTTCTGCAGTAAAGTGTTGCTTAAATTATTGAAGAGTAAACATGAGCTGCTTGTTATGTCAAATCAATCCACCAAATCACTTTGCTCCCATGGCCTGTTGTTGTGGTATAATATTCTGAGCACCATGGTGTTGTGAACAGTGCCAACATTAATGCATTTAAACTTTGGCAAATGCAGGGCAGCGTTACTGTTATTAAGGGTAAATCTGCTGTCCAAAGCAGGACAACTTTCTCTCATCATAACGTTGACCTCAGCCTAGAAGGCTGGGGATGCTTAATGAGGATCTAAGAATCACACACTTTGTGTAGCACTAATCAGGAACAAGACACATGTTGAAATTTAAACTACACACACTTGTACATTATTTTGAGTTACATGCCATAGAAACATTTGACTTCGTACATACAAACCTATAAGCCAACTTCTTTCATTGGAACAACCCATTGGTATATAAAAGTAACATTTCTCTAGTCTGATTCCTGAATTCACGGGTCCACAAAACAACTATCTAGTGTCATGTGTTTAGTATCATATTTTCCTTTTTTTAAAAGAACACCCCCCACTTCTTACTTTATCAAATGCTGTACAAGAGACTGGTTTAGACTGTTGAGGCTGAGTAACTTAGCATTTAAGATACATTTGTTTCACATGGCAAAAGTTTAGTAAAAATATGCCAGATCAATAGCAGAAATGTTGCCTGTTTGAATTATTCTTGCTACTTTAGGACAACATATCGTATGTCTGCACATATTAGAAACAGAAGCATGTCTTCTGGTTCCTAGAAAGCCTTGAAAATGAATAGGCCATGCAAAATTCAAGTTGAACAATATGCTTTTTAAGAATTCAGTCTAATATGAATAGAGAGCATTTGTATCCCTTTGAAGGTAGAAATGTTTCTTCATTCTGTAAAAAATTGTGTGCTCTTTCTATAGATCTGAACAGTTAATCTTCATTGCCAGTTAACTCAGTTTAGACTGTAATACTATACTGCTACAAACATGCCCAAAGTAGTGGGCTTATACAAAATGTATGTATTCAAGACCACTTCAAAGGGCTTTTCTTCAGAGGAGCTTGCTTTATAGCAAATCAGATAATAATAACGAAATTCAGCAGTGGATTTTTAAAAACCTGTGGGGGCAAGGTAGCTGTCAAAGTGATCATGAGTTTAATGCTTCATTTCCAAAGTGTTGGCATTTCTGATTCATGATGCTGTAATTATAAATATGCAGTGTTAAACCTCACTGTAGTGAGACCCTATTACAAGGTTCCAAGGCTTGTGCAATGAAGTTTAAATAACACAGTGGGATTTTCTCTTTGTAAATAACATATAAGCCATTTCCCAAAGTCATACTGTGAAGTTAATCTAGGGCTTTGTGGGTGGTAGATGTGAGTAAAAAAAAGAAAAATGTTGACAGCACACTATTTTACTGCAGAACTTGAATTGAGAGTACTGTTTCTTTCATAATACCTTCAGTCTCTGATTGTATAGCCAATATCTGTGAATAGGAAACTTTTGACTCTGTTCGCATCAATGAGCCCAAAGTTATTCCCATTAAAGAGCCTTGGGGAAAGGGGTGTTTTGTTTTGCAACTGGTCTCAGCTGAACTACTGAATTGTCCCTTTTCCTGGCTGTTAACACACTTCTCTTTAGTTTAATTAACTGAGTAGGCCATTTAATTGGTTCACCTCTCAGACCCCAGAATCTAATTCTGCAAAGACTGGGTTTGATCCAGAAAATTTCCAAATGACACTTTCAGAAGGCAAAGAACTACGAGGAAAAGCCATTTTATAGCTAACATTGGGAAGGCTCCAGCTATTGTGCATATGATGCTTTTGGGATCACATTTGGAATGTTCAACAAGTATAATATACATTTAAGATAATAGCGTCTCTGTTCCCTACCATAAAATCTGAATGTTACTTCTCATTTCATATGCTGTACTTAACTATGGATGCTCAGCTATGCAAAACCTGAATCTTATATTAGTGTTCACCAGCAACATATTTTGTAAATACCAGCAAAACATATGAAACCATTTGTTTTCTCAGCAAAACATATGAAAGTGGAGATCCAGTCAATGCTTCTAAAATCAAACAGCAGTAAATGTAGGGCTGGGATTTCTTCCTGCAAGAAGAAGGAATCTGCCTGTGTAATGCTACTATGCCCAGTTTTGCTGGGCTCATTTAAGGTCCCTCTGCCTCCTTCCTGCACACCATAGCTCACTTAATTCAGTAGGGTTTCCTTATTCTCTGTAGACAATTTTCATGTTGCTGCAAGGGCTGCTGCAGGAAGGGTTAGGTAAGGCAGACCATTTTAGGGTCAACATGCACTAGCAAAGGGAAACAGAAATTTCCAAGAAATTATCCATTTAAATTAGGGTGCAAAGCAACCTTAACTTGCTAGATATCACTCTAATTACCATACTAATTTTGAGAAACTGTGTTATTTCCCACAGTCTAGTGAGAAATATCCTTTACATGTTCATATGTGTTGTTCCAGTTCTTAGCAATAATTATTTTTGGCTGTTAGAAAATGTCACGCAATATTATATTGAAGCTGAGTGCTAAATCTTATCTATTCCCCTAGATGTGGAGTTTTGAACATGACATCATCTATTACGTAAATAGAAACTATATACAAATACATATCAGTTAAAGTAGAGTACCTTTTCTTGCAGTAATTTCCACTGGTGTAGAAATAAACAAGTGAACTGAACTTCCAGAAAATAATCTAGTCAGGTCCCACTCTGTGGACAAAACATACTTGGATTTCATTACAGTTACAGTATGCATAGCAAGTGAATAGATTCCAAAATTCATTTTGCCTTCCTTTGACTGCAAATCCATAGCAGCGTGTGGCTTGTTTTGCATCCATGTTCCCAGGTCGGCATGGTAGCACACAAGCAGAAATAGCAGGCTGCTCCACTCTCCCCTAAGGATGTTATTTTGTCAATAGTGGAGAAATCTCTGATGTTGACACCTTCATTATCCATATGGATGGGTGGGGACTATAAAAACGAATGTATGATATCTCGAAAAATTTACTGTTTTGTTGACATTCTTTTGGCTCCCTTCTCTCAGATGTTTTGGTGAGGAGAAACCTCCAAATTTACTTCTAGCTCCACTTTAGGTGCAATCTCTCAGCAGTTCCAGGCTTATAGGGATCTGAAATCTTCGGCAAGTCTGCACTGCAAGTGTTTAGACAGTTGCATTAAATCCACAGTGCAAGATATTTCATTGCAGTTCAGATGTGGATCCTTTCCCTAATACACTCTTCATTTATTATTTTCCTCATTATTTAAGTCACCATTTCCCAATTTGGTGCCTGATACAGGTGTTTCAATAATGACTGGAGAACACTGGAAGTTGCAGTGCAGCATATCTGGAGGTTTTTAGGTTTGGGAAGGTTGATCTGACTCTTCCTTGAAAATGCCTGCCGTACATTAGAGACAGAGGAGAGGGGCCTGATGGCATCAGCTTTCCTCTGCTGAGCCTCCTGCTCTTTAAACTGTTACTGTTCTTCAGCACAAAAGCATGCATTGGTGTGTTCTCACATCATGCTAAACCATCCTGGCAGCAAGCCATCATGGGTTGCTTATATGTGAAAGAGAAGTTCAGGCTCAGCTTGGGTTGTTGGTTCCCTCCTCCTCCTCTTCCTCCTCCAGATATCCCAGAAATAGAGCAGGAGGAACAAGCTGTCAACCCCTCATGCTTTACCATGATGGCAAGCTGCTTCAGGTTCACTGCAACTATTTCTTCAGGAGATTGCTAACAGTGGCTACTGGACCAGCTCTTGCAGTCCCCATTTAGACAGCAATGGCCAATCCTTTCCAAGTGCCCCACTTTCAATGTTCGAAAAACCAATGCTAATTATAATGATGATAATACTGCAAACCTGCATTTTTATTTTTAGCTGCAGTTGTGAAACTGTGGGGATTTGAAGCCTCATACCAGCCCTGAACATTGTCCAGAAAAGATTCTAAATGGCATTTGTTGCCTCTGGTTTCTCTTGAAACTGAAGGCATGAGGGTTATTTGCATGAAAAAAGAATTAACACTAGTTTGAAACAAAGATCCTTGTCCCCCGCACCCCTCCCCAAACACCAGTTTGTCTCCATTCTGGTATACATTTTGCACCTTGTCCCAAGCCTCTGAGTCCACAGAAAAGTGGACATGTGCTCTCTCTGAGTGTACTTTTGGTCAAAACTCCCTTTAGAAAAGGGTTTTGAAAGAGCAGTGGGGATCATGTTGATGGATCCATATGGCTGTTTGAGTCCCAATCAAAAAACCTGCATTGCCCAGCCACAATCCCTGGAACAGCCCACAGGTTGCTGGGATTCCTTGCTTCTCTCAAACAGGTCACCCTACAGAATTCAGTCCATGTTCAAACAACGCTGCAACACATGTTGTGCAAACCTAGCCATTATCATATTAAACATTAGTGCAACTATTCTATGGTAACTTGTATCACTGAAAGGCTAGACTTTACATTCCAGATTCTAGATTTAACATTAATAAGAAGACAGTGGGGAAGTGATACTGAAATCAAGTCCTCTAATTTATTTTCTGTAGAATAGTTGATGTTCTTTTATGAATGTGTGTGTACACATGCACATGCGCATTACACACAATCCTGGGAAACTATAAACAGGAGTTTGTTGAGAAAAAGGAGAACAGAACCACAACCACTAATTGTGGGGCCAATACAGAGCCAAGGAGGATGCCCAGGGACACTTTATTGCCTGTAGGCATCCCAATGCCTGCCTCTATATCCAATGACTGTGCACCATTTATATTTAACATATCTCCATGCATTTTCTACTTGCATCTATTTACTGAGTACAACAGTATCTTAAGAAGAAAACTGACATTGGTGACATTCTTCTGGAATGGGTGCATCTGTATTTATCTTACGAAAAGAGAAGAAAAAGAAATGAAAGTTACGGTAAAAATGCAATCCTATGCATGCTTACACAGCAAAAAGCCCACACTCTGAGACTGGCCAGGGGACGCTAGGAGTTGCAGGATTTTTGCTGTCTGAACATGCATAGAATTGTGCCCTAAACCAACTAAAATGGGATAATAATGTCTGTCATAAGGTTTTACCATCGTTCTGTTTAATGTAAAGTCCCTGATCATTTTTTACTTGAGACAAAAATGGAAACAACAATTTCATTTGTTGGCTCCACATCAAGACGTTTTTCTTTCTGCTTCTAAATCCCAGCCCTCTGGCTAAAAGTGGTTGGGTGATAATGAAAGCATAGAAGATAGACGATCTTCCATTTAATTGAAAGTCTAGCAACGGAAAGGAGCAGATTGACAGGATAAGATATACTGTAATTATGAATATCCAAGGCTAGGAAATGTCAGTTAACAGCCTGCTGACAGGCATTTAGTACCCTAGATTAATTAGTTAATGTTAGCAAAGGGCTTTTGAAGATGAAAAGTGTTGCATGCTAAGTATCATTATTATCATCAGAAACCTGAAAGATTCCCCTGAAGGAAAATCCAACTCTACCAGTTCTCTCAAACTGCTTCTATAAAGACTCGTATCTTGTGTGCGCTTAGATTCTGCTCAAAATAGACAACATTTGGGAATGAGAAAGAGTATATTATTATCCCTTTCTATCTCCAAAATTTAATGCAGAACAAGTAAAGCATCAGTTCCATATGCAGTCTAACAAAAGTACAATATCCTGGACCAATAATACCCAGAGTGGTTAAAAAAAATCTTCTATGACACCTTATATTAGATTTGTATGAGCGAAGAAAAAAGTCAAGTGCAATATAAGTGTTGCAACCACAACAGTTCCACACTGAACACACCGCTCTTCAAAGTCAACCATGTAGCCTTTCCCAACATGGTGTCCTCTGGATATGTTGGACTACAACCCCCAGAATTTTCCAGCCAGTGTGGATTTGGGGAGGCATAGCCCCATACAGCTGGAGGGCACCAGGTCCTATACCTGAGCCAACTTTTATTTTATTTGTATACTGTTTTTTTTTTTGTATTCTGTTGTTTTGTTGTTAATATTTCTATTGCAAAGTGTCTTTTGAGGGTCTGCCTTAAAAGTAGGGTTGAAATATATAAAATAACCAGCCAGGGACTCATCCCTGTTCATCCAGTCCCTGAAAAGCTCCAAAATTAGAACTTGCTTCTTAATCCAAAGGACTCCCCTTCCTGGAGAGGATCCACCCTAGCTGACTCTCTTCTATCACTGCTTGGATGCTTCCAGCCGAGTCTGTTATTGCACCCATTAGGAAGTTTTATTTTGAGAGGCGAGTTCCAGATAATGTCTTTCACTCATAACCTCCTGTGTTTCCTCACTGCTACTTCCATCTTTTTTCTTATTGTAGAAAATTTATTAAGGAGAAAAAGATTGAATACTTGCATGATGCTTTCTAATTGCCAGTGCTTGGAGACTTGGTTTCCTGGGCCCATGCCTTTGCTGCTGACCTTTCCTAGCTTCAGCTGCTGCCTTTGGACCTTTATCTCTTCCCTGGCTTGTTCTGCACTTTCCCGTTCTTGTCATTCTGACAGGAAGTAGTGATGGCCACCAGTTTGGCTGGCTTTAAAAGAGGATCAGGCAACTTCATGGAGGAAGAGGCTAACAGTGGCTACTAGCCTTGCTGGGTGTATGCTACCTTCTTCTACCAGAGGTGCCATGCTTGCAAGTACCAGTTGCTGAAGAGCACGGGCAGGAGGAGGTCTTGCACCCATGCCGCTCGAGGGATCCTGTGGGCAGCTGGTTTGCTGGCATGTGCACCATGTGCTGTATTGGATGGACCATTGGTCTGATCTAGCACGACTTTTTATGTTCCTATGTTCTTAGAATTTTGCCCACCCAGATCTATAGGGGAACTGGCAGTCACCATGTCAAACTGATTGCCAACTCTCCTACCCCACAGTACCCCAAAACCTGACTGCTTCAGGCAGGATGTTAGCAGATGGAATAGAGAAACTGTTTAGCGGAATGATATGGTGAGAATACAGAGGTGAGAAGATACCGAGTTTTCAACCACATTCCTTAGCAGATGTTATTTGTATTTTCTTGATACATATTTGTATGTATTCCTGGTGATGTGCAGTGATTGGCTGCAAAGTTAGTTAAAATATTTTGCTCTACCGAGTAAAGAGGTAGTCATCTGGGACTCTCTCTCAGCTTCAGTGGTGTGGCTTACAAGAAGGGAAGGCACATGCATAAAAGAGAAACCAAAAAGAGTCTCAAATGCCTATAGAAAACATAAATAAACATTTATTTATTTATTTATTTATTTATTTATTTATTTTAAAACCATGCAACATTGTCATTATTTAGTGTTGCTTCATCTCAAAACAAATAAAATGCTATATAGTCATTTGAATTTTGCAGCTGGTGTCATGAAAACATTTTCAACAGGGGGCCAGTTGAAAGGCGGCGGCGGCAGGCACAGGTGGGGGGAGTCCAAAACCTCTGAGGTGGGCTGGATAAATAGGCATGGTGGGCCAGATTTGGCCCGCGGGCCATAGTTTGAGGACCCATGCTTTACAAGATCAGTTGCTAGCATGGTTATGTAGGTCTTATGGCCGGAGGGCTAAAATATATATTTAAAGTTCTATTTGAGTTAAAATCTTTCATACAAAAACAAACACAAGAATGATAATGTAACAGAGTACAAGTATTCATATTATATTTTTCATAATGAAAAATAGGAACACCTCCATTAATTTAACACATTTCTTAGAACATTAAAAATGAAAGTTAACACAACCTAATATGGTTCAAAAGTAAAAGCAATCCATGCATCATTTAAAAACATTATCCTGACAAATATGTATAACACACTTACATTTGGTTGGTGCTAATATGGTATAGACAACTCGCCTGGCAAATGATGTGATTGCATTAAGCTGTAAATCAATTAACACAGGCAAGGAAAAGTGCTTTGCAAAACATGTTGAGGATCAATATTCTATCGGCATGTGAGACTCCTTTGTACTTTGTCTCTCATTGGTTTGTGTCTTAATTTAGACCATCTCTTTTGCAGACTTAATATTATGCTGTTGCCAGAGGCAAAACTAACATCTGAACAAGCTCCTCTGTACTGGTACCATACTTCCATTTCTGTCCAGATTTTCTCCTTAGAGTGGCAGCAGCATATCTACTAGTTTCTTGCTTTACTGCATTGCAACACAATCTTTCAGAAACCAACCAAGGTAGTTTACAAAACATGGGAAAATAAAGGTGGGTTCTGTCACTAGTTGCACAATTGGCAAAAAGATGATACTATGCACAGGTTTTGTGCAGTTTTTTCTCCATTCAGAAAGATTGAATTGCCTTTTGTAAAGCTTATTATTGGCAGTAAGAGCTTAAGGCTTCAATATGCTGGTATTTAGTTGGGTGGGGAGGGGTTTTTCTTTTTCTTTTCCCTGTTTGTCCTTGGCCCCATGCACCACTTTGCAATCCTCAAAAAATGTAGTAATGCTAAATTTGGCCCTTGGGCTGAAAGACATTCCCCTCCCTTTCATTATGCTGACAAGTTGATGTATCGTTGGAGTTGGTTGGCATGTAGTGATGTAGAAAAAAATCTGTATTCCTGCCAGCAGGTGTAACTTGTGGGTATGTTTGTGCTGAAAGTCAATGAACAACAAGTTCCTTCAAACTCTGCAGAAGCTCTTGATGAGACTTATTCTCTTGATCCATTGCTGCCTGGATTCATGACTGGTTGGGGACAGAAATGGCCCTGCTTGTCACAGTGAATGAACTTCTTTGGGAGAAGAACACAGTTAGTGCTACACTGTTAATTCTTCTCAGTACTGTATTGACTTTGATACTGTTGACCTTGGTACTCCTATGGGCCATTTGCATGAGTTGGGAGTTTGGGATGCTGTTTTGCAAGATGGTACAGTTCTTACTTCTAGAACTAGTTCCAGACAATAACATTGCGCCACCCCACCCCACATAGCAGCTGAACTGTAGGATGCCACAGGGTTCAATTTTATCCCTAATATTACTCATCTCTAGATGAAGCCATTGGGAGTGATCATTAGGAGATTAGGAAATCTAGTGTCACCTAAGGTTGCAATGAAGCTCTGTGGAATCTGTCCCTCTCACAGTCACAGACTTCCTTCATGCTTGGTCTTTTCTTAGAAAATGAGCCATGCTGAAAGGAAATCTACAAACAGTCATTGAGTGCAGTTTGCACAACTGGAAAACTTCTTGTGCATCACATGCAACACAAAGGACACCACCTGTGTAGCAGTTACATGGAGCTCAGTTCCTGGCAAGCAGAACAGGAACTCTGGGCACTCTCACCAGGAACTTGGACTTGCAGTATGACAAAAGCAAACCAGAGTCAAGCCCAGGGAAATGATGAATTCCCAGCACCCCAAATATTTCTCACATATATCCCTAGTGTCACCATAGATTGATTGATGACATCCAGTTCTACTTCTGTGTGACATCTGACTCAGGACTGGCCAAGCACATTCTGAGCTGGTGCCTTGATGTACGTATGCATTGCCTGATGGATATGAAACTGAAGCTGAATCTTGACAGAGGTTCAGTCCACATGATCAAATAAGCCATGGTAACTTGTTTAAACTGGTGACACATGCCTAGCATGCCATCCAAAACTGGAGTGCATGTGGGGAAAGCCCTTAAATAATTCAACAGTGACCCTCAGTAGGGCATGAAAAGCAGTGCCCAGGTGGCAATTAGACCACCTTTATTTGGCATGTGCCAGTGTGAACCATTATCCTATGCAAGCTATTGTGACTTCTTGTTATCATGCAAACTGGGTCAGAAATTGTATGGTTCCCAGGTCCTGGAATTGGGACATTTGTTTGTTCTGGATAGTGTTACATTCCCTCTGAAGAAACATGTATGTAGGTTGCCCCTTGACTTGTCCAGTCCTTGTCACTGGAGGTTCAAGTGATCTCATTGGCCCTGAGTATTCATTACAAGTGTTGGTTGGTGCACCAACTATGCTGATTCATGGATAGGGATAGACTAGCCGCAGTAACTTCATGATTAGACTACTCTGCCACACTCTATGTGGCTTGGAAGCTGCAGCTACCGCAAAATACAGCACCTGGGATGATTGGCGGAGCAGCTAGCTATACACATATTGCACCCATGCTAAAGATAGATAATTCATGCAGCACTTTAAGCTTTCTCTGGAAGTAGACATATTAAGCACAAAGGCGTGCATATGGTGAACGCTTACCTCTTTCATTAAGTCTTACACACCGTATCCTGTACCTTTGCTACAGATAAGCTTCAAAACATGGAGGCTTACACACATGCTATGTATGGAGAGAAGTGCTTCTGCAACTCATCAAATATATTGTATCTAGACAGCAAATTTTGGCCATCTTAAGTACCAATAAGTAAGAGTCTAGGAGGCTGGGACCCCACTAAGAACTGGTGTAAGCTCTCAGCTGCAGCCTTTTCTGCTCCCAGCCACCCATTTCTGTTGTCTGAAAGATAGCTGTGACTTGGGGACAGGCAACTGGCATGGTCCTTTCCATGCTGGCTGGGAAAGAATTGGGGTGGGAGCTTGAGTTCAAGCTTAAGATCACAGGATCTCAGAGTGGGGACCCTGAATAACCCTATGGCCAGATGATATTGGACAGCTATGGGACTGCAGTGTATTTGTATTCACATGTGTTTGATTAATTTTTGAACCTTTTATTCTGGATTGTGAAATGATGCAAGAGTCATTGGGCTGAAAAAATAGTGTATACATTTAAATGTAATTGCACAAACAGTCAAAATTACAAGTCAAAACAAAAGTTTCCTGAAATCTCATCATCATAACTGATGGTGCATATTAAATTTCCATTGATTCTTTTAAAAAAATCCTTCGATATCTGCAACATTTTATAATAACATAAAATACTATACTATATTTTAGTAGATAATAAAAATGAAACTATGAGAAAAGCATGTCCATAGGCTTAAGGGCCTGTTTCACCACCGTTTTCTCAGATCAGATTCCCTTTTCTACTGCAATAGAAATTGATGGAACCATTTTCTTCAGCAGGAGGTTCCTTCTGGAAGTGCAGAGCATGTTTATAACTAGATGTAGACCTAATTCTTCCACAGTTTGAGGCTGACATCAAAACAATTTCATTTCAACGTCTTTCAATATTCCTACATTGCTTGCTTACCTAGTCATGGACCAATCAATCAGTTCTAATTTCTCACTGAGAGTTGCAGCACAGATGCTAACAGTGTCTGGGTTTTGGCTACACTTGCAGGGTACAGAGTACAAAGATCATGCTCCTACACTAGTGAGCAGAATATTGCAAAATCTCTATTGTCTATAAAGATTCTTGCTAAACCAGATAAAACAGTCAGGAATTCTAGGAGTGGTCAAGCTTAAATCCAAACGATTTCCAAAATTTACTGGATGGACTTCAGCCACTGTAATTTACTTTCCCTACTACAATCTTTCTGTGATCTGGTGAAGTAGGCATATTAGAAAAAAATAGTACATTAACTTCCTTGTTTTGCTTTAAGTGCATCTATTGTTTATGGCCAGCTAAGAACATAATAGTGCAAACCTGTGAATGTGTGTGAAGTAAGGTCCACAGAGTTCAAGTGTTGAGTGAGCATTATGCAATTAAAACAAAATTTGTCCTTTTGACAGACTAAGAATTTCACAGCCTTGCCTTCAAACCTTGATTACTGGCTTGCAGTGAAAGCTTTTGAATCACTCAACCACAGTCTCCCAGACACTAGGCTCAACATCTGAAGCCTTCCCCCAAATGCCATCTCCAAGGGTAACTTGGCTAGGAGTGATCAGAAGAGGGCCTTCTCTGTGGCAGCCCCCAAATTTTGGAGCACAGTCCCCACTGAAGCCTTCCCAGTTACCGCTCTACTGTCCTTTCAGCACCAGGTTAAGATTACCCTCTATGCCAAGGTTTTTAACATCCCTAAAAGTCACAAGGGGCAGGACAGTAGTTCAACTATTTTAAGAGGTCTAGCTGTATGAACCTGCCTTTGTTGTTTAAGTTGTTTGAAATATGATTCAAAAACTCTAGTTGAACTTTATTATGGTTTTGCTGTTATTTATATTTTATGAATTGTTGTACAAAGAGCTTCAGCTATTGGGCAACATATAAAATACTAAATAAATAATGAACTCAGAATCTCTGCATTGACTTCTGCTTTGCTGAGATGTGATATCAAAAATATTCCAGCCTCCCCACCCCAATTGTTTTGGTGTAACAAGCATATATGCATGCACAGTTTGCCATTTTGAATTTCACTACGAAGAGGAAGACAATATTATGGTTTTTAGGATGTGGTTGGCATAATTATGAATGAGCAGGCTACATCATCACTCTATCCTTAAAAAAAACCAGAATGTTCCCTATAACAAATAAGATGAAGTTCCATAATTTGGGAGTGCCTCTTAACCCAACTCAGTCCCTGAATCTTCAGTGGCTGCACAATACTGCTTGGTGTGCTCGCTGTAACACTGAAGAACATACGTGGGTAAGAATTGCACAGCTGGATCAGATCAAGGGTTCCACTAGTCCAGCATTCAGCAATCAGATGCCCACATGAAGTCCACAAGCAGAACATGAGTGCAACAACAGCTTCTTGCCAGAAACTGGTGTCCATGTTCTTCTCCAGAAACTGGTGTTCATGGGAAGCATAAACTCATCAAGATTAGTTACCATTCACAGCCTTCTTCACGAATTTGTCCAGTCCCTTTTTAAAGTTAGCCAAATGAGTGGCCATCGTTTCACTTTGTGGAAGTCCATGGGTAGGTATACAAGGTGTGAAAAAGTATTACCTTTCTTCTGGCCTGAATTCATGGGAATCACTTCATGGGATGACCCTGGGTCCTAATATTATGAGGGAAGAATTAAAATGCTTCCATATCCACTTTCTCTACATCATGCATAATTTTGTACACCCCATCATGCTTCCTCTTACTCAGCTTTTCTCTAAACTAAGCAATCCCAGATGTTGTTACATTTTTTCATACGGGAGTTTCTCCAGCAACTTGGTCATTTTGGTTGCCCCTTTCTGCATTTTCCAGTTTACAAAATAATGTTTATATTTTAGTTGCCCTTTTCTGCATTTTCCAGTTTAAACAATAATTTTTGGGGAGGTAACCAGAGCTGTACACTATATTTTAAGAGTGGTCACACCATAGATTTATATAAGGGGACGGGTATGATCTTGCACTTTTATTTTCAGTTCTTTTCCTAATTTTTCCTGAAATGAAGTTTGCCTTTTTACAGCAGCTGCACACTGAGTTGATATTTTCATCAAACTATTCACCATAACCCCAACTCCCATTCTTGACCAGTTACTTCTAATTCAGTTCCCATCCACTTGAACTAAGACTTTTTTTGGCCCAGTGTGTATCACCTTGCACTTCACTGCTTTACACTGAACTGCATTTCTCCCAGTTCAGAAAAATTCCTCTGGGGATCCTCAGGATCTGTTTTTATTTAACTGTCTAATTTGGTGCAACAGCAAACATAGCCACTTCTCTGCTTGCTTCTTGCTTCACTGCTTGTTTCTAGTGTGAGGAATCCATCCAGGGGTGGGAATCCAGTGGATTCCCCAGCCATAGTTCCCTGGAATCCACTCTGTCTTGCTGTGGCCTGGAGCCCAAGTTCCTGATGAGTGTTCCCAACAAAGAAACTACTCTGGCTTCATCTAGCACACTAAGCACCCTGCAGTCACTCAAGATAATTTACTGTAGTTTAGTGTGATGCCCTTGTGATACTGTAAATCATCACATCTATTTGTCTCTATTTGTCTGGACTCACATAGTCTTCATGATTTTATTTTATTTTATTTTATTTTATTTTATTTTATTTTATTTTATTGTTCGCTAGTTTGCTGGCCACAGAGAACAAATGGGATTTCGTTCATGGTTGTATTGTGTTTTACTACCTCTTTTTAGCAAACTATAATTTGTTCTTAGCCAGAAAGAAAGAAAGAAAGAAAGAAAGAAAGAAAGAAAGAAAGAAAGAGTGAACCCATTTAGAAATGCGGAGAAAAATGTTAGAAAAGATGTTGAACACTGACAAATTATGTGAAGGAGGGAAAGCATTTGGGAGACATTTTGGCTCCACCAAAAGCAGTTTTCCTACACATTTAAATCTTCTTCTGCACATATTCAGCATAGATCTAATATACAGTAGGGAAAAGTCAATAAATATTTTCAGACCTGCCTTGCATGTCTAATTCATTTTAACTGGTGATGGCTTGTCTCCTCCCACAGGCAGTTTGCCTACATGAAGTTATCTATCATTTTCTAAGACTGAGTAAAGCTCTCCAAGTGGATAAAGTGGGGACTTCATATGCAGACCCTTTTATGCTAAACTTTAGTCAATCTTGAAGCTTATTAAGCTGTGAAAGAAAAACTATTTGCATAACATATCAGTCCATTGTGGGTTATTTAACCCACAAGGAACCTGTGGTGGATACATTGTGGGTTATTTAACCCACAAGGAATCTGTGGTGGATACACAAGGGTTCCCATATCCACTGGCTCCATATGTCAGCTCAGACCCCAAGCAGAGATTGCGCCCATGTGCACCACAGAACATTGCCCATACCTGGTTGATGACTGCCCAACTTACTTTACAACCGGGGTCCTCAAACTCTTTAACCAGGGGGCCAGTTGAAAGGTGCTGGTGCTGGGCATGGGCTGGAAAGGTGGTGCCGGCGGTGCGCATGGGCCAGCACGGGGGCAGGGGCAGCACACGCAGGTATGCGCACGCACTGAGGCAGGGGCGGGGTGTGCGGCGAGAGGAGGCGAGGCACCGGCGGGGGCAGGCACGTGCCACGATGTGGGCACACGAGGCAGTGGCTTGCTCGCTTGGCAATCGTTTTCTCCGAGTGAGCAAACCGCTGCCTGCCCATGTGCTGGGCAAGGTGGGCAGTGGCAGCCAGTGGCAGGCGCACACGTGGGAGGTCCAAGTGCTCATGGCGGACTGGATAAATGGGCATGGTGGGCCAGATCCGGCCCCCCAGGCCGTAGTTTGGGGACCCATGCTTTACATGGTTAATTAGAACAAAGGTAAGAATTTGTAAAACACATATTCAATGGAACCGGAAATGATACTTAATAAAATAGACATCTTAGACTTGCATCTGGATGTTTCAGGTTTTTGAAAACCTGACATTCCTTACGTAAATCCCTAAAAGACCATCATGTTCTGTTTGTCCCCAGTTTGGCCTGCCGTACATGCACATAATTTTGCCAGTAACTGAAATATTCATCATAGGCAAATTCCAGCTTTTCCATGTTCATGAAACCGCCTTTCAATGTCGATTGCCTGAAAAGAGTAAATTGTAACCTTCCATTGTTATTTTCAAAATTACTGCTTGCTTAAATTAAAATGATGTTATTTCTCCTAAGAGAAAGACCCATACTCAGTTTTTCCTTATTAAAGCCATTCTGCTTTTCAAAAGTATTTCCCTAGTGCTTTTTTCTATATCTTGATTGTAATTAATCCTGACATTTATCACATTTAGGTAAATTGGTGAAACAGTATCCATGTAAACTCTCAACAGCAGCAGTGTATGCAATATATTTGGTAGTTTTCCGATGAGAGTTGCAGTCAGATGTTTGCATTTTTATATTTAAAAGTTTGAACAGAGGATTCCAGCTGTGAGATACCAAGAACAATCCAGCTGCAGAGCTTTAATGGGAAGAAGGATGTTTGTAAAAGCTGCCCATTCTTCCTTTCAATCAATTACCATAACAAATTACTGGATTGCTGCCAGAAAAGACACAAAAGCTCAATGTGTAGCATTGTTTTGGATTTCATAAACTGTTACATTTGAAGCCTGCCCTAGATAAAACCCAGATGGAGGAAAAGCTGGCAGCCGGCACTGCTTTTGTTGCTGAAATGATAGCAACTCGGTTTTGTCCAATAAAATGTTTTAATGAATACCCTTCTTTTGAAGGGTACTTGAGGACTGGAGGTCTAAATGCCTTTGAAATCAATGGCAATGCTACCATTGACTTCAAAGTGCTGGAGCTTTTCCTCTTACAACAGGTACAGCATAACCACAGAGGCTAATATATCTCAGATGTGACCCAGGGAAGAAATCCTATCAAGGAGCAAATACAGGAAACTTCTCCATTCTTTCTCTGGCATTTGTCGAGAGATCCAGCCAACACGGATATCAATCACGCCAGCTGAGTTGGTGGTACTACAATGTGAACATAGGACTACTGTGCAATGAAAATCGCCCACTGCTTTCACATCAACCAGTGAGCAGTTCCTGATGCATCCAGTCCACTTATTTTATTTTTAACCTCAGTGTGTCTAAAGTTTGGCTGCATGATTATCTTGTCTATAATGACATCCTAGCAACCAAAACCAACCCCTCCCCCCAAAAATTCCAATGCCTCTTTTCCAAATCTGAACTGTTCTGCAAAGCACAGAAGACAACAAGAACCTCACCTGAAAAGGAACATGAAGCTGATAAAGAATCAATGGCATTTCATGTCCTGCATACAAACATGTCTTGAACAGTTGTCATACATGACTCAGAAACCTTTCTGACTTTTTCACATGCTATTCATGCACATAGATCTGTGTTTTTAATATAGAGTTATATCTAGTGCTTTCCATCTGCCAGTGAACCTCATTTCCTCTGCCCCTGCAGCTCAACAAACAGATGGCTATTTTAGATATTAACCAATTCATTTGAAGATGTATATCCCAGGTATATCCCCAAGTACATTATGAAACTTCTAGCGATATAAAAATAAAACATATTCCTAGCAATATAAAAATAAAACATAAATAATTTAAAAATAGAAGTGCAATCAATTGATTAAGCAGCAACAGCGCTATCAGAAAAAAGACTAGGAAAGTCAATTTATATGTTATGCAAATGACATATTTGCAAGCTCCAATGCAACACATTCATTTAGGAGAGACACAGATAATTGAAAAGAGAATAATGTTATAAGCCAAACAACTTGTAAATTGTAAATTTCACAACACACTGAAAGATTGAATTTCCTTTTAAAAGTAGTGCATAGCATTAATTATATTCCCTCTTGCTTTGCATTGCCTACTAAATAAATGGTACTACAAAAAAGAAAGGGGGAATACGGCATTTCTTCTATACTTTGGGCCCTAAATGCCCTCTGAAACAGCATCACTTTGAAGGCTAACAGTGAAAGGGTGGGATCAACTTACCTCAGGGGTTCCAAAATACAGTCCTGCTGCATCAAAGGGCACAGGGATCCTATTGCCGGAAACACAATGCTTTTCTTTTTATTTATTCATTTATTTTACATTTTGATACACTCAACAGCCTCATCTCTCTGGGCTGTTGACAACAATTAAACAATTATTGCTAGAAACAGTATGTGCAATGAGGACATCAGGGAAGAGAGCCAGTAGGAGTGTGAGCAAGGTGGGAGCAGATAATTTTTTTCTCCTCCTGGGTAAGAAAGCAGAATGGGCAACAAGGAGGACGTGGAATAGCTTGCCTTTCTCTTTTTGGCAGCTGTGGGGATCGTATCCTGAAGCAGAGGGTAAGAATTGAGGGAAGATAGGTCCAGCAAACAAATGGGGAGCCTTCTGAGAACATCTTGTTCAAAGGTCTCCAAAAATGCAACGGTGGTACTGATTACCTGAACAATCTGGTCTCCTGATGCTAGGAAACAGTTTTGCCTTTCTTCCGAGTTACCTTGCAGTCCCTTCCATTTGTCAGAAATTCCTAAAAACTTGGCAGAGGCTCACTGGGCCACAGTGTGGCCAGTACACCAGCAGCATATTTGGATATGAAGTGAATGAAAGGACTGCTGAACCGTCTCTTTCTCCACTGACAATGGCTATCAGTTCTCAAACACTTGATTCACAACATTTCCTTCTTTACAGATTCACCTCTCTCTGTCAGTGGACCATTTTCTGATTGAAAGATTATCCTGTCAAATTTCAGATTATAGATCAAGAACCCCCAAAATTGTCACCTGTCACTGGTTATCCTCTGGCAGTCGACTGAACAACAGTCAGAGTCTTCCAAACTACAATGTGATATGCTGCATCTCTATACACATTATAATAGTTATTTCTAAATGTGTATCTTTCACTTATCAATGTATATCTTTCACTTATAAATTAGGACATGCAAGTACACTTTCTCCATTGTCTGTTTTCCATGAAGCATTCCCCCCTTTTCATTAGACTGCATATGTTTAACTCAGATAAAAATTTTAAACAGACAATCCAAGAAAATGCAAAGTTTGCCTAAAAACAATGCTTCTGTATTTTTCCATCCATCTAGGAAATGAGATTTTCCCCCCATTGACTGGGTTTGCATTATACAACCAGCAACCATTGATTGCTATCAAATATTGTTTCTCGTGTTGTCTAAATCCAGTTGTGGAGATCTACCATTGTGACATATGATGCTTGAGAACCATGACAAGAAACTATAGTCTGTTCTAGGGTTTCTCATTACCATGACTGCTTGTTGTGTCATCTGAACTTGGACAATGCGATCCATCATGGGGACAGCTTCAGAGCAGGGGAGTCACTTGGCAAGACCAGCCATTCCTGCATTTCCACCATTTGGTACAGTTGTCAGAGGCATTCCTTCTGCCTCCTTCCCCAGAGATCTACTCATGGGCAGGAGGTGGGAACTGGCAATCAGCTGGCTGGCACAGCTCTACTCTTGGAGCACCTGAGCAGATCACCAGCTCCCAGCTCTTGCCTGGGAGAAACCCGCTCGGGTGGAAGTTGGGAACTGGCTTAGCAAGAGCATCCCTGCTAAACCCATGGCCTGCCCACCCGTCTTCCACCCAGAGGAGCTTACTCTCAGGTAAAGGCAGGGAGGAGGACCCTGGGCTCAGCAGGAATGCATTGAAAATGGGGCAACAAAGCTGATACAATGTTCCCCTCCTCTCTCTTTCCTGGGAGTAAGCACATAGACAGGCACCAGGAGGGTGGCCATGGATTCACAGGGAAGCTCCATTCCCACTGCACCCCTGCCAAGCCCTGGCCCACCCTTGAGCAGCTCACCTCTGAGCAAGAGCAGGGAGAAAAGGAGAGCCGAGACACAATGAGGATGCAGCAAGAGCAAGGTATGCTTGCTCAGCCCAGGGCCACTGCTACTGCTTGAACAGCACTGACCATAGCGGCAGCAGCAGCAGCAGCAGCAGCAGCAGCAGCAGCAGCAGCAGCAGCAAAGGGAGGGACTGAGATAAGTGGGGATACACTAGGAAGGAAGCACACCTAGAAGAGACAAAATTGCTCAGGGAAGGGAAGGGAAGAGAAAACTTGGGTTAGGCAAGGATGTGCATTCTCTGTGCATCTCTGCCTAGATCGGGCCCTCCTTGCCATATTTGTGCTCGTGAGAATGCAGCTCAGGCAGGAGTGAGGAATGGGCATGGGGCAAGGGGCAGCACTGCCCACTGATTGCCCTTTTCAGCCTCAGCTGCTCAGCTGGGTGGCACAGCCCCTTTCAGAAACACCGACCACCTTCCTACTCACACCTGGGTTGCTTATTCTCAGGCAGGAGTGGGGGAATCAGCTGGGAGACACCACTTAACTGATTGCCTCCTTCCCCTGCTCCCAGAGTGTGAGTTGATCAACTCCCCTATTCTTTTTGCTGTGCTTCAGGGAGTGTGCCCTGCTTGCAGAGCCGAGGCGTTTTGATGGCTACCACCAGCTGAAACCAGCTCACAATTGCCGCTATCAAAGAGAGTCCTGTTCCTCTCCATGGTGTCTGCTAGGAGAACAAGGGGAAAAGAGGCAGGGGGAGGAAGCAAAGAAAGCACAGTAGGCCTAATCACCTGTTGGACTTATCATGGAAGCTTGGCATTGAGCAGCAGCCCAATATGATGATATACCATGATGGGTTGCTACTACATGCAAACCTACCCATTGTATCTCACGGTCCTGACACCTCCCTCTATCACATATAGTCCAGCTCCTTGCAAGCCTGTCCTATCATGCTCTATTCATCACTAAAGATATATTAATTTTATCAAGAAAGGAAAGTATCAGTTCTCAAGACATCAGCTCCATACTGTTGTTGCATAAAAAAGATGAGAATTTGTGCTGGATGGACAGTTGTGTCAGCCAAACCCCCTTGTGGTATTTCAGTATATTTTTTAGAAATCACATTAAGAACAACATTGGCTGGTTTCAGACAATATGGCAAGTCATTGTTTGTGTGTTTGCTTGCTTGTTCGTTTTACCATTGTTGTCTTGTCACGCTGTCTGAAAATTATCATGGCATTTCACCATGGTATGCTTGGTTATTAGAAACCATGATAAGAAGTAATGTACTACCCTCTACCACTCTGGCTGTATTCTCTGAATCCAGGATCATGGTTTCCATCCAGAGTGCCAGAGTGCCCTGACCATCCAGCCTCTATGTGCAGACCAATAAGAAAGGAACAGGCAATATAGACAGGGAACAATGCACCCTGGGATCGAATTTCAGGCATTATGGCTGACGAGATAAATGGTAAAAGTGGGAAGACTGAGCTGGAAGGATGGAAACCATGATAACATAGAAACCAGTTATTGTCCATTGGATAAATCATGATTTAAAAGCACAAAACCATGATAACCATGCAGAGTTGTTTGTCAAACTGCATGAACCTAGCCATGCTATGGTTTCTCTGTCTGTCCAAATGCAGCAGCTTGGTTTCCATGGTCCTGGAGGCAACTGCCACAGAGTCCTCTGGAAAGAGTGGCTGCTGCAGGAGCTGCTCCAGCTATCTGGTGTGGGGCTGAATTTCAGGTCTGGTGGTTGATGTGGTACATGCCAACAGAGGGAGGACTGAGCAAGGAAGGTGGAAAACACACTAGAAACTACTTGATCTTCTGCCAGGCAAAATCCACACACCATGGACACAACACAGGGTTGTTTCTCATGATGTGTGAGCCCAGGCAGTCTCTTTAGTAGTCTTTCTGTTGCCTTAGTAAAAGCACTTTTTGAGAGTCTGATGGTAAATGATTCATGGAGATATTCACAATGTGTGTGTCCACAAAACTGCAGCCATAGAACCTGCTCTAACTCATTTGCCTCAGATGTAAATGGCATTGGGTGTAGTTACGCTTGCTCCAAGTAAGTGTGCAGACTACAGCTTTAGAGGTCTTCCAGTCGTGCCACTGTTCAGTGATAGACACCAGGTTACAACGGCCTGGTATTCTAAATATGTGCCTAAGGCCTAAATTAGCACAGGATCAGCTGGCTTCATATCAATGGAGTGCTATATGAACGCTGTAAGCTTCATGACACAGGAACACTCGACATGAGACACAGAAAGAAAGGATGCAGGACTCCTGTAGTTTTACGGAAACTGATGCTTTTTTATTTATTCATTCATTCATTCATTGCATTTATGTACCACCCCATTAGCCCAGAGGGCTCTCTGGACAGTTTACAAACATTTAACGTTATTTGTTTTTCGGTGCCAGGCGAAGACCTTTTTATTCAAATGTCATTTTAATTGTTAATAGTATTTATTCATTTTATTCTTTGGCCAGGGCGACTTAATTTATACTGTTAATTTATATCATTTTAAGGAAGTTTATTTATGTTTGTGAGCCGCCCCGAGGCTTCGGCGAATGGGGCGGCATAGAAGTTTCCTAAATAAATAAATAAATGAAATCCCTGGAACAAACAATAAAACACCCAGATAAAAACAAACCTGAAAAATATAAACATCAATAACTCCATATAAATTTTTACCCCACAATATAGGAAAACAATATTAAAATATGAAGAGATAAATTTGATTTTTTAATCTGGTGAATAAAAGGTTTTTACCTGGCACCAAAAGGATAATAAAGATGAAGCCAGGCCTACCCTTATGGGGAGCATATTCTAGAAATGGGGTGCCACCACTGAAAAGGCCCTTCTCTTGTTTACCACCTGCTTGCTTCCTTAGGGAGAGTTTCCCGGAGAAGGACCTCTGTAGCTGATCGTAATGGATGAATAGGAACATATGCAAGTAGGCGATCTTCAGAAATCCCTGCCCTGTCATTTAGGATTTTAAATGTTAAAACAAGCATTTTGAGTTGGGCACAGACTGCCAGCCAATAGATACATCGTAGGTATCATCCTAATAGCTCTAACTAAAAATGCATAAAGCCATCCATATTTAATACAAACATTTTACCATAATCACATGTGTACAGATGCCACAGTGGGATAATCAAACACAATCTGGTTTTGTTTATACGAGAGATATTAAGCTATATTTTCCAAGAAGGAATGGTGTTCTCTTGATGTATGCATAGTGAACACAAACCAGTGATTAATAGCTGTGGAGGATGTGAGTAGAGATTAGCTCCAAGTGAGGGCCATAAGGACTATTTAAGTTAAAGATGATGAGGTGCAGCATTGACTTGTACAATTCTATTTTAAAAACTGATATGATGAGCTGAGATCTAATGTAAGTGGAGAGTTACAGAAATCCAGTCTTGATTTTGTATATTGCTGTTTTATCTCTTTGGAAAGGATGTAGTTTACATTTTCTGTTATTGGATTTCATTTCACAATTCTGTAACTGATTCATTTGCCTTCCTGACCTCACAAGAATCAAGATAAAAAATAATTGAAAACCACAACATACAGCATTTTGTTTCCTTAAAAAAAACAAACAGCCCTATTTACCCCTTTCAATTATTCTAATTATATCCAGTGATGTCAGGGGTCTATAGATTAAGGATTAAATATAGTCTTCCTGCTCTTAAGCAGCTTTCTAAATGCTAGGTCAGATATCTGAATATGAGCCGTGGGAGTTCAGTGCATGTGATATGTGTCCAGTTGGACTAACACGCATTCGGTTGATGGGCAACTAGAGGGAGACAAGAACCAGCACAGGAACTTTGTAGAGTGAGAAGCATCATGTACATGGCCACAGGCCAAATTAATTTTCCTTTCTGCAGGCACAGTGGTGCTAATAATGCTTCTTTTAATTTACTGTCCTGCAAGCATGGACAGGACAGTAAATTCTCAGCTCATCATATCAGTTTTTAAATTAGAATTGCACAAGTCAATGCTGAACCTCGTCATCTTAAACTTAAATAGTACTTATGGCCCTCACTTGGAGCTAATCTCCACTCACATCCTCCACAGCTAGTAATCGTTAGTTTGTGATCACAAACTAATGATCCAAACTGTGACTCTGGTGCTTGGAACAAGGCTGCTTTAAGCTTTCCTTCCACCTATCTTCATCCCAAAATTCCAATCTGGAGGGAAAATTAAAAAACAAAAACACCCTTCTCCATTAGATTTGGATATCGTGTGCCCACTGGAAGAATCCTTGGAGGAGGAGCCAGGGATGCCAGAGACAGAGAATGCCAAGGGACAATCCATGTCAGGAGATCTGGAGCAGTCTGGAACCTCAGGAAACAGGACCTCAAGTCTGTTCCTACAGGAGAAAGGGAGTTCCACATCTGAGGTGGAGGCTGGGTGACTACTTAGTTCCCAAGAGCACCATTACCTCAAGAGGTAGGCCAAAAGGGCTCCTTTAGAAGGAGTGCTCAGTTTTTGTCAGAAGGCTTGTACAGAACTGGGTGAGGCTCTGGAAGGTTCGCCTACAAAAACTTCAAGTCAGTTTACTAGCTCTTTGAAAAATACCTTACCTTAGCTCCTAGTGCTTTCTATATTGTTTTCCTAACTTCGCCTTGTGATTCAACCTCCATGCTCTTGACCTCTGGACTCCTGATGAACTTGTACATTTCTGTTTGACTGCTCTCTCTCTCAGTTGGACCTTGGCTGTGCCCCAGGCTTCTCTTCTATAAACCACCCACTTGTCTAGTAATACTGTGCTTTGACTGATACTATATCCTGACTATTCCTGGCTTAAACGGATCCAGTCCTGGATTGAAAGCTCTGTGCTTAACTATTAGCCTGCTTAGCTGACTTGCCTATTGGATTCAACCCTGCATTTGCCTTGTCTAAGTCTTACCCAGTTAGGAAGAAAGCTAATGGAAGACCTGAGATATGCCCCCAGACAGTGCTGGAATAGGTCTTCTTGAGAGAATTTAGTCCCCAAAGCAAGAGACCATGCAACATCTGGATGGTTCCAGTTGCCCCTGAGAGGGTGTGCCACATGGTGACTCCATATTTGGAAGTATATGATTTCTTTAGGAAGAACATCAGGGCTTGGAGATGCAGAAACCATCCTCCAGTACTGACGTTCTGCAAAAGTCATAGACTGTTAGAGAGCATTTCAGATATAGGCTGCAGATAAAAATATTTATTGTACCATGATACAGTCTACAAATGAATATGAGCAAAGGTCAGAAACCAAAAGCAAACGGAAGATTCTCTGTCATGCATTTCTTAGCAAGTCTGCAATCTGACCCGTAAGCACACTTGCTAAGAATAAAATCTCACTTAATTCAATATGTAGCTTGTTTCCTAGTGTGTATGGATAACGGCTACAAAACTTTTTGCCACATAGTTACAGAAATGTTGTTCAACCACATTGTTTCCTATTAAAAATGGATGCCATAAATGGTGTTGTTTGTTTGTTTTTCCTACCATGAACTAAAAAAATATTGTACTGCCAAACTATTGCTCTGAAAGCTTTCTTTAGACTCCAAATTATGCAGTCTTCTTTGGAACTAAGTCTATTCAATACAGTGGACTTACCTCAGGGCAAAGTTGCATTCAGGAATAGGCTACTAATTTAAATTATGCTGTCAGTCATCATCAATGACCTTTCAAAGCCATTTGAAAATGGGATTTCTGTTGTACTGGACTACCTTCAAATTTTTATGTGTGTCTACATAATGTGTATGGCTGTGATGTTTACATGTCTGGAAATTTGAATGTATTCAGCAGCACTTCCAAACTTATGTGCGCTATATTGGAAATAAAACCCTTGCATTCAAACTTAACTGCTTGAGTCTGTGAATGTAGTTCATTCTCCGTTTCTTTAATGGTGTACCAAAAATTCAAGTGGAATGGTCTCTCAATATGTATGGCACTGGGCATATTTTGAGTCACAAGTATAAAAAGAATCTTCATGCATGTGAGATGTATTTATTTTTTACTGGTGTAATGATTGGAGTGTTGACCTGGGACCAGAAGGATCCGGGTTCTAATTCCCACTCAGCCATAGGCTCATTGGATGACTTTGGGCTGATTACTTGGCCTAATCCAGGGATCGGCAACCCGCGGCTCCGGAGCCTCACATGGCTCTTGAATCCCTCTGCTGTGGCTCCGTTGCTCAAAATATATGTCACAGCCGCCAATCTGCAACCTGCGCCGGCACAGCACAGCCCCCGATCTGTGACACGTGCCGGCACAGCACAGTCCCCTGATCTGTTTCATAAATGCAACACACTATAGTTTTTTTATACATGGCATAAAGGTAAAAAACAACATATGCAGTGTTATTTTCATTTTAGAGGTCAAAAGAGTTTTGCCGCTCCCAGTGTTTTCTTTTCTGCGGGAAACGAGTCCAAATGGTTCTTTGAGTGTTAAAGTTTGCCGACCCCTGGCCTAATCTATCTCACAGGGAGGTTGTGATGATAAACTAGAAAGGAGAGAAAGATTATGTAAGTCCCCTGAGGTCCTTTGTAGGAAAAAAAAGCTGTGATATAAATATAAGAAATATGCTGCCAAATAGCCACAGACACCACAATCTGATTTAAATAAAAAGAAATGTGTAGGTATTGCTGTAAAGTACTGGTATAACTTCAGTGCATTAAGACATCAGCTGTTAGATGACTTGAGAAGCTCAGTAGTGGAGATCAAGGGGTTAACTTGCATAGGACAAAACTAAGATGCAATCACCAATTCAAGGAAAGGGCTAAACTTGTTCAAAAAATGTAGGTACAGCAAGTGGGCAGAGATGATTCAGCCTACACTCCAGCAAGGTACAGAGGCTTATAAACTTTCTTCCGTACCGGTGAATATCTAACTGATATTCCAATGGACCAATGTCAATAAAGGCACATGAGGAGCTGTTGTAAGAGGGCAAAGCCTGCCCGTATCCATACATTGCCCTCTTTCTTCCAGATTCTGAAATATATATGACAATGCCTTCCTTTCTTGTCCATTATCCTTGCTCTGTGCCATTAAGTCACTTCCTGCCCATGGCAACCCCATGAATGAAAACCCTGTCCATGAGGATTCCATTCAGCTTTCCCAAGTTTAAGGCTGTGGCTTGCTCCATGCATTTAATCCATCTCATATTTGGTTTTCCCCTTTTTCCTCCTGCTTTTGACTTTTCCCAACAAGATTGTCTTGTTGGGAACTTGCCTTTTCATGATGTATCCAAAGTAGGACAGCTTCGGTTTTGTCAATCGTGCTTCTAGGGAATGCTCTGGCTTGATTTGATCTAAGACCCACTTGTTTGTCTTTTTCTTGGCCCAAGGGATTTGCAAAGCTCTCCACCAGCAGCATGTTTTGAACACTGTCCATCATTACAATGGCATTTTGCTTGTAACCAAGGCTGGTGTTAAGGGTGGCATGACCAGGAACTTGCTGAAGGCCCACACCCAGCAGGGGCCTACTGAGGAGAGCCCTGGAGTGGTTCCTCCTGAATACCATTGCAGCCTGGTTGTTTGCTGTTTCTTGCTCTGGCCTGGAAAACAGGGGAGTGAGAAGAAGGAGCAGCAGAGATCTCTGCTGACTAGAAGATTGGCTTTCTGCCTGTCAAGCCAGCAAATGGTGGCAAAGATGAGAAAGAGGATGAGATGCAAGAGCAGGGGGTGACAACTGCAGTGTGAAAGAGGACTCCCTGAGCAAGAAGGGTCTCAAGGGCCCCCCAAAACATGTTAGCAACAGCATTCTCTTCTGGCAAGGAGTTTTTAATGAAACACACCACTTTAGCTGTCAATGTCAACAGACAATGCAAAAGGGCAATGAAGCACAGGGGATGGGGATGATCTAATCGAGAGTTCATCAAGTTGAACTTCAAGTATTTGCTTTCCAGACCAACACCCTTCTGTAGCCTGGACACAGACGATTGCTGTCAATCTGAAGTGCATCCCTGAGAATCGAAAGCTGTGTGGGCTGAGGAACATCTCCCAGTGCTTTGCTGTAGCCAAGGTTAGTCAAGGCTCCCAAAAATATTAAATGAACACTCTGCTTTCAAGTCTCAGAAGATTTTTACAGTTAAACCATTGGTGTTTGCTTTAGGGTTACTGCTTCCAAGAAGCTAATGAGCTCTTCAAATAGACAAAATCTG
The DNA here is from genome assembly GCF_004798865.1 of Varanus komodoensis. Taxonomy (NCBI): domain Eukaryota; kingdom Metazoa; phylum Chordata; class Lepidosauria; order Squamata; family Varanidae; genus Varanus; species Varanus komodoensis. The sequence continues at coordinate 37,276,355 of NW_025336087.1, read as the reverse complement.
TTTATTCCCACCTGGCAACTAATAATACAAGTGAAATAGATTTCCACTGAGGTTCATACTATTTGCTCTTGCATTTATATTATTGGCTTGTTCAAAGGAAAGAAATAGTAGCTTGAGCTCATAATATATTGGGCAAGATGTCAAGAAGATTAGGGCACGTGGTGGAAGAACTTGGACAGAAAGCATACATTTATGGCAAAGAATCATTTATGCCAGAAATCTAAGAAATTGCACTGGAAACCATGTCTGCCTTGTATCATCTACATCTTGGCCATAGACTCTCCTTGCAATCTGACTTGCTTTAAAGAAAGATCTAATATTATTGTTGCTTAGCCAGTCCTGGATCATCTCAGCACTACCAGCCTAGAAAATGGTGATCTCAATTTGACTGGAACAACACATTCGACAGGTCATAGAGCAGCATGTTCAGAATACTGCATTTGAAATGTACTCTTTCAAACTGCAGATGGACTGAAAGTCCTTGCCTGTACATCAGAGAAACATCTAGGCTGGGTCTTTTTTATTTGTTATGGTAGCATTTTCACATACAGGGTGTTGCTGTTATTTTTAAATATGGTAGCTGAGTGCATTTGACTGGTTCCTTCCCACAGCTGGAGAACCAGGATGCAAACAAACCAGTGGTGGTGTGGTGGTTAGAGTGTTGGACTGGGACTGAGAGATCTGGAGTCTAGTCCCATTTAGCCATGAAGCTCACTGGCTGAGTTGGGGCCAGTCACAGACTCTTGGCCCAACCGACTCTCTAGGTACATTCTGTCAGGATACGATGGAGCTATGTAAGCTATCTTGGGTTTCTCACAAGAGGAAACAGGCAGGATAAAAATGCAGTGCAAAAGCAACCACCACCACCACAACTTAATTCTAGTGCCTGCATAGAGTTCTCGGTGCCTGACATGGAAAATGGCTACAGCCTCTGACTTCAGCTCATATTTGAGCAATCAAAGTCTGAGGCAGGAGTTAGAAGGGTTTTTGAGAACAAGTTTAGAAGGGGTGACCCTCAAGCAGCACTGAATCATTGAACCTTTCCTGAGGGAGGTCAGATCTGCAAGTTCTGATCTGAGCTTAATCTGTCCAATGATTCTTAAAGCTAGTTCTGGTTTTGGTCCGTGCACATTTACCTGCACCTTCTGGGTTCCTCTTCTCTTGGTTTTTCTGCTTATTTAGCTTTTAAATCCTCACCAGGGCATGTGGCCCCACAACTGCAATTAGAAATAGGTTAAATCCAGTAAGGACTGCATCCTTTAATACTTCTGAATATACAGTTTGACTCTTGGTGAATCAATGACAATGAAACAGGCATGCCCCAAACAAAAGAAATATCTACTATTTCCTAATGACCCCTTTAGGGTCCACCCAAAACAAGGGGCACAGTTAGCCTCATGTAAATAACCATTCCAGCAATAATTAAGAGATGGACCAGCTGCATCACTGGGTGCTTCTTCTCAGTGCCTCTGGGCCTGCGTGCAGCATATATACAGGATGCATGCTTCATTTTGTAGGGAACTGACTTTAGATACTGCACCTATATGCGCACCGCTTATATAAGGAAAAGCTCTGTGCAGGGACTGGGAACAAACCAAGGGGCTCAATCCCATTTCCTCACATTACTCCCACAACTGTAATTTGTACAGAGCTGGAAAGCCCCATGGAGAACTAAGCATTTCGCAGACTCTGCAAGTGTCCCGTGGCTTACAGGTGACACAGGCCTTGCTACATTCACAGGCGTCCTTGTCAACTCTGGGCACTACTAGAACGGTAGTGGAATGAACCATCACAATTATCTGGGCTCTACGGAAGGGCAAGAAACATCAAAATGATACTGCACACTCCACAATTTACCACCTGGTGAAATTAATGAATACATTTTTCTGTTGAAGTTTTTGTGAATTATTTTTAACTGCTAGATTTTATTGTTTTGTTTTATTACTTTGTTCTAAGCCAGTTGGGAAATTTTACTAAAAGATGGCATTAAAATATCATGAATGAATGAATGAGTCACCTTAACAGCTGCAAAGCCTACAGCAGAGGAAAGGGTCTTTTTCTTTTTTATTCAGCTCAGTAATATTAAGAGCAACCCAATAGTAACCTTACACGTGAAGGCTGGGGTGGGGAGGGGGGAGGATTGCTGTGTTGGCATGTCCAAAGTATGCTCAGCCTTGTAGGGGAAAGACACATGATGTAGAAAATGCAAACACAATTGGGGAACTGGCAGACATCACCGCAACCAGTGTCCATAGGAATCTACCAAATTCAGTGCGACATTGTTACATTTCCAACACTACACTCCATGTTATTGTTTGAAACCCACGTCCTTGAAGCTAAAGTCCAGGGTTCTCCCCCTCTCCCAAATGACTACCTGGAGAGTGGCAGGAAATCAGAGTAGCAGAAGCAAACCCCATTTTTTTCCTGCTGGTTCTTCTGTAGTTCTAATGGTGCTAAGATTTAACTGGGTTTGAAATGCAAAAACTGCATATGCTAAGAGTATTATTAGCTCCTCAGTTCTGTTGCTATGATTCTATCAGAAGTATAGAAGCAGTTCTAATGGGGCTAGAGGCAAGAAATGTCAGTTGAATGACTATCAAAAGGAGGCTACCATGAGAGCATTAAGGCCAGGGCCTAAAATTACCTACCTGCACCACTGCTGTTGTGATTCTATGATGACACTATTCAAGCCAGGCCTAACATGACTGAGAAAAGTGGAGAAGCAATGCATATGTGGTGTAGTTTGTTGGAGTGTGGAACTGGAACCAGAAGGTCTGTGTTCTAGTCCCTACTCAGCCGCAAAAACCACTAGGTGACTGGGGGCCAACTAATGACTTTCATCCTAACCTATCTCACAGGGTTGTTTTTGTGAAGATACAACAGTGGAGTGGTGGATTATGTAAGCTGTCTTGGCTTCTTTGCAAGTGAACAAACTTTTTTGTTTTTGGCTTTCTCAAGGCAGCTTGTTTTGGTGGCAGACACATGCTTTTTTTCCAGATAAGTTGAAGTTCCATCTAAAGTACAGGCACACTACCTGTTTTGAAAACTAGGAATAAAGCAAAACCTGAATACTAAGAAAAGCAGCTGTTCTCCATCGCCACTGAGGGAAAGTCAAGAATAGCAGCCTGGACTGCGGCTGAATATTCGGAAAAATTTTAAGAACAGCTGAACAATGGAACAAGTTTTCTAGGAAGTTCTCCTGAGGCTTTTAGGGAGAGGCTGGATAAATAGTGTCAGAAATAATTTAAGTCAGAGGAATTCTGCCATAGTGCAGGTGGTTGGACATAAATGACCCTGGATGCACCTTCCAGATTTAAGATTCTGCAATTCTAACATTAAAACATAATAAATAAGAAAACACAATACAAACAATATGGCATTTAGATCCTCTGAAACAAACTAAGTATGTGATGCAATGCAAATTCCCTTTATGGAAAGCCAGACATGGGATGTCTGAATGGTCATTATCCAACAGAATCTTGGGTGAGAAAATCATCTGCTATAATCAGCTCTGTGTCCACGATTCCCTACTTCCAGAAAGTTTCCTGATCTGCTAGTTTTCTATATGTAGGAAGATTTGTAATGGAAATATGTGAATAAGTTCTCATTTACTTGGGGTCAGTAGGCAACACTCCATGAAGCGCATGCCATTTCCTTTCCTTATTTGTTTAAATATGCCTACGTTAATTGCATCCTTTGAACAACTGTTCACATCTTTTCCCCTTCGCAATCCATCCCTCTCCTCTCCTCTCCTCTCCTCCTCTCTCCTCTCCTCCTTATTCAAAAATGTCTTTCTTTTTTCTCTACCAATTCACTTCCTGATCTGGTTTCCAAGCTGTTTTTCACTGTTTTTGTTCAGGTTAAACTGCTCTAACAAAACCAGTCTTGCAGCAAAATCTGAGTATTGCTCCAAAGCAAAATAAAAACCTTTGATACTGTGTGAATCAGGTGACCTTTCAGTATCATCAGGAAGGTCCTAAAAGGCCTATGATCTTGGTGCTGGGACTCTGCAGGCCAGGTCTGCACTGCCATACCACCCCTTGCAGTTTGCAAGAAGGAAACATACTGCCGCCACCCCAGTTCCTGCTCCAAGGCTGCAACTGGGCTACAGAGGGAGAAAAGGGAGGTGGTGGAAGGGAAGGAACTGTAGTTATAGACATGCTGATTTCAATCAGCGTCCCAGTCTCCTCCCTTCCCTTGCACTGGCATTAAATCCCCATGGCAAAAAAACGACTGACTAATGGAAAGGTGTGAGGTGCAGCAGCGAAGGCAATCAGAAGCCCTGCAGTTCAGAGAATGGCATGCATCTGCCACAGGGGTGATAACCTTTCAGCCTAGATCACTTCTTTACAGTGTTGTATAATATTTCATTGTACATGTATTTGTACACTGTACACTGTACTTTTCATCCTGTACATGTGACCTATGTGACCTAAAATTATTTTAAATGAATGAAAACGACTTTAAGTTGTTTTGATCTTTCAGGTGTTGTTGTTATGGTTTCCATCATTGCTCTTTTAAGGTTCTGTGTCTTAAACTTTTTTCATTTCTAAAGGGTTCCTCAGGGATCAGTATTATAACCTCTTCATTACCTCTAATGGTCTCCCTCTTGGTCCAATTATCTATGCATTTCTTCTTCAGAGTCAGATGTATGCAATGACATACAGTACTAACACTCTTTATAAGACTTCCTCTCCCTTTTCTTCCTTTTCCCTTTTCCTCTCCCATTCTCAATATCACTTTCTCTTGTTCTTCATAATGGTTTTCTTCCTTCCTGTTCTCTAGCTTAGAATCTTGGAGTACATTTTCTAAAGTAAATCAAAACAGTATAAAAAAAAGTCTGAGCCTGTTTCATTGCTATTGTCACTGCCATTGGGAAGTCCTACCTCCCCTTCAGAAAATAAACCCTGCCTGTCCCCAAAACACCTTGGCTTCAGGGACTCTTGTGTTTTGCTGGCCTCCAAATCTGAGCTGAATGTTCTCAGAAAAGGGAATTTTCAGCTCAGGCTTACTTCCTTCTATGGCTTAAATACTGCAGCTCTTTTGATATCATCTGCTCATTGTTCATATCACATTACACTTTACTATCTTTCTTTTCACTGACTTCCCCTCGGATCCATTTTCACTTTAAGCTTCTTTTGCTTGCTTTCAGATGTCTCTATGCAGGGTGGGCAATTCAGACTTTTCATATGTTCTGTCCTACGACTCCCATCAGCCCTAGTTAGAATAACCATTGTTGAGGGATTATCTAATTGTACACCTGAACATCTGGAGGCCATTGGTTGCCCATCCCTACTGTACAGTCTACAGGTTTGTCATTGATGTCAAGTTGTCCTTGACTTATGGTGATACTATAAATGAATACTCTCCAGAATGACCGGTCCTTCTCAGCACTGCTCGGCTCTTGTAAACTCAAAGCTGTGGCTTCCTTTATGGAATCATGTCATCTCATAGTTGTCCCATCTCTTCTTCTGCCTGCAACATTCCTAGCATTATTGCCTTTTCTAATGAGTCTTGCCTTTTCATGGCACACTCAAAGTATGGCAGCTTTAAGTTTTGTCATTTTTGCTTCTAGGGAAAGTTCTGACTTGATTGGATCTATCTTGTTTATCTGTCAGTCATCCAGGGTATTTGCAAAGTTCTCTTCCAGCACCATGTTTTGAAGAGAATACATCAATTTTCTCATCCAGTAAAAGGTAATGCCACTCTTTCTATTCCAGCTTCTGTATAGCTTCTTCTGGTTCCCTTTCCCTGTTGGTACAGTGAAGCGCCTTCCTAAAACATAGATGTTTACTCTTGCTTTTGCTGACGGAGCATCCTGCCCGCTTTTCCTACCTCATGTGTCTTACCTCAAGACTGTAAGCCTGTACATGGCTCTGTCTCCCCCTTCCATATTTATACAGCACCAAGCACTGTCAGCATGCAATAAACAATAAATAATACCAACTGTTCAGCTTTCACATTATTTTGACAAGTCACTGGACTGTCTAGCGATGAAAATTATGACTCAAGAAACAAAATTCACCAATCAGATTCATTAAGTGAATCTACCAGGCCATCTTTTGCAGCTATAGTACATGGCATGTTGGGCATGCAATTTCTGTACAGTACATCATGCATGCCCAGCTATATAATGTCACATGATAACTGGATGAGTATACAATATCATCTAGCAGAGAAAATATCTTTCTTCCTTTTCCATTACTGAACAAATGTGGCATGCAAATTAAATGGCAGTGTCTTGAAATGTACATCCAAGCACTTTCCTTCCTTTCAGTGACTCTTCTCATTGCAAGATGTACCTATTAGGAAGGTACATCCTGCAATGTAAAAGCACACCATTTACAGTGGGATCCAATTCATGTCTATTTCACTTGTGTTCATTCAAAAGCCTGCTCAAATCTATCTTTCTATTTGCCTATATTTTATTGTTAAAATGAAATGTGTATAATACCCATGCTGACTAGATATTGTTGCAAAATATGCATTTCTAACCCTATTTTCTCTCCAAGCACACATGCCTAAACCCTTTTAATCCTAAAATCCACACATATATGTATTACGGCATATTCCTGCAGCTAGAAGTTGCATAGCATTGCAAAATTCAGAGGAGCACAAAATCTGAAGGATACGTGCTTTCTGATCTGTCCACTAGTCCAGGAAATAAAGCTGCTTGAAAATGCAAGCCAGAAAAAATCTTCAAACATCCCTTATCTGGATACATGGGCTACAAGTTAACACCTTTCCACCAGAGTCAATTCTATTACATTGTCAGTGAAAAAGAATTCATTCCAGCTTTTAACCATTGCTATGTTGTTCACTGTAATTTGAGTTTGGTATGCTAACACAAAGTAAACAACTGGCAGGTACAGATGTAGCAAAACTTAGAACACTTTAGAAAATGGTCTGGTAAAGAATAGTATAACTGCCTCCTTCCCATTGGAAAGAACACATGCAAATGCAATTACTTTGCATTCATAACGGTAATGGGGACAGAAATATTCAGACTAGCAAATGCAAAACATTTGCTAACAGCATAAGATGCTACATTATAAATTAGCTAGGCTTTTTATAATCTATGCTTGGAGGCAATTAAATGAACCAGACAAACATTTGGTCGTACTATTCTGATCTAAGCCTATGCATGCACATGTTTTTACTTTGTGTGACTGTGAACAGAGAAAATTAAATTAAAATTAAATTAGATCTGACAGTAGCCTCATTTTTTGGGGAATAGGACCTCTAGCAAGGTCTGTGTGGTCCCAAAAGAAGAGGTTTTAAGCATTTTCCAGAATGCCCTAATCCTGATTAGTTGCCTTGTATCCTTAAAACTACTTCCCCTTCCTGGAAATCTTTAAGGTTCTATGATTTTCTCCTCATCCCCCAAGACTTTCATGCTTGTAGGAATACACTGTAACACAAATCAAAGCATGAGGTCTTCGAAGCCAATCACAATTATTTATGAAATTAAAATTCCTTTCATTTGGAAAATAACATGATGATAAGTAAAGTCATCACTGTTTTGCAAGTGTGTTTTAAAGTTAATATGGTACAGTGGAAATAGTGCTGTACATAATCTGAGAAGGCCTGGGTTCACTTGGTGGCATTTGAAAATTCACAATAGGTGCTTCCAGATGTGGGATTGCTTCAAGATCATCATCTTGCCAGAGGAACAAATACCACTGATAGAACAGAGGTTCTGTATTCTCTTGTCCATCATGCAGGGCCCTGTGTTGTCTTGCAAATCTGTTCTAGAGATCTGAAGAACACTGAAGCAGATTAGAAAAACTCTGGATGGCTACAAAGCAGAGGAGAGGAAGGGAAAGTCCTAGAACACCCACAATAACCATTCAGCTGGCAGAGCAACACTCTTGGATTGGGCAGTTGTCCAGTCCCCTTCACAGAAAGAGACCCAGAAAACATCCACTTGCACTTGTAATTCTCCCATCACGGTGTCCTTTCTATTCTGTACCAGAAAATAAAATCCATTAAAGGAGGGACAGATGGCATAGCAGCCCTAGGAGCTCTGCTTTTCATCGGTAGGTCTAGGAGGCACACTATATCCCTTAGTCTGGTGAGTTTTTCTGGATCAAGTAATGTCTGAATAGCCCTTAGGAGAAGGCAACCCATGTGGAAGAAAAGTTGCTCCAGCCCTCCTTACCTTGCTCAGGTTGACAATTCAAGAGATAAGGAGGGTATTGTTGCATTCACACCCTACTTTTCCTGAGCCATGAGCAACGGAAGCCCTAGTGGGTTATATGTGTTGGGATGGAAGGAAGCACCATAGACTTACCTTTACACTATGGAAAGTTAGTGTGGTATAGCGGTTAGACTGTTGCATTAGGAATTAAGATAACTGGCTTGTAGCCTCCATTCATACATAATATTTGCTAGGTGATTGCTAGGTGATTTTGGGCCAGTCACTGACTCTTAGCTTCACCAAGCAAGCAGAATGACCACCAAGAGAACAGTCAGTTCATACATTGCTATTGATTTATATATGTGTGGATCACAAAAGCTATGGATGGTCCTGAAAGGAATGGGTGTGCCTCAGCACTCGATTGTTCTGATGTGTAACCTGTTATCATGAACAGGAGGCTACTGTTAGGACAGCCTATGGAGAAACAGAATGGTTTTCCATAGGCAAAGATGTCAGACAAAGATGTATTTTAGCTTCCTATCTGTTCACTCTGTATGCAGAACGTATCATAAAGCTGGATTAGATCCAAATGAAGGAGTAGAAATTGACAGAAGAAGCACCACCAAAATCATGGTGGGTAAATGATACCATACTACTGGCACAATGCAGCACCAACTTGAATGATTCCTGATGAAAGTAAAAGAAGAAAGTACAAAAGCAGGACTCCAGCTGAATATTAAGAAAACAAAAATCATGTCCAGAGAAGAATTACAGATCTGTACTGTTAATAATGAATTAACATGAAATTGTGAAAGATTTCACAAACTTCAGCTCATTCCTCAATTCAGTGTGACTGCAGCCAAGAAATTCAAAGAAGATGGAGACTTGGAAGGGTAGCAATGAAGGTACACTAGACGACAGTAGAAAAGATCTTCAAGTGTAAGGATGATTTACTGGAGACCAAGGTCAAAATCATTCAAACCATTGTATTTCTAATCACAATGTAGGAATGTGAAAGCTGGACAATGAAAAAGAAGCTGTTAGGACTGAAAATTGATACATTCAAAACAGTGCAATACCCTGGACTGAGAAAAAGCAACATTTGTGTCCTAGACTAAATCAAGTCAGAGGTTTCCCTGGAAGAAAAAATGACTAACCTCAGCTTTGGTCATAAATAAAATATGTTAGAGTTTCACTTAAAAGTGAACCAGGACAAATCAGGAGGAAGGCCAGACCTCAGCATGGATTAGCAATCAGCACCTGTATTCCAGAGCCAATCCGACTTTGTTGGGAAACATCCTGACTTTTTTTATTTCATCTTTTACAATGATATAGGGTTTCAGTTGACCAATAAACATTGCCTCTTTCTCCTTCTAAAATCTATTTGTATAGAAACAGATAGTATTTTATTAAAATATTTAGTGTTTAATTTTAAATCTATGAAATATTTTAAACATTTTTAATTTTTAAATTTTTAAATCTATAAGCATTTATAAATTGTGTGTGCTATTGGAAATCACTTTGCTAGTTTGTTTGGAATACTACATTATGTACCTGGCATTGCTTGCCTGTTGATGGACTCTTAGACTCACCTGCCTCAGCGGGTTCTTGTGAGGATAACATGGAGAAAAGGATCATGTATGTTTCGTACAGGCTGCATAGAGACATACCTGGAAACAACAGGTGTAAGAACACTGCTTTGTGTAGGAAAGATTTGTCTAGGTAACCTACATTTGATGACCATCACTGGAAAAATACAGCAGGAAATGGAAGTCACACACCATGAACAAATTATGGTGGCCCTCTCATTTTCTCAAGCAGTGAAATGAGCCATGGACAGCACCACTAAGGTTCAGTTTCCCTTGGCTGAAGGGGCAGCTGGGACTCAGTGAGGCATGCTTCACTGCAAGCACACAAGTAGAAGATGTCAGGACAAGCAGAAGACACTCCTGCAAAACATTAGAACTGCTACTGGGCATTAGATCCCCAGAGTGGCCTTGTACCCCTGAGGGGCTTTACCCTCAGCCAATTCACAGCTCTCCCTCTGCCTGTCTGTCCAAGATGGCAAACTTCTGTTCTGCATGCACACTGGCCACCATCCCTTAAACTTGAAAATTCCATCTTCCCCGACGTCTAACAGCTGTTTCTTGCAAAACACTCCAGGCTCCTTACAATTATATGCTGGCTATGGCAGTATGACAATTTCATTTTTGCTCAAGAAATATGCACCATTCAAAGTTCCAAGTGGGAACAAACATGAATGCATGTCCACCAAAAATATTCAGATTGTCGAACATGTGTTTGCATTTGTCTTGTTCCCAATTCAATTTGTGCACATTTTCTCAGTAGAAAGAATCAGCCCTGCTTTTGTCTATGGCATGCATTTACTCAAATTTGGCAAGATTTCCACAAGTCTCCCATCTGATTGCTGATAAATCTGTGAAAAAGTTTCCTATTCAAGAAAAGCAAGCAGGGATTGCAAATGGAAGTCAGACCCAAGATTATAGGCAAGACAATGCTAGACTTACCCAGGCCTAACAGCTGATAATTCTGGTCTACCAACAAGCAATTTCTCTAACAAATGAATTTCTGGCCACATGCTGTGACAGTATTTATGTGAATTTGCCTTGAGTCCATGTTGTCCTCTATGCAAAAAAAGTTATTTTTCAAGTATTTACAATACTGTGCTTTATATTTGTTCATATTAGATTAAACTGAAAGCTAATACTGATCATTTTCTTACATATTTCATAATATTAGGATATCCATCAATTCCAAATTGAAGCCTTTTCTCATTTGGTACTCTATTATTTAATATAGCTAATTGTTATGGCTGTTCTGACACCTATTTATCCACTTAAGTTATAACATAACTTTCACATCAAAAACAGAGAGATGCATGTGCAACAGGGCATAGTATGCATAGAAGTATGCAAAAACAAATTTTTGGAAAAGTATTCTGTGTGGCTCTGGTGTTAAAAGCCAGCCATGTCCTATAAGTCTTTTTAAAGAGGTGCATTGCAACCTAGGTCTTTTATCTGTTTGTGTCACAAAACAAAGAAAGTTGTCTTGGAAGGTCAATGCACACAATTACCAAAAGAGCAAATGGTACTTTAAATTAATTCCTTTTGCACAGATGTGGTCCTTCTTAATGCAGACCTATTGAAATCCATGGGACATGTTAGGTTATGGCTAATTTAAGCCCTATTAATTTCAGTGAGTCTTCTCTAAGACTTGCAAAGCCTGCATTCAAGCCATGAGTCTGTAGGGAAAAAAGTGGTTGAGACTTTTAATCATTGCTAAGGTTGCTCACTCCAGCAGAACATGGGAAACAAATCACTTTCTATTCTCTTTGTGGCTCTGGTGTGCTTGGTTGCAAATATCAGAGCACACTTTTAAAACATACACTGCAATGTAAGGATTCTATGAGTTCAGTCATTCCCTTAGTAGAGGGGTCCCAACCCTTGGGCTGTGGACTTCTACCAGTTTGTGGCCTGTTAGAAACCTGGCTGCACAGCAAGAGGTGAGTGGCGGACAGGCGAGCAAAGCGTAACCTCCACAATTCCTCTTCTCCTTTTGTTTGTGGGCTTCCAGAGAAGGAGGTGCGATGTCAAGAGTGCTCTGACCAACTTTATCCAATCTTTTTCGAATGGACTAAAGCTCCTCTGACAAACACTTTGTTTCTCCAGTGAGAAGACAATGCAAGCTGTCCCTCAGCCAACAGTATCCATTAGCACATGTGGACTGTGGCTCAGGCAAGGGGCAGGCACATATGCAGGCTTATTTTATACTGTATTTTTGTATTTTTAATTTAATGTTTATATTTTTGATTTATATTATAATTATTTTAACTTAGTGTTGTAAGCCACCCCGAGGCTTCGGCGAATGGGGCGGCATAAAAATGTTTTAATAAATAAATAAAAATAAAATAAAAATGGTGGCATGACTGAGCCTTAGACCAATGGGAGCAGGTGGATTGCGGTGAGGGGACAGAGCGGGTCTATCCATTTTTTTCCATGAGAGCATGAATCCTACTGTAAACTGTCCAAGCGAGGGATGTAGGATGCAAGCTCCTTATGAGAATCTAATGCCTGATGTTCTGAAGTAGAGCTGAGGAGGTGAGTTGTATCATTATTTCATTATATTATAATGTAATAATTTAAATAAAGTGCACAATCAATGTAATGCACTTGAATCGTCCTGAAACCACTCACCCCACCCATGGAAAAATTGTCTTCTATAAACCAGTCCCTGGTGCCAAAAAGGTTGCGTTCCGCTGCCTTAGTAGGTTGTGCATATATTTAGTTGTTACAGTGATAAAAAGGGGCATATGTATTTGACTGTAATTTGACCAGAAGCCTGAAATCTTTTCACAGAGGAGATAAATAAGACCCAAACCCCTACAATATGCATTTTAAAGTTATGATCCCTTGCTTGTTGCACCTTAAGCTGAAACCTAATCATAGATTCCAAAAATTTATCATCCCACTGCTGCTTGGAACACTTTGTTTAGTACAGTTTAAATGGCATTTATGAGAGATTATCTTCCTGGGATAGTTTACAATAGTGAGTAAGACATAATAAAATCACACAAAACTAAGATAATGGTTGAATCCAAATTGAAACAAGGTCATTTGTATTGATGGAAATGAACCTCCCCTCCAGTCACCTAAAAATGCTACCCATTTTTAGCAGTCAAGATTCCCTGCTGAATGAAGTGAGCTTTGATATGATGGGTGAGAAGGGGAAATTCTGGAAAATCCAGCACTGGGACCTTCAGAGAGTGTAGCCCTTCCTCTTACAAAAGAACCCGTTCCCTTGTAGAAGCCAGATTTTGGATCCAATACAGTAAGATCACAAAGCACACACACACACCATGAATCAGATAAAACAATCAGATAAAAACAACAGCAGCAAATAGAAACATAACAATAGCAGCAGCCAAAAAACAAGTACCGTACCACATATCTTCCTAAGGCTAACTGAAACATGTCATCTTTAAAACCTACCTGAATAAATGTATTTATTTGCTGCAGCCATGATGTGCCAGCATTTCTGCAACTATTGAACTTTTTTATGATGTTATTTGCATTGTGCTATTTCTGAAACTGAATGGTAAGACAATAAATTATAGTATGGTCTAAAGCAGCAAAGAACAACTGGTAATCCATGAAGTATGTGTAGAGTCCCTTTCAGCAAGGGTTTGACAATTTGGTAAGACTTCATGCTAACATGCCCAGAACTGAAGGAAATCTGATGTTTCTATACATTTTTCTTACCTGGAAGCTGCTTCCTCTTTTCTACATTATACAGACTACTCTTTCTTACATAGCAACATTATCAAGCTAAATGATCTGAAATTACTTTCCCTTGATATGTTTGAGGAACATCTTTGAAACTTACGCTCATGAAAGCACAGTGAGATTGCTTCCTATTTGTTTGTTGTTGCAAATAGGATTGCTTCCTGTTTGTTTGTTGTTTGTGTGCCATCAAGTCATCTCTGGCTTATGGAAACCTTATGAATGAATTCTTGTCAAAGTGTCCTGCCCTGACAATCCAGCTCAGCTCTTGTAGACTCAAAGCTGTGGCTTCTTTCATGGAATTAATCCATCTCATGGTTGGTCCTTCTTTTCTTCTTCTGTCTTTGATATTCTCCAGCATTACTGTCTTTTAAAGTGAACTTTACCTTTTCATGATGTGTCCAAAGTATAACACCCCTGTTATATCCTTTGCAAGGAAATTTATGCCTTGATTTGATCCAGAACCCACTTGTTTGTCTTTCTATCAGACCAGGATATTCCCCAAAGCTCTCCTCTAGCACCATGTTTCAAATGCATAAATTTTCTTCTGGTCAGCTTTCTTCATTGTCTAGCTTTAATTTAGAGGGCTTATATAAGCCCTTGATTTTGGAGATATATTTTTGTTAGTTTTGTTTCACTTGATTTACAATGCTTGATTCTTTTATAGAAGGACAATATAATGCTGTTTCAAATATATAAATGAGCCATTTGTTCTTTGGATCAAAAACCCAATGATCATCCTGGAGCAGTGGTCTCTAAACTAAGAACTAATGCCCCCACATGTTCTTGTCTGCCTTGACTAGTTATGTGTAGGCAAACAAAATATGATGCAATATTGCTGAGTTTTCCTACTTTTGCTCTATTTTATTCTATATCTTATGGGCAGCATGATTTAATATTTTTATCTTATCATTTTAGGCCACATTTATGTACAGAACCTTCTCAGGGACAAACACAAGGCAAACATTACTGAAGTATGCAACTAGGCAATATACATCAATTAGTATAAAATAGAAATATAACCTGCACTCTCACGACTATTAAAATGACAGTGAAAACTAGTAAATTTTCTTCTGAGCCCTCCTGACAACCTTCAGCAAAGGGACCTGATGAACCCTTGATGGAAACTGATTCCAGAAGTGTGGGGCCACCATTGAAAAGCCTCTCGCCCCATACTCACTAACCTGGCCACCCTTGACAGCGAGAAGGGCCTCTGCTGCTGACTTCCAGTGTGAGCAGGTAGCACGAGCAGGCTAGTTAACATCCAAGTAACTTGAGTACAAACTATTCAAGAGTTTAAGGGTTCCAACTATCACTTTGATTTGGGCTCAGAAACACACTAACAACTAATAACACTAACTTTCACAAGCAGACTGCCTAGTGCCCACTGATACGTGGGCAAGGACATTCTGAACTGCCTTCAAAGGCAGCCTCATGTACAGCACATTACAGTAGTTGAAAGAATGCAGCTCACCAGGGCATGGATGGCCAACTCTCCAGCAGCAGATAAGCTTTAGGATATACCAGCTAAAGCTAGTAAAAAGTTCTCTTGGCCAGTGCTGCCACCTGAGCATTCTCCATTTGTGCACCCAAACTCTTGACTTGGTCCTTCTAAGGAACTCAGCCTCTTTGAATATCAGATGCATTTGTCTGCCCAGATCGATTTGTTTGCCTTACCCATACTACCTCCAGCCTAGTGTTAGGGAGGTGTAGTGCTAGTTTACTCATCAGCAGCAGCGAAGCCTTATTTGGAATACTTTGCTGTTCATTTCAGGGTCACCATGATCCAAGACAGTTGCCAACAAACTGGAAATATTCCAGTGAGACTTATGATGCAATTATAGTTCTCAAAAATAAATCCTGTGAGGGCATTTGTAGCAATTTGGTGGGCACAGTTCTCTTTTTGTCTATGAAAAAATGGAATAAACACAAAACTAGAAATGCAAGACAAAGAAAAAGTAGTAGATTGCAGCACATTTCATGTGCAAAGACATTCATGACCACACATTCCTTTGCACCACAAAGTTAATGGGGGAAATTTCTAGCACTAATTATCCTAGTTTAGGTGCACAGCTGAGTTTTTCCATGATCTGGAAGCTTAGCAATAAGTTAATCATTCAGTTTCTGGTTGTATCACTTACACCTGTGTTCATTCATAATTCCATATAATTCCATTCTTCTCAGGATGCTTTCCAACCCTGTTCATCTGATCATAAAAGATGGTATGTGGATGAAGTAAAAACACAGTTGAACAGCTACTACAGAGTATTTTTATTGTTCTGCTGTGACTGGATTACTCTCAGTGTTAGGGCAACATAGCAGGGGAATCCAGATGCAAGTCAGTTAACAGATAAATGGTCAAGTGCAGAGCTGTCAGTCCAACAAGAGAGCAGTTTAAGGCATGAATTGTCAGAAAACAGGTGGCAGACAAAGGTGCAGTATCAGCAGATGTGAGGGTGAGCTCCAAAAGAAAGAGTGGAGAAACAGCTAATGTCCAAGCAGGGCTGCGCAGTCAAGCAGTCCAACAAACGGATTAAAACAGGAGCCCCAAGGTCGGTAGCACAGATGTTCACTCACAAGGCAGGACCATGGAAACAGGACGCCAACATAAGCAGTTGTTCCAGAAATGGCTAGACTGAGGCTGAAGACTTATGTACCCTGAGCTTCCAGAGCCCCACCCAGGGCTCAGCTGCAATTCGCTCTAGGCCCTTTGCCAAAGTCCTGCTCAGGAGAGAGGCCTGCTTAAGAAGAAGCCAGTATTTTCCTGAAAGAAATACTCTTTCACCTGGACATAATCTTAGCCTGTGTCTTCAGTACCAGCCATCTCTTTGTCAGGTCCAGAGCCAGGATGTGAGCAGGCAGAGACAAAGCAGAACTTGAGGCGCCAGCCAACAGAACTCAAGGTGAGCTAGGCCAAATGTAAGGTTTAATGGCAAGTCCAATAGCAAAGTCCAAGCTGTAGTATCCAAACAGGCCAGGGACAGGGACCAGATGTACATATTCAGGCAGCACAAGGACATGGTCAGGAATATGCCATGGGTCGAGAACCAGAAGGATAGACAGAGGAGCACTTGGATGGGATTCAAGGCAAATATTGGGCAGGATGCAGGTACCTGAGGCAGGATAACTGGGTAGGATACAGGAAGCAGGGTACACAGGAAGGCAAGATACATGACATGGCGGAATACAAACAGAGAGGCAGGATACAGGTCAGGAAAAAGGCAGGCAGAGCAGCAAGGCAGTATGGCAAGGCAAGATAGAAAGATGCCAGAACCAGGAAAGGTCCGGCTGGATGCAAGCACAAAAGCAAGCAGAGAAACCTCGGTGGCTATAGCCTGTTCTGGAGAAAAGAGCTTGTTCTTATTCGCCCAGGATCCCCAGGTGGCCTTTATCAGTAGACTCAGAGCTCCAGCAGGGACTGATCCCACAAATATGGTGGTGGCAGTTCTTGATCTGACCACAAGAGCAGTCCAGATCCTGACACTCTCAAGCTGGGTGGATGCTCAGTTGCCTCCTTTAAGACCATGACTGAGGCACATTCCTCATGATCTGCCATGTGGACCAGCCTGGTGTAACTTCCTGCAGATGTTGGAGGGGCACCTGGAGCTCCCACATGGCTTCATGTGCTGAAGTCATTTGAAGAGCCAGTCTGGACTGAGTCAGGTCTGACAATTGTTAGGCAAATTCATTTTCCATAGGAACTAAATGGCTAGCTGTTTATTCTGAATGGCTAACTGATTTTGGTGTAGGGAAAGCCCATCTGATAAAGGAGTAAATCTCTCGTTCTTTTTCTTATTTTTATTCTTTTTGAGAAAGTAAATTGCAACAGACTGAAAAGAGGACACTACTGGGTTTCTTTTGAAGCTTTAAAAAGCTGTTCCTCTACAAAACTGGAATGGGAACACCTGGATTTGTGGGCAACTATCAGAATGTTTAACTCTTCACCTTCCCCTATGCTTATATTTGAAAATAAGCTGAAATATTACAAAATATTTAGACTGGGCTAAATTGTGCATGCTAGGAAAATCCCACAACTCAGATAATTAAGGGTGCATTTAAAAAAATGCATTGGAATGCAACATATGTGTTTCAGGATGTATTTGGATACTTTTTGGAGCTGAGAAGTTCACTGGAACATCTGTGAGCCACAAAAGCTGGTGGATGATGAAATTGGGCTGGAAGTATGGAACTGATCAGTTCTCTTTGGACTTTTAAATACTTGAATTCCCAAAGGGTCCCCAGAGCAGCTTCCTTGCCTACTTTCCAGTCTGATTGGTAAGAGAGAAATCCTATGGTTCCTGGGGTGTTGCCCCACACAGGGGACTTCCCCACCCCACTGCTGACAGAGCTACAATGTCAGAGCAAGCAAATCCAGGCTTGTATTTGGACCTGGTCCCTTGGGACAAACTGGTACGCAGGAAGAGGAAAGGGTGTCCATTGGTTGGATATACAAGATTCTATGTTCCTTCTGCTGTCCACAGCAAAGTAACCAAGCTTGGTCGAACACAAAAGGCATAAAAGCATCCATTGCCCATGCCAGCCTTTTCTACTGAACTTCAGTCCTGTAGGATTATATTTTAAGGGCTGGGCATAAGGAGATATCATGCAACATCAAACTGTGTTAGATGCGCCAGTGCCTGTGTGAGAACTATAAGTTAACATGACCTTGCTCTGTTTTAGAAGGAACTGAACAATGAGCAAGAAGAGAGCCAATTACTAAAGCTGTCATCCAAAATGGATTTGAAGTTTGTCCTCTAGGTACTCAGGACCTTCTTTTTTCATTTTTTAAAAAGATAAAATAAACTTCCCTGACTTTTTTTCTTACTACTCCAGCACTCATCTGTCACTTGCTAAGTCTTTGAAATATTCCAGACTTGTTCCTGTTTTTTGTTTTGGCTACCTTCCATTACTTTCTACTAGCAGCTTTTTTCTTTTTAATGATATATGATATTTTGTACCTTGTTGAAAAACCTGGGTGTTTCATAAGCAAAGTTTCCTGAACTGGAGCATCTTTAATGCTTTAAATTAGACTTTCCAATGCAGTTCTTTGCATTAAATCATAGGAAAGCTCCTACCCAAATGCTAATATCATTCTTTGGCAGTAGAGAAAATGCACACAACTAGAAAAAAGTGCATAGATAATGAGAAGTGAACTTACTGTTTGTAACTCCAGCTTTAGTAACATATATTCACAAGCACAAGTCACAACTTGCATATGGAGATGACTCAGTATGGTCTGTTTTGGAGTTGTCACAGTAAATAGAATAAAGTGAGCCCAGATATGCTGGTGCCACCATGTTTTACATGACAGTTAAGCTGCGGGATATAGCAGTGAATATCAGTACAACGTAAGCCTTTTTGGCATTGCTTTTCCATTATGTTTTGTTGCATGTCATATTAGGAGTACTTTCTATTAATGGTGGTGTTTGCTTCAGAAGTCTATTTCTATGACTACCACTTCGAGCACCACAGATACAAATTCTCATGGTATCCTGTCATGACGGGCTCATAAAGGTCTTCCCTCATTTACTGATATTAATCTGTAAAACCCACAGTGCCCTGTGAGTCCCAGTCAAAGAATCTCCAAGGAAGGCAGTGGGTCACCATTCAAAGATTTTCAAGTGACAACGAAGGGCATTTTCAAAGAAAATGGAATTGGAAATGCATACATTTCTGAGTATATACCATGTTGCTCTAATAGTTAAAGCAAGTAGATTTACAATCAACCTAAGAGTACAACCCAAAACCTTTGCTTATGTACTCGCAATAAATGCAGGTTTCTATTTGCTTACAGGGGAAGCTTGAGAACACTGTCCACATAGTATCTTCTGTGGCGATGCTCTTCTACTTCTGGACAATAATGCATTTCCATTTTAGCATCCTGGAATCCCAGCATGCCCTGCGACCCTGAGCTAGAGACTGCCAGTTTAAATTCCTAAAATGCCCTAGCATGATTTTATATCAGGTTCCCTGCAGCACTGTGGAAGTTTTTGAATGAAGGCTCATAGTTGGGGGCCTGTCACTAAGCAATCAGCAGCATGATTGGCCCTGGAAGGATACAGTGACCCTGGACACAGCCCAGGGATGTCAGGTGCTGACACCAGCCCTGTCTCCTTAAAGGTACGGAGATGAATTCTGCTTGGCAATCTCCATGCAAAAGCAAGGATGATGGGCAAGTTCACTTACCTGAATGCTAAAAATGCAATCCTATGCACACCGTGCGCAGATTTTCTATGCTGGGGTGTTGAATGTCAGGCCTGTGAGCTACCTCTGCATGTATCTTTACATCCTTTCTCTCTGGCTGCATCCCATGATTACTAATTGTCTGGTTGTTGCCCAGCTTTCTCACATTCTGTAAGGTTGAAGTGTTCCTCTTAAGGCTTAGCTTTAAGCTATAATTTGCTTAACTTATAAGCAAATGGTGGGAACAACTCACCACTGGGATGTACCTTTTCCCTGGACCAGAGAGCTGCCTCTGAAACTGAATGAGGACCCTGTTCTAGATGTGCTTCAGTCTGGTTTCCATCCTGGTCTAGCCCTGGAGATTGCCTTGGTCACTATGATGAATAATTTATCCAAGAGGACAAAGGAGATGACCATTTCTACCTATCAAGACTATAATAATTTTGAAGGCATTTTCAAGAAAAGAGCCAAATGACAAAATTTAGATGTCTTTTTGCAAAGATGATCCAAAGCTTTGCGAGGCATCCCTAGCTTCATGAGGGGAGGGACAGAAACAGCATTGATGGCACCATCCTATGCATGTCCAATTAGAATTAAGCACTAATGACCTGGTTCACAAAATCAAAATTAAGCAAAAATGTCTTATTTCCATCACAGTGCAAGCACTGCATTTTTCCGCCATTACCAGCTAGGCATGACTTGTTATGCCAGCCAGATCCAGGGAGTGTGTCTTGTTGAATGGTGGAACAATCCTTTAATAAACCAAGTTTGCTGTAGGGTTAAATAGGTCATTGCGCAAACTGGCCATCTAGTTCAGTGGGACTTATTCCCAAACAAACATGTTAATGAATCAGTGAAATAAACCGGAGAAACAAAGGGGGGGGTGGAGATATTTTTTATCAAATTATTAAATCAGTTTGACAAATTTGCAGTCAAATTACCATTGCATGCCAGCTCTAGTTTCCATGCACTTCTTGTCAGAAATTCTGGGTTTTGAAACAAACAGGGAGCTACCCCATTGGCCATTCCTTGGTGGGCAGGCCTCTGAGCCAACTGTGCATACAGAAGGAATCAGGAATGTCTCATTTGATCAGTCCTTGTATAAGAAAGAACAGCAGGAGTCTAACCATGTGAAGCTTCCCTTGAAGATAATTCAAAAGCTGCAGCTTGTATAAAATATGGCCACCAGATTTATTAGCTGGATCAGAAGTCTGAACATGTAGCACCTATTCTGGCCCATTTGCACTGCTGCCTATATGCTTCTGAGCCCCAGTCACAGTGCTGGCTTTATCCTGAAACTTCAACACAGTCTTGGAATGCAATGCCTGATACAATGCCGCTCCAGACACAATCTGCTTATATACTATGATCAACATTGGAGGCTTTCCACCAGGTCTCCACCAGGGAAGCTCTGGAAGGCAGCAGCAAGGGGAAGGGCCTGATCAGTGATGGCCCCTTGACTCTGGAATGAATGCCCCATCAAGGCCCACCTCTGTCCTCTCTTTGGCTCCAGGTTAAGACAGCTCTCTGTGCTGAGACATTTCAGGATGTGTAATGTTATTGAATGGTTTTATGAGGGTACATTCATGTTTTAGCATCTTTATTCTGTATTACATACTGTTTTAGTTGCTACCAGCTTTAAAATGTTAACCTTTCGAGGGTGGGGCTATTATGGAAATTTTATGGTGTTTGTGTTGTAACTAATAGAAACCATCCAGAGAGCTTCAGTCATTGGGCAGTATAGAACTTAAATATGCTTTTGCCCGGTCCACAGTGTAGCACTTTCTGCTTCTTGCTCTTTAGCTCAGTTGGTTACAGAACACATGCTCCAGGATGTGATTCGGGTATGACAGACCCCTTGTCCCTGACCTTACTACATTTCAGTGCAGTTTGAGCTGTGCAATTGTGATTTTCAATGTCATCTAACCAATTTCCAGGGTTTGTTTTGCACAGCTGTTGCAGATCAGCCACCATCCAAGTCAAGTTCAGCTCAGCATTGGCCCCAACACAGGCATGCCTCAGTTGACTGCAGGGCATGTGAATGAAATGATGGTCTCCTGAATTCACTCCTTAAAGCCAGTGACAGCACTTTCTGGTTTGTCTGCCAATATTGTGCTCAGTATGAACAGTGCTATAAAGCTCTTTATTCTTTCAGGTTATGGTTAAGAGGTGTTTCATGTGGCCGGTGTCCAATTAAGTGAAGAACCTGAACTATAGACTGCCTTGAGAGAATGACCTGGTAGGTGGAGGGGAAACTGTGAAAGCCAAGTTAGCAGGTGCATTGATGACTTACTAAAGATAAGTTCAAAGCAGTGAACTGGGTTAAATCCAGGAACATTTTTAAAGCCAGAAGGGCCATTTAGAGGTGGATTTGAAGAGTGATACATAAGAAAGTTAGAGAACGTTCTGAAAGATCCTGATGATACGGCCATATTTACTAGAAAGAAATGAGCCGGGCACATCCATCTGGAGCCTCTCAAATTAAGATAACAAGTATTTATGAACCCAATAAAAGAAGTAACAGCAATCAGCAAGATAAGGAATTATTAATACGGTGGTAAGCGTTTTGTTAGGAGGGTCAGTGTGAGGGCAAATTCTGGCTATTTCATAAGTAAAAGAAGGGATTGAGAAATCTACGCCAATACATTTTATTCTAACCTCTGAAAGAAGAACATTCACAGGGAATAAAATCTGCCATTCACTGCTTTTACCCAAACTCCACTCTCAGCAAATCTCTCTTATATTATGCTTCAGTGAAAATGACTGAATGTGTATAAAATATAAAAGGAGATGTGTACAAAACAGAGATCCTGCTTCATAGACCAACCTGACAATTCTTGCTGGCACCCCTGCCAACCACTTTTTATGTGCATCAGCTGCCAGGTCTTGGGGTCATGGCGGATAGCTCAATGGAAAGACCAGCTCAGTGTAAACCTGAAGTGAAAAAAGCAAGGAATTATTAGAAAACTGAAGAAAATAAGGTGGCTAAGAGTTTTTACTGTAATCGTAATGGCTTGGATCCAACCTTTACTTCTGCCAGTAAAAAGAGAGAAACGACCTTTGTTGATTCTCCTGTCTTCTGCATCCTCTTGTGCTTTCCCAAAACCACTTTGGGGCAGGAGGTTGTGGAAAGAACTGCAGGGAGCAGAGGGAATCAGCAAAATTCACTTCCTCCCCTTTCCACCAGCAGGATTCTTCTAATGGATCAAAAGCCTTCCATGGTTGGAAGGAGACCTTCTTTTTGCTGAGGGGTATGTCTGGCTCCAATGCAAAGCCTTCCTACAGCTCTTCATTGCAGTCACACTTGGAATGCTCTGTGTACAGCCCTGCTTCTCAAAAGAACATTGTTGAATTCTAAAAGGTAAAGAAAAGGATAAGCATAATTATCAAGTAGCTGGAACATCTTCCTATGAGGAAAGGTTGCATGAGTGGGTGGGCCAGTGTCAGCCACAAAGGATATGGTGATCAGTCAAATCTGTAACATGTGAACAGCATTTTTCCCTAGTGGGGATTATGAATGCAATCATAACTGATATGCAGAAAGTAGGCAGAGGTCATTTTCCTTGCTGGGTTTAAAGTCTGGGTCACCCAATGAAATATACTGGCAGTAGGCAATATTCTCAATTTCCCCAATCTGTGATGATGCCCACTAGCTTAGATTCCAAGTTCATGGATGATGTCTCTATAAATGATTATTAGTATTATGGTGCCTTCATGCCAGAAGTACCATCTGCAGCAGGAGCAGATGTTCTTCATCTCCTGCTTATGGGCTTCTTCAAAGCATCTGTCAGGTCACTGGGAGAAAATAAACACCATTGGCTGGCAAGATGGACCTTTGGTCTGATACAGCAGCACCCACCTGGGTCCTTAGAAAGTTTAGTATGAAAGGAAGTGAGGAACAAGTAAAGGCAATAAAGGAAAAATGTGGGCATGTGTTTGTCATATTCGGCTTATTCGTCCTCATTACATTATCATCATGCCATAACACAGATGAATAGCTTTTGACCCTGGTGTCTCAGCTTAAGAACCAGATCATACAGGGGTTCCGGGTTGGAACTATCCAGCTCAGTCTGGCCTGTGGGACTGTGGCAGGCCATACCTCATCCCTCTTCTTTCCTTGGCATGATCTTCATTGCATTATGGCAAATTCAGAGGGGAATTCTGAAATTCCCCACCTAATCCCCCACAGAGGATATGAATATTGGCCCCTGTCTACTCCTCCATTGACTAGTGTGAATCAGCAAAGGAGAGGAGGGGTACCATTCTTTGTTCCCTTCACGGTGCACTAGGCAGGCAGGTTGAAACCTCAGCTGAGTAGCAAAGAAGGGGCTTTTTCTCCATCTCTGCTGATTTGCATGAATAAGCTAAGAAAGGGGGTGTTGGGAAAGATGCGTGAATCGTGCATGCACATCTGGATACATGGTGTGCAAGAGAAATCAGGAGGTGGGCTCTATTCATGGTCAAGATGTATATTATTATATCCCACATTTTATCCCATGTGGTATAGTATTTCATTTCAACTCATAATTATATTTGATCAGACCAGAAGTGGGGGAAGATGTGACCCACCAGATATTGTTGGACTACACCTCCAATCATCCCTTAACATGGACCCTGATGGAGCTCAGCAACAACTTCAAATAACAAAAACAAGATACACACACACACACACACACACACACATGATATATATATATTAGTTTACACACACACACACACACACACACACACACACACACATATATATAAAGCCCAAACAAAGCTGTGAATGTGTGGCTATCCCAACTTGAGAGGGCATTATGACTTCTGCAGCCAAAACTATGGTACTCAGTCAAAGCTGTAACATGTGCAAGAGCCATTTGCCATTCAAACAGTCCTAGGTGATCCAAGCGACAGGTATGCATTCATTTATTTACATATACAGCCACTACAAAACATCAGGTAATAACCTGCAAGCACTTAAAGGTTATAAAGTTAACTGTACAAATATATATAATCACTGGGTAACACTTCCATCATTATATCCTAGGAACAAGTGACAGCAGTGTGAATAAAAGGTTTTAATTGAAAAAAATCTGTGTTTATATAACTAGAGTGGCCTTTCAGAGCCAGATTCACCCAAACTCTGTCTCGTCTCTCCACGCGTTGGGAGCCAAGGCTAACCACATTGGTTTGGCCTGGTGTTTGATTCCACCGCAAGGAACACAGATAGAGCTTTAATCAGTCTGCCGTGAGCTGGAGACACTTGGGAGTTCAGGCATGCCAATATTAATACATCATATCCTTAGTCTTCCATTTTAATTTTCGAGCCAGGACTTTTCCTTCTAGAGGACACAACAAACCATTTTCTTTACATGATTTAAAAAACCCTTAATTGGTTTCTTGTTTGCGGCATTTAAAGTTCCCTTCACTTGAAATTCTTCCCCTCTCTCTAGTTTTTGAGATGGGAAAAATATATGGGAGGGGGCTTTACCCAGGGAAATCTACTGTAGACCCCCTTCCATTGATGCAGGAACATAGTGTTGCTCTTTATGCAAAATGCATTTACTATGTGGGATACGTGCTAATGAATACAGCACAGTTTCCACTACATTGAGAATGTCATCTCATGCCACACACAAATGCAGTTGAGGGCAAATGTTAAAAAGGCAACATGTGCGGGAAGATGGACCTTCAACATGGATTTGTTTGTCTTTTAGCTCAGTTAGCTATGCACTGGAGCATTTTTTCAGCCTGAGGAAGGAGCTCTTCGGGGCCACATCCCAATGATAGCTACAGCTGGTCAAAAGAAGGCAGTGGGAACAAACATACCCAAAACTACCAGGATAGTTCAGCTTATGGCCAGAAGCTAACCCTTAGGAGAAATAATTCAGTTTATATAATGGGGCAGAGTGAACTGTACAAAAGACAAGAAACTGTCAAATCAGAGTGCCTGGGCCCAGTAAAAGAGGATGTGGCCTTCTGGAAAACTCCACAGAAGAAGATTGGACTCCTGCAGAGCTGGATTTGGTTGCAGACCTGGGTTTCCAAACTAGTGGAGTAAAGGAAAAAAAGGCAGGAGCAAAACTGCCTCCACCAGTGCTGCTCGTGAAAGGGTCCTTATGGCTTCCATGGTCACTGCCTGTGGCAACCCACTGCCCATGGATTGGATTTTCCCCCTTTGCCTCATGGTCACCATCATGTCAAGGATTTCCTTGGGTGTGTGAGCAGTGCACCTATTTCTAATGGGAGCACCTGAAAGTGAGCCACGCATCTGCAAGCACTCTGGGACATGTGATGGATATGCTCAGCTGAACTTGGGTTCAAGGCCAGGATGCAGTTCCCTGTTTCACTTGGTTATGTTCACTGCAGCAACCGCCATTATGCATGTGTCGAACACAGCCACCAGGTAGGAATTTCACCACTGACCCAGCTAGACTTGACTTCAAACCACACAATTCGAGACAAGGTAATTTGTTTCCTCTGTCAATTTTGATATTACTATTCATCAATGCTGTAAGCCACTGTGGAGTGATTTGCATGTAATCTTCATGAATAAATCTTAAAGGAAAAGGCAAAAAGTTATTGCAAAACCACCAGCTTGCGTTGATGCTCTTTGTGCCTATTTCTCTTCATTCCCACCTAATATTACTCTAATCAGTCTACAGTCTGCCTTGCTGCTGTACATGCTATTTGATAAGTCTGACAACGTGTTTAAGCTTATTCAAGTCTCCTCTGGCTCAGGATCAAAGCGAAACTCTCCTGTCCCTGATTAGAATTACCATTTGACAGATACTCTGAAGGAAAACCAGGGCAATAGCCAGGAGCCACGAGCCATTGAAAATCCTTGTAAAGTGAAACCGTGGATGAGTGTTGGCTGCTCTGGTGCTAACCAAAACAGTTGTTTCCTGTCTCTGATATGGTCAGTGAGCTGCGGTTTTGTTTGTTTTAAATGCCTTTGAAGCTGGCTTGGGGGTTATCACCTTTTCCTTGGAGTTCTCCTGTGGTATGACAGGCTGAAATTAAGTCGATGAGGTTTTCCCATCATGGCCTGTCCATGCTGGGAAAAAATTCACACTGTGCTTTTTTAACCATCTTGCAGAAGCTCTAGAGAGCAGGAGAGAGAATAACCCTCTTGCCATGATGTCTTCTCTGTTTTGGCTACTGGGCACAGGTTACCCTCACAGTTTATTGAAAATGGTCAACAAACACGTGAGTTCCAGCTTCAGCGTGCCACCTGGGGGTACTATGCTGTAAAGCCAATGCAGCAAACAACATAAAAAGGCAGACATAATCTCATTCACAGCTTAATACAGAAAGGACACCTGGAATATAACTGTGTCTGGATATAAGCAGGACTTTTCTGTGTGATTAATTGCCACCTGTAAGCTGTAAGAGATGCACTATGCAAGAAATCAGGAGAAATGTATTCTGTGTTCTTTGGGACCTTCTCTGTTCTTTTTCAGAACAAATTACAGAGTGAATTCCCGCCGTGTGTGTGTGTGTGTGTGTGTGTGTGTGTGTGTGTCCCCATGAACAGAAACAGTTTGTAATAAAAAGAACCAATTGTGGCTATGACTGATCTGTTAAGTGGTATTTACACAATGATGCAAAAAGTAGTTTAGTAACAAATGTTATATGTTTCTGGAGGTTCAGTCTACACTTACCTAATTATCAGGACAATTTAACTAAGGGCTGGTTTTACAATGCTTGAATTAGAAGCATGTTTCTGCTGTGCACGCTTCTAGATTCAGTCAATCTCATGGTTATTATCAAATGAAGAAGCTTGCTGTGTCTAAACCAGGATGACTGCTCCTCAGATCATGACTACGATGTTAGAACATCTGAATAGCCTCTGCTGTCTCCTAACTCCAGTACTATCTGAGACCATCTCAGATGAAGCTATGATAGGCACCTCTTCAGCAAAGGACCTGGAGAGACTGAAAAATATAGCACTCAACTCACCTGCAAGAGCTATCTTGCCTACAGGACCAGTGGGGGAAATAAACCCATTTCCCACTTCCAAGGGATGCTAGCACCAAAATATACAGGAACAGGCAGTCACCAATTGACAGTGCATGCACCCCAAGAACCAGGATCCTTGGGAATTGTCAGCTCTAGGAAATAAACAGCAGACCTTCTCAACTGGAAGAGGGATCAGGGATGATAGAGGTGAAAGGAGAACCAAGGCTTACTCAGCCAAGCGTCAGGCATTTGGTGAGACATAGCAGAAACAGAGGCAAATGAAGAGTCGGGAATGGGCAAGTCTGAGTTTCCACTTGGTCATGAAGTTCACTGGGTGATTCTGGGTCTCAGCCTAACCTACTTCAGAAGGTTGTTGTGAGAATGCAACGGAGAAGAGGAAGATCATGTACGCTGCCTTGAGTTTTGTACAAGAGGAAACAAAGCAGAATATAAATATAATGGAGGAGAGAAAGAAGTGTCCCTTCAGGGCAAAGGGGTTTTTTAATAGGAAAGGACTAATCTGGAATAAGGGAACTTTTAAGACTGGACCAACCACTGTCAGTTGGGCCCAGGCAGAGTCTGGGAGACCATGCTAGACCCCTCTCCTGCGGCCTTTACCTCCTGTTTGAGGACCAAGGAGAGACAAAGCTTTCACTTCATGGTTTTGATAGATCTGTAGTGTGAATACAGTGGTGCTATTAAGGAGATTCTCATATAGAACTGAAAACAACAGGAACAGAGGAGGGAAGGAACAGAATAGGTTGACTTCAGATTAAACTTGCTGCACTTTAGTCTCACTGATATCAATAATGCAAAGTGGTTGTGATTTGACTAATGTCCCATCTATTTGAATGGGGACTAAGTACAACTAGCTTCATCTGAATCCAGCTTAGAACTGTTATCACAGTCAGTTCTGGAATTTCCAGTCAGGAAGGGTAGCTAGAGGACAGCTAGCACAGTATGGAAATGTCTTACTATGTGACAGGATGAGCCCTACCTTTAGGCAGAGTGAGGTGATTGCTTCAGGTGCAGATACTGAGGGGAAATAGTAGCAGCCTCCAAGATGTTCCTCTTGAGTTCTGCAGCTGTTCCCTTCTGTTGCAAGTCAGAGGGGGGATGTAACACATCCTGTCCTGAGCCCCTGCACTGCATTATGTGGTGGAGGACATTAATCCACAGCCAGTGCTGAAGCAAGTTTCAACTGCAGGCAGCTTCTCTACAAAGGATGGTGAGGCCCAGCTGCCACCTTGTCCTTTTTTGGGACTGGCCCTACTATTTGATCTAACATAGTAATATATTTTGATTTATGTAATCTTCTTATGTTACCTTCTCCATGATGAAGATTCCTGGTGACAATCTCTGTGTTTGCTGTTGCATGATTCGTGATAAACACTTGCCTGCAGTATTAAGCTGAGCCCATGTAATAACAGGAGAGTCATTTGTTGGCCTCTTCAGGGTTTGGCCTGAAAAATTCAGGTTTGTGCTATGCAATTTGTGTACATCATGAACATCTATATGACAAAGATAACTTTAGAGTGTTGTAACTGGCAGTAGTTGACAAGTTTATAAGGGACACCATTTCATACCTTTGAACAGAGTTTGGAAATGTCCTGTGCTAAGATTCACATCAGAAACCTTGGCCAGCACATATACAAACACATCTGTAAGTCCTAGAAATAAACAACAAGCAAATGAAAATTAATATTATACAGATTCCCTTAAAAGTGAAGAGACAAATCACAAGCTATTAGTCCCTGCTTTAGTTTAAAGGAATGACCTTTAAAATAAAATGGTATTCTTTTTTAAAGACTCCATTCCTCTAAAATATTGCCTGATACAGCCATACTTTTTAAGTAGTGGAACATTTTAAGTTCTGAAGACCCAAAAAGTGGATAGAGAGCTATTTTACTCCAGCTGTCACAGAGTTAAAACCCAGAGTCACCAATTAAGCTGATAGTTTGGAAATTCAAGTAAAAGGAAGTATTACTTCACATAGTTCCTATTAGCAGTGGATTCCACAGCTGAGCTGTCCTCTGGATCAAGAAGGACTTCCTGTTATCTGTCATGCATCTCTCATGTGAATTATCCTGTGGCAAGTTATAGCATCATTTCCAGAGGCATTGTCTGGAAAATAAGATAGCTGCTGGAATTCTTTGGATCACTTCCTTCTGAATCTCAAGGGGGCATTCTCCTGCAACTCTTCAGAGGTCTTTCTCATCATCACCTTTTTCACTGTACTGCCTAGTGATGCCAGAGGCTGAACATGGTACTTGTCGCAAAGAAAGCATGCGTTCTACCATTTAGTGATGTGAACATATGCAGTTACACGCTTATATGATATGAAGTTACTAGCATCAGGACCTTGCATGTTTCAGCATTATGGCTTTTATGTAACATATCATTCTATGTAATGATAATGGAATAGCCATTCAAATAACCAAGGAAGTCAATGGCCCATTTTATGCAGTACTTGCAGGTTTATCTCTCTCCACTGAAACAATGGCCATTATATTGTCTGAAATACTTTGGAAAGCAGTGGTGTAATCAGTAAGAGGAAGGTAGAACAAGATCATTCATCTACCAGCAAATGAATTGTTTTATGGGGCCTTCTTTTATGGAGGGCTTTGTTTTATGGGGCCTTCTTTTATGGAGGATCTTGTTATAGATTCATCTTATCATCAGCAATAAATACTGTAATAAAAATAATAATCTACCATCTGCTTAATAAGGTAAAGTGCAGTGATATTAGCCTGGCTAATACACTCGCATGCTATCCTATTTGACAGCCTTTAACTTTCCAGACTTGGAAGATTACAGGCATACAACTGAATGGGGGGAACTGTACAGGTAACTATTGCCTCTGTGCTCCCTTTGCCCTTAAAAACTTTTACATATCCAGTTTCTATTAAGTAAATGTTTCCCACTTCTCATGAGGAGGAATGGCTGAGGTACCGCCTGGACTTGGTGGAAGGTGGCACCTCCCTCTCTCCTAGAATTCCAGCCCTACCAGCACCTGTCTTCCATCTTTGGGGCCTCTGCCAGCATAGGAGAAGCCACACCAACGGAGAAGACAGAGGGAGTCCTTCTGAAGGCAGGTGCCTACTGTGATCTCAGAAGGCTTTCCTAAGATTGCAGTGGGGACTTTGCCTTTTCCAGTGGCCAGCCAAAAGGTGTCTACCAGCCACAGGCTGTGCCCTTATTTGGGGTACTATTACTGCATTTTACCACATGGCTCTTATCACTTGGGAACCACACCTGGTAACTTACCCTACCTCACCCTTGAGGCTATTTCAGACTATTTCTGCATGACAAGCAAAATATATAAACCATGTGGGGCAGGGTGGTGATGTTATTTGTTGATATGGTGATATTTGAGGGGGAAGTTCGCCTCCTTCTCCACCATTAGAAGGGAATCCAGTTCTTGCTTCCAAGCCCAATTTTAAGCATGTTTATTTAGAAGTAAGAATCACTGAGTTCAGCGGGGCTACTTCCCAAGTATGTGCGAACAGGACTGCCGCCTAATTTCGTTTTTGTTTCTTTCACACTCATGAGCCAACAAAGTAACAACAGTTTATTTTAACAGGCAGCTTTAATCCCCTCTGCTTTTCAAAAGAGAGAGTCATTCCAAGGGGAAGAAAGAACTTACTTTCTCAGGATTATAGTCAGGTCAATAACAGCATTACATAGCTATTTTTTCATGCTTTATAGGAGAACTGTCAGCATTTGGTAAGTACGATGTTCACTTCATCCTAATTTAGAATGCAGTCTGTATACTTTTAGTGCAACGCCTAAGGATGACAAGACAAAGCTGTCATGAGAGAAGAGAAATGTCTCCTACGAATGTGTACCCCTTCTGGTTGAAATCATATTCTGAAGTAATTTTGCCATAATGTTAGTGAGATGTGTATTTAATTGTACAGTCTTGCTTTGCTTCAAGAGACATTAGCCAAAGTACTATGCCAAGAACACTAAATAAATAGGCAGATCTTCTACTTGGCAGTATCTAGGCCAAGTAATTGAGTCAAGTACTAATTGAGATGAGGGAACTCCATGTTCCATGGCTTCCCCTTCTACAATTGATATTAAAAATTATCTGCATCATCTAGGGGTAGAAAATGTTGTTTGGCTTCCATTTTAACCAAGTTCACACTTCCCAAATCAATATGCAAACTGGAATTTAGGGTTTTTTTTTTCACTGAATTCTGTAATGTAATTCACCAAACATTAGGCATGAACAAAATTGTGTATATTATTTAGGAAGAGGTATGCACAGAAATGCATACTTCAGTGAAAAAAAGTATATAAAGGGATTACAGAAAGGAAAGTGCTTGGCCAAAAATGTCTACATTAGGCAAAACTAGATACAAAAGTATGTCTATTAGGATAAAAGCTCATTATGGTAGGGACCTTTTTTTAAATTGGACAGAATGAATATCTGAATTTCAAAATGAAAAGCTGAAGATTAGAACAATGAGAAAATGAGGGAAAACAAAAGCTAGAGATTAGTCTATCCTTACCATATCATCTTTACATTGTTTTTTGTCATATTCAATTGTATTGCTTTAGCAAGTAACTACCAACAATTGATATCTTCTCTATATCTTTGTTCTGTAAAGAGTTAGGAATGTTTAAATGTAGTTATTCATCTACACATTGTTTTTCCCATCCAAAGAACATGTTTTTAAGGTGCAATTCTATGGCCTCCCAACATTGTCTGGGGGACATAAGCTGAGGTCATTCCCAGATTGTACCATAATTAGGGATGGTACAATTTCCCCATTTCCATTCTTTTATTGTTCTGTGAGTTTACTCCAATGCCCAATTTTTCTGAACACTGCTTAACTTAAAGGTTCTTTAGAATTCTAGAATTTAAAGTGTATAGTTTTCAGCAGGTTTTTTCTTCCACTGCTCCTCACATTCTGTATCAACAATGTGGATATGCACAAAGTTAAGACTGTGACCCCACCTCCAGATCAATGTTGATATATTGCATAATTTTCATTTGGTGTCTGACTTGTTTGTTTGCCTGTTTGAAGTCAACATGCAAATATCTTCCTTTGCCTTGGTAAAACATTACGCAAATAGAAACTTGGCATAACTGTATGTATCGCACACATCAAGATGGTGCTTGATTTTATCATTGTATTAATCCACATGCTCACATAAGTAATGCATGGGGAATGGTGAACTTTGTGATAAATTCAAAATAGCAGAAAGACCAGGTAATTCAGACCACAAATTGAGAAAGAAAATTCAGATAAATTTCTTTTGACACTAAAATGTGTAGCATATATCTGCTTGCTGATCTTGCTACTATCTATAAAATATTTCTGTAAAATATAGGTCTGTTTGAATAAGCATCCTGGAAAACTAGAAGAAATAGTTCTGGTTATGTGCACAGGTTATGTTCATCAAACTAAATGTATTAAATCTAATTTCATCTGAGTGCTTAAGGCCACAACACTGTAAACCATTGTTTGCAAGTAAATCCCACTGGACCTTACTTCTGAGTGAATATGCATCATATCAGGCTTCATATCTGTTAGATATATACATTTGCTTAGGAGTATGTTCCAGAGAATATAGTGAAACAATAGTAGCCCCATTAAGATTTGCATCACTTATCATTTTTTTAATTCAAAAATAAATGAGTTGATGCTTTTATTACTTTAATTATTTCAGTATTCACAGCAGAGTACTATATTTTACAGGTCTACTCTTCATTGTATGTTGTTTCAGCTTTGTTAATTTTTGTTTAAAATATTTATATTTTGAAAAGATTGTATG
Organism: Varanus komodoensis; assembly: GCF_004798865.1. Taxonomy (NCBI): domain Eukaryota; kingdom Metazoa; phylum Chordata; class Lepidosauria; order Squamata; family Varanidae; genus Varanus; species Varanus komodoensis. The sequence goes on along the minus strand of NW_025336087.1, from coordinate 37,243,001 downwards.
ACATTTTATTGCATGGCTGTAATGAACTGTTGTAAACCACCCAGGGTGATTCAGCTATGGATAGAATAGAAATGAAATAATAATAATTCAGAGCTTAGCAGTTCAGAGAAACATGGAGATGATCAGACTGCTAAACTTCCAAAATTGTGTTTACAGTGAAAACAGTTACCCTAAGCTGTAGTTAAAACTGGCTAGTACAAAACAAAACAAAAAGAAAGAATTTTACCATTTAAAATAGTGATGAGTGGTTGTTCTAGCCTTTGTAATATTGGAACAATTTCACCAATCTTTCTAAAGTTTACTGATGTGGAAAGAAGTGTTGGTTTCACATACCCTAAACATTTCAGAAAGAGTGGGGAAAGTTTGAGGGAGAAGGACAGATTAAAGAAAAGCAAAGAAAGAAAAAAGAGGAGTGGAAAGAAGGAAAGGAAAGGAAAGGTCCTGCACAATAAAAGTGACTTTGAAAAACTGAAGCATGACTCTGTTTGCACATTATTTCTGGGGACAGAGGAGCCCTATAGGCTAATCACTCAACTATTCCTCATGTATTGTAATTGATGGAATCTGATATGCAGGAATAGAGCTCTGTATAGGGTGTTGCACCATATGGCACACCCCAAAACTGAGAGTGATGAAACAACAAAGAAGGCGTTAAGTGCAGACGGATGTGATCAGTCTGCACTCTCCACTGCAGTGGGGTGCAGATGGAGGAGAACTCCAATTACATCCGCTACAGTCAGGTATATTAGAGGCAATGAGGGCACCAAAGACACAACATCTCACTGCCTCTATTCAGTCTTCTATTTGCTGCCCAGCAGAGATTTCCAAAGGTCATGTACGAGCTATTACATGCTAGCCCCCAGGACATCTTAGACCCATCTGAAGCCTACTGAGATACATTTGCTAGGCACTTCTAAGATAAAATGTTGTGCATCTGCTGGGATTTAAATGCCAGAGTTAGTGCAGCTGCATCAGGTGAGGTACCCAGAGCACAGCCTGGTCCAATTTAATGGGTAAGTTTCAGTTGTACGGCTTGAGGAGTTTGACAAGATGCGTGGACAAACTCTACGGGATTCTTGCCCCTCCTGACTTATCATAACCACTTCGGAAGAAAAATCAGCTGGGTCAGGGAGGTGATCAGTTCCTTCTTTTGAGTGATAGTGATCCCTTGGCATCAGAAAGAGATGGCACTGAGGGCATCTTACAGAAATCTTTCTTAGTAACTTTAGTGCAGTAGCAAATGTTGCTTTCCTGGGAAAGATTCTTGACCAACCAACTCCAGGCCCTCTTGGGTGAGACTGATTACCAGGATCCCTTTCAGTCAGGGTTCAGGCCAGGTTTTAGCATGGAAGCAGTTTTACTCACCTTGCATGGGAGAAAGACAGGGAGAGTGATCCTGCTAAAACTCCTGGATCTCTCAGCAGCTTTCAATACTGTTGACCATGATTAGAATTCTGAATTCCTTCTACCAGCTCTGGCTGCAATGCCCCTATCTGGACAGGGATACCCTTCTTTAAATAATCTTAACTATGGTGATGTCTAAATTAGATTACAACAACGTACACTGTTTGGGGCTGCTGTTAAAGACTGTCCAGAAGCTGCAATTCTGCAAAATGCAGCAACCTGATTAATACCTGAGACCCGTAGGACTGAACATGTAAGACCAGTTCTGGCCCACTTGTATTGGCTGCCTGTGTGCTTCAAAACCCAATTCAAGGTGCTGCTTTAAAGCTATAAAGCCTTATATGGCTTGGGAACACAATATTTGATGATGTTCCTCTCCCAGCTGCACTCTATCCAGACACTACATTCAGGGCCTTCCTTCAGGGGCCAATTCTCAGGGAGGCCAGGAGGTCAGTAGCAAGAGGAAGGGCTTTCTCTGAGGAAGACTCTTCCAATGGAATCCACCACCACTAAGACCCCCCCCCCCCGCCCCAGCACCAGGTTAAGATATCTCTTTATATCAAAGCCTTTAAAGAGATGCTTTGGTATCCAGGGGGTTAAAGGGATTATCCATTGCAGGTGTTTTTGCATGGTCACTCTTCATTGTATGTTGTTTTAGTTGGGTTTGTTTTGTTTTAAATGGTTACTTTTTGATAAGATTTTGTGGCATTTTATTGGAAGAGGTTACAGCTGTAAAATACCCAGAGAGCTCTGGCTACTGGTGAATGAGGAAATGAAATAAATAATACAAATAACTGATTAGAATGTTGCAGGTAGAGGAGACACTGCCATGTTTAATATGCTCAGAAAAATAAAGGGGTGTTCCCAAGCCCGCCTCCTCTACCAGGCTTGCAACATCCACACTCACCACCCACAAACAGTCCAGTGATCTGTTCAGAGTAACCAGGAAAAGAGAAGGCCTTGCCTTCTCCTCTTCCCTTCTATGGGCACCCTTCTCCAGTGCAGCTCATAACACTCAGATGGTTCCTAAGGCAATTCAGGAGTGGGACAATGTGGCCATCTTTGCTGGTACCAGAATCTCCACCCTCCTCCATTTGGATTTGGCCTGCAATTGTTTGTGCATAGCAAGTTGCACAAGCATGGACTGTGACAATGCACAACTTCATCCCTGATCCTGGGACACACCTGCAAAGGCATCAGTCTTGGCATTCGATTCCCTGGCTTTCTGAAGTTTGGATCATAGTTCAGAAGATAGCTTTAACTGCAGTCTTTACAACCATTACATACACACATTACTTTAGTATTTCTCACAAAGGATAAAGTATTTTGCTGGCTACTTGTTCTTGATTCTCTAAATTAGACTACCACCACTGTAGCCCCATTTATTTTGCTTTCTTTCCTAAGGTGAAGCAGGTATTCACTGCACATGCCAATCTACAGGACTTGTCTTACCCTTTCTACTTAGAAAATCTTTCTGTATAGCAAAAAGAATGAATGTCTGAAACAGCCCTAAATGGGTCAGGATTCCAGTCACAGTCACATTTTCCCCCTCAGAAAATAAATGAAGATGATACCATTATTCATCCGTTTGCTTTGAACCATGGTAGGATTTGACTCATTCCAGTACTGCAGACTGAGCTGCAGTATCTCCACCAATCCTTGTCCTAATCCTTTCAGAGATTAGATCAACGTGCTACATAATTAATTGCATACTCTATTAAGGAATATACTTCACCATTAGTACAACTTGTACAGAAATAAAGGCTTTGTTATCTTGGACCTGTTTTTTTTGGATTCTTCCTTCTATACGCTCTTGTGTTTGTTTATTGCTTTATTGAGAGTTGGTGGTGTTCTTGATGTTGCACAGGCCTACAGAAAGACAGTTATAGCTTCATAACAATCTTTTTCTTTTATGTGATCAATTCATTTTTAATGCACCCATTACGTTATTATCAAAAGTGTTACTATATCCACCCGCTTCCCCCCTTTTTTTCCTTTGCCAGTCAAATATTTTTTCCATGTCTACTTTGTCCTTTCATTAAACAACAGTTGCTTGTCCTTAGTTAGTCTCAAGTGCTTTCCTGACAGACAGGGGTCTCTCTGTTTTCATACATGCCCGTTTCCAGCCCACGCTGTTCCTGTACAGCTTTTTGCTGATACCTTAGACCTCAATCTCACTCCAAATGACCTCATGCAACATCTGTAGCTGTGCTGGATTGAAGGACGTGGGAAACCTTGGTTGAACTATGTTCTGGGGCTCAAACCCTTTTGAACCACACACCATTCTTTCTCCGCTCTGCCTGCACAAACACAGACACACAGACATGGTCAGAGACGTTCAGAAAGAGGCAGGTTTTCAGTCAATTCCACAGAACACTAGAAAATGCCAAGCTGCTCTGCAGTGTGGTCTTCCTCCGGGTGAGATTTTCCAGGGACCCAGGAAAAAGCAGAGAAATGGTTTAAGCAAAGTGCGGTTTATTACACATTGAATATCCAATCAGCATGTCCTTTGGGACACAGCAAAATCTTTCATAGCTGGCTGGTCAGGTCTGCTCATGGGGGGGTGGGGTGAAGAAAGAAACAGCTGGTCCAGAGTCTAACATACTAGGAAATCATGGAGCGGACTTCTAACTACATTCTATAACTGGGAACAGGGCTGCAGTCTTGTGATGAGAAAGACACATCTGTGACACTTGAGCTATGATCATCCATAAAGATGGATAGTTGCATACATACCACCTCAGCTGCATCATCGCTACACCACGGATGTGTGCTTCGTTGGCTCAATGGTCCTCCATTGCTCCAGTGTAGGGATCTAACCAGCGGAATCTCACAGGATTCTGTATTAGAACTAATGCTTTTCAACCTATTGATAAATGATCTGGATAGGAGTAAGCAGTGAAGTGGCCAGTTTACTGATGAGTCCAAACTATTTAGGGTATTTAAAACCAAAACAGATTGTGCAAGGTTCCAAAGGGACCTTGAGTTTCTTGAGGCTGGCAGAACAAGCAACAAAATGGCAGATGCAGTTCAACATAAGCAAGTGTAAAGCAAAGCATGTTGGGGCAAAAGACTCAACTTCTGGGCTGGTAGGGTCTGAACGAGCAGCGGCTGACCAAGAAAGGGATCTTGGGATAATTGTGCACAGCTCAATGACAATGTCAGCCAGTGCACCACTGCTCTGGAAAAGGCAGAGTCTGTGTTAGGCACAATTAGGAATGGAATAAAAATAGAACTGTCTAGCTCTTACTCCCTTTATACAACTCTTTAGTACAAGCACACATGGCATATTGTGTTCAGTTTTGGTCACTTTACCAGGAAAAGGATATTATTGAGTTGGAAAAAGGACAGAGAAGGACAACAAAAATAATCAGGAAGTTGGTGTGGGTCCTCTATGAGGAGCAGCTACAACAACTAGGACTGTTTGGCTTAGGAAAAGAGGCAACTAAAAGGAGACAGGATAGAGGTGTTTAAAATCATTCACAGTGCGGAAAATGTGGAAAGGGAGAGATTTTTTCTCCCTACCCCATAACACTTGAACCCAGGGTCATCCCATGAAGCCAATTGGTGGTAGTTTTTGGATGGATAAAAGGAAGCACTTCTTCACACAATGTATGGAATGTGCTGCCATAGGAAGTGGCCACCGATTTGGGTGGCTTTAAAAGGGGATTTGGCAAATTCATGGAGGAAGGGGCTATCGGTGTCCACCAACCTTGCTGACTGTGGCTGCTTCCTTTACCAGAGGTGCCATGTCTGCAGGCACCAGTTGCAGAGGAGCTTGGGCAGGGGGAGGTCTTGCACCCAGCCTGCTTGAGGGATCCTGTGGGCAGCTGGCATGTCACCATATGTACAGAATGATGGACTAGATGGACCTTTGGTCTTATCCGACATGGCTGAGATCTACCCACCCTCACCCAATTTCCACCCATATTTACAGTGGAAACATGATTTGATGAAGGAAAAACTGCTGATAAGAGAGGTAAAGCCAGTGGTTGAAGAAAGGATTAAGCACCTTCCTGCAGCTCAAGCCCCTCTGCTATACAACGTATCAACTTATCTAAAGGAATGTCTGCATCCATGTAAGCCCACCGAGACCCTCAGATCTTCATCAGAGATCCGGCTTTGGGAGCCACCTTTAAAGGATGCTATGAAGGCAGCTATTTGGTGCAGGGTCTTTTCAGTAGAGGCACCCCATCTCTGGAATTGCTTCCCCAGAGATGTGTGCCAGGAGGCTACCTTTTACACATTTTGGCACCAGGAACATCCTTTTTTGATTTTTGGATTATTTTAAATTTTGACAGTTTCAATTTTAAGTTAGTATTTTAATTTATGAATTTTAAAATTGTAATTGTTATTTCAAAAACATATAAACTGTGTCCAAACTGGCCACTCTATGAGGTCATAATGGCTGGTGTCTTGCTGGTAGAATTAATGGTATTATTTATTGATGGCTGTTAGAATTAATGGTTTTTATTTTTTATTATTATTTATTGAATTTGTTTATTATATTTTATGGATTGTTATGTCTTTTGTCTCATTGTATTTTAAATTGTTGTAAACGGTCCAGAGAGCCACATGGCTACTGTCATGGTCTATAAAAGTTTGAATGAATAAAATAAAACATTATAAAATAAAATAAATAACAATAAAATAATAAAATAAATTAAAATAAAATTTACAATACAATAAACTACATCACTGTAGCCCAGTTTTTACATAATGTGAATCAATTGTTCATTTAACCCATGGTCTCTTGGTTTGCCATGGTGTGTCAGATGCTTGAACAAACGATGGTTTGTGTATTTGATCCCTGGATTGTTTGTTTCACTCCACTATTGCCTATTCTCGCTCTCAGTCCTGAATGCCTTTCCTTCACTATAATACTAGCATGTAGAATGCCTTTTCCCCCAACTATTCTTGACACCTCTAGCCTTCCAGAGCAATTCATGATTTTAAGTATGCATATAATGACAAACAAGTGTTCATTTTCCCAAATGAACCATAGTTCCTGTTTACTGTTAACAGACCATGGTTTGTTAGCATGGTCTGTTAACACCCACAAATCATGACAATGCAGAATTCAACAGCCCAAAAGAACCCCTTCTCTTTCTTTTCCATGGATTCTGGTAGTCCAAAGAAATTTTCTCTACCTCTCCCACAATTTTCAGACCCACCACTTTAAATGCCAGGCATATTGTAGTCATCATCATCGTCATCATCATCCATAATTCCTCTCACCTTTTTGATAGATACAGAATCTAATTTATTCTAATGTGCATGATTTGTCAGGGTTGTATCAGTCATATTTCTAGCTAATTATATGAGCAGCAAAATTATGTTATAATGATGGTGATGCATGAAAAGACTCCTGAAATCCTGGAAGCTTGATCTTTTGAGAATGGCTAATTTGACCTGCTTGCTACCACTTTTTAAACTGTGTGTTGATTTAACGTAAAAGATGTGAACATGTTGAGGGGGAGAGAGATGAATAAAGAAAAATAGCCTCGCCATTGTTTTGTATACTTGTTCTTTCAAAACTTACTGCAAATGTGTTGGAATTGATTGTAGTAGAGGGAAGCCAATGACAAAGCCTTCCAGTGGATGTGTTTGGTGACCACATGTAAATTAGGAGACAAGAGAGGAATCACTTTTCTGAGAACACAGAGCCTTCAAAAGAATCTTTAACACACAACTGGAAAATACTTAAGAGATGGGGAAACTGAGCCCATCAAAAATCTACAAAACACATCAAAAATCTACAGAGAAAAACATTGTTTGCCCAATAAGCTGCCTATTTACAGCCCCCAAGACTGTAAAGGTATTTTCCCTGAAGAGGGAGACCTAAGAGTGTTGGAACCAAGATGAAATGGTGAATGCCTGAACTCTCCAGGAAAAGCTTCTCTTCTCAGCAAACTAATACAGTAGCTTGCCATTTTTTTCAGACAACGAAGACATTGCAAGCCTGTAATGGAAATATGGCTGTACATCAAGCATGATAGACATGGCTCAGTTGCAAAACTAGAAAAGGGGTTAATGTGCAGAACTGTTGCCACGTGGTAAACTATCTGTATTTTAAAAACCTAAACTAAATATGAATGGCACTTTGCTAAGCATTTAGAGTGTTTTTGAAATGGGGAGGTGGGGCGAGAGAGAGAGAGAGAGAGAGAGAGAGGGAGAGAGAGAGAGAGAGAGCTCGCAGCCGGCATGGCCAAATGCATCAGGCAGATGTGGCTGGAGAACCTACCTGAAATGCCAGCTGGATTTGCACTTGCATTCTTGGAGAGTCTGAAGGCACGAATGGCTGCTTTGAATTTAATATTTGTTATTTCCTGATTGCACAGCATTACTTACAGGGCATTCACTGTCCGTTCCACAATGCCCTCTTGGAAGACTCCTCCCCATCGCTCCCTTTAGCTTCCCCTATGAATAAAATGGATATTCACAAAATAAGACCAAAATAATAAATTGTGTTCTTTAAACATTTGGCTCCAGTCAGCCAGTTCTTAACCAAAGACAGACAGCGATTCACAGTAAGGAATACAGGCAAATGGTTAACACATTTTAAGATACATTTTTTTGGCAAAGACTGAAATTTGTGAAATAGTTTTATACATTTTTGTAGTTTTAAAAGAGGCTGCTTAGGAGGGGGAAAAGCCCACTAACCGGATCCCTACTCCTAGCATTGTAAAAGTTATTTACAACTTGTAGGGTAGTTACACTCTTAAAAACGAAATGGACTGCAGGCAAAATTTGCCAACAGATTAAACACACACACATGCACATATAAAGCCAACATTTCAGCTTCTGTTTCTTGAAGGGATAGCCCTGTTTGCGATTAATCACATACTTTGCATTCTATTTATTCTGTAGTTAACCGCTGTTGCTAATATACAGTACTAAAATGCATGGAATCCAATCTCTGTGCAATTGCATAGCTTTATTGCCAAAATGGTACAATAGTCCACTTGGTGCACGCATCTGAGGAACTGTGAAAGAGTTTCAGGGAGGACTGGAAATCTTTTTCTATATGCATCCCTGGATAACGAATCTCTTTTGCCAGTTGAAAAAGTAGAAAGCATAGCAGCTACCATTAGCCAGGAAATAATAAAATGCAAACTTTGTAAGGGAACAGTACAGCTTTGTGTCAACATTGGTTTTAGCAAGTCACAAATGCAAGGAACTGGTTTGCATTCTGGCAGGATTAGGACCTGAATGAGATGGAAAACTGGGGCAGGTTCAGTATGGAAGGAGAGTACATTGCAGACCAGAGTCTGAAATGGTGACAGGTGGGGTTTCTATGCATATGTTGGAACAAGGAGAAGGGGAAGGGGAAGGAGCAAGTTCAGAGGTAGAAGCTGGAGGGCACCACTAAGAAGCTAACATAATGGCAGAATTGCATAGACTCACCATATAGATAGCCAGACCAAGTTAAGTAGAAAAAGGGCAGCTAGGGCTGGGGCCCCAGATCTTTCATTTGGCAGTCCCACATTTTGGGAGACCATTGACCCTACTGCTAATGAATAGTTGCTGAAATAAAGGCTCAGGGGCCCCGGCAATCTCTGCTGCACTTGATCCCCTGTGTTTGCAGTCTCTATGCCCATATGTGCTTCTCTTCCCACCCTTCTTTGAATCTTCTGCATACCTCCCCCCTCCCCTTAAAATCAAGTGCTCTCTTTCTACACATAAGGGTGTCATTAAAAAGACAGGCATACCTAGACAGAGTGACTTTATGGCATATGCAAAATAGCATGTGCATATTTGTACTTTATGGGACTGCAGGTGGCACCGTGGTTTAAACCGCTGTGCTGCTGGGCTGGTTGATTGAAAGGTCGCCGGTTCGAATCTGCACAACGGGGTGAGCTCCCATGCTCCGTCCCAGCTCCTGCCAACCTTGCAGTTCGAAAGCATGCAAAGGCAAGTAGATACAAAGGTACCACTTTGGTGGGCAGGTGACAGCGTTCTGTGCACTTCGGTGTTTAGTCATGCCAGCCACATGACCATGGAGACTGTCTGCGGACAAACGCTGGCTCCCTCGGCTAGGAAACGGAGATGAGCACCACCCCCTAGAGTCAGGCATGACTGGACTTAATGTCAAGGGGAAACCTTTACCTTTTACCTTTTTATTTGTACTTTGCTATTTTTGTTAGGTGGACCTGATTCCTGAACCTTTTCAGCACTGCCACTGCCACAAGGCAAGTGGGAGATGACAAGCCATGTTGGGACCTGAAAACACACACTACTGCTTTTTCTCATCTCCTCTGCAGACTTCAGTGTCTTACTACAAGGTATGAAGGGGCACGGACACCTCATGTGAATCCTGGTTGACTCTAACCATCTTCTTGTGCAGAATTTATCAGCTTCACGGCAACCTCTTCCTTCTCACAACAATCTCTGTCCTCTGGAGTCAAAGGAGTCTTCAGAAAGGGGTGAGCTGTGGTTAGAGGGGAATCTCTAAAAATCAGGTGGACAGAACTTCTCTATTTGTTGAGTCTCTTTCCCTCAGAGGCAATGAGATAACTTTGCCTCAAGTGCGGTTACTTGGCTTTAATAGATTATGGGCTCTCTTTCCTAGGCAAAATTATAAATTACAATCCCATTTCCTTCAGATATTTTTAAATGAATGATATGAGGATGCATACAGCAATCAATAACTGGAGGAAATTGTCATCTGTACTCTTTATTCCAAATATTCCTACTGACTGTGAGATAATCTTTCAATCTCCATGCTATTTACTGGTTGAAGTAATAACAGATGGCTCACTTCAGTTAAGCATCGTAACAACAGGAGGCCCTGGTGATGAAAAGTCCATTCTGAAAGAGCTTGTCACAACACATCAATCCACATCTGTCTTTTTCAGGCAGCCTTTCTGGCATGGTTGAAATTTCCTGAATGCAGCGCAACCCCGTATTACACCATTCTTACAGTTTTCCTTTACCTACAACAACTGTGTCACAAACCGATTGTATAGACATGGCTCTTTTTTTGTGAGGGTAGAGAATGCCATGTTACCAAACAGAATATTTTAAAGCCCAAAGAGGTCAAATTATGCTCAGTATAGTCCTGAATGGGTGCACTTATCCGTTCCTAGTTCTTTCAAATGAGGTCCCCGGAGAAATCAGAATTCCTTTAGTTGCTTTCCCTTCAGACCATTCATAGTTTAGTGGGACTTATTTTATTTTTCAAAAGGATATCCTAGTGATATTAATAAAATACTTTCAAGAGTCATTGCTTTTCCTGTGTCTATGAACAGTGAGCAATGCTACAGGTAAAAGTCACTAGTCCTCAGTCTCGTGTATGCGTATTTCATGGCTTGCACTGAACACTGCTGAGCAACTAGCCCTAGCCCTAACCTACTACGAGGATGAAGCAGAATGATTCAAACAAATTGATTCATACTGGTCAGTATGTGCGCTAGTTATAAATGTCTTTTTGTGCTTAGCAAAAGAAACCTGGTTCAAAGGCCCTTGCATGAAAATGTCAGCCAAGAGCAGTTTCACCAATTTTTTCAGAGCTATGTGTTGGCTTCAGTTCAGTCATTACGTAAGTGGTTGAACAGCACAAGGTGACACTGACATTTTCTGATGACAGGCCAAATAGATACTTCACAAACTCATATGATGAATTTGCATGGAGCCCCATAAAAAGGAAACATAGGCTTGAAATATAAGCAAGAGTCAGAATCAGTGCAGCTCTCAAATCAGTTGCTAATGCTCTACCAGAAAGGAGTTGATCCTAAATATGAATGAACATGCATGTGCAAGTTAGTTCTTGTCCTTAAAATCCCCTAAAATATTATGGTGCTCCATAATTTAGGATTTCTGATTTTGGTGGTCTAATATTCCCACTGAACCATAGATTCTAATGTTAATGCAATGCATTGTGCATCTGGGGACATGCCTGCTTGCGTATTGTAGTACAGTGCAATTAATGCAGAATATGATGGCTCTTCCAGAATGCACAGTATGTGTGTCTGTGTACATTTACAATTATCATCATTGCATTACATTTCTACGCCACCCATAGCCGAAGCTCTCCGGAAGGTTCCAGCATTTTAAGTCACCCATCCAGACTTCAACCAGGCCCAGCCTTGCTTAGCTTCCAAGATTAGGCAGGATCAGGCACTTTATAAATGTGTGTGTGTGTGTAATGATAAAAATCTCACAATGCTATTGATCGTTTTTCTTAGCAGATTAAAAACCAGATTTCTTGGGTATGTGTGACTTGCTGACCTTGATTCCATCTGCACATGAGAGTCCCTGGTAGAGTCAGCAAAACTTCATCGGCCCAATTCCTTCTGCGCCTGACTATGACCAAGTGCATGGAACATACTTCATCAGTTTCAAAACAAGTAGCTTCTGTTTCCAGGCACAATTCAAACTTCTGTGTGTACCTTAAGGATCACCTTATCCTAAATAGGCTGCCTGGATAAGAGGTATCTTTAAAGCCGTTCTTCAGGACCCCTTGACTTTTCGGCAGGAGCACCCCGTCCCCAGAATGCTGATACCTTGTTTGCAATCCCTCCTCCAAGTACAACCTTATTATTCTTGCAAGAGAGCAATAAAGTAGCCTGGTAAAGGTGAAGGAGCTGGGAAACAAGAGTGCAGTTGCCCTGAGACTGCACGGCTGGAGGGAAGCACGCTGTGGCCATATCATTTGGCCAAAGGACCAGGGAACACTGAACAGGGTTCTGGTTGTGAGGATAAGATTGAGAGGAAGGGGGCGAGGAGGAGGAGGAGGAGCAGGAGAGCCATCATATCTAAATATGATAGATAAATAAATAAACAAACAAACAAGTGCAATACCCCTGCTACTATTTCTATATATGTAGGCTATTCTTTTTTAAAAAACCTCTATGCTGCGAGACATGTTTAATGGCAATATGTTTCCAAAGCACATTCTGCACTTTGAGAAAAAGTATTTCATGCTGCTTGCCATGCATGCTGTGGGTCTGCATTTCCTACCTCAAGGAAAATCAGGCGTGTTTGCACCTTGAGTCATTGCTCCTGGGAGAGAAACAAAAACTGAGTGTAATGGAAATTTTCCTGAATATTCATTCAGAAAAGATCATAACAATAAGTTATTGGGGCTGACCCTCCTATAAGGCAGACTGAAGCAATCACCTTAGCTAGCAGATGCTGGAGAGGCAGGAGGTGGTGCTGAGGCGCACCACCTTCCCTTCAGTGAGACAGACCTGTGTGTGCCGGGGAACCCACCCTGTGACCCCCCAGCTGAGCTGGTTTGCTGCCCTTCAGGACGGTGGAACGTATGGTTCCTTTGCCAGTTTTGCAATAGGGTTCAGCAGCCATTTTGATTAACATTTGTTAGGGCATAGAAGAGGCGTGCAAGAGTGTCCTTCATCTCTGAGAGCAAACTGCATCCCTATATGCTATCCTATAACTAAACCACTTGTAGAATGATTTTATATTGAGATGATAAAACATCTCAACTTTTCACCTCTCTTTTCCCTGTAGGAGACCCCAATCCTCAATAGGCAGACATTTGAAGATAAAGGAAGGTTTCAAAGACTGATCTTTTGTTTATGCTACCTCTGCAGTTAACAGTGCTGTTATGTAACAAGACAAACACACAATTTCTATCTGTCCATAACAGGATATTTTGATATCATGAAATCATGATAACATGATGTTCCTTTTGTTCCATATGCAGTGTTGCCTATATACTGTTACTGGTTAGAGAACTTCATGATAGAAAAGATTCTTTTGATTTCAGGGGCACTAGGATCAGGTATATTACATTAAATGATATATGAAATGCCAAACTCCAGCTGTTACTATATACACGAACACAAAAAAATCACAGTGATTAATTAACAGCTGAACATGATTTGCAAATGTTATCTGCATTCTAAAGCCAAGTTTATGTGGACTTTTAATATAAATCTACAATGTGAAAAGAAACAAGTTTAATAATAAATCTTCTGTTAGTATAAATGACTGATGACATTTTTCATACCGATAAGTCCTGGGCGGGTGGGGGAGAGTATCTGGATACCACTTATTTCAGCCAACTGTTCTTATTTACATTACTGTTTAGAAAACTAAACAGTATTTATGTGATGGATTAGAGTGGTTTTCATAAGAGATTCCTGAACATTGCTTGTTACAATGATGTGACATACTAGCACTAAGAGGCATGCTAAGTCCTCAACCCCCAAACACTCATCAAAACCCTTTGAAAGACTTTTTTTTCCTTTTAAGCCAACAAGATCATGTTAAATTGTACACAGGTCAGAAGAGAGGAGGCTGCTAATGCCAGCAAGAAATTATTTGCAATGGGGTATCATCCAGACTGAAATTTATTTGCATGTTCTATCTGCAATGGTTCTACATGGAATAGGTGGGGATAAGAGAGAAGCTTGTAAAAATTCTCCCCAGTGCACTTATCAGACATATGAAATAGCATAAATCATAGCTCAAAACAATGTATATTTCAGGGTCTGAAAGTACTTATCGTTTTAAACTACCTGATAATATTGGGTTGGATCCAGTACCTGCCTTCTGCAAAAGGAAGAGACCTTCCATGGAGGAAGGATTTACCCAGGTAAGGCTCCTATGCCCATTTTGGGGTAATCCCTCCTGCCTACAGCTCAAGACAGCCCACTCAGCCATAAGCACTTACTCTCTGTGAATCTATCTCATGGTGCTGGAAAAGCCAACGTGGGAAGTTCTCATTTGTTAGTGTATTTGTTGATTCAATATGAATCTGGATAAAAAGAATTTGTTCATCAAGGTTGGTGGAAATAATAGCAAAAGGACAATTTAGTCAAAACAATATCAGAGGTCTTGCTTTAGTAAGAAATACATACATTTGTCAAAGTTGTGCTGTACATTACCCTTCTTCAAAGGGTAATGGTGTCCCCCAGATGGGGTCATTACTGAACTCAGTCTGTCAACAGCTTAGGACGAGCCTGGGTGGACCCCAGACCCCGAGTCAAAAGGAGCCTGAGACGAGACTTAGAGCCAAACCAGATGTATTCTAATGCCCTATAGAATAAAAGGAGATGAAAGGGGAAACGCAGCCCAAAGCAATGTCTCCAAAGTTGCACCCCAGTGCATGCATTTTATATCCTACGTAAGCAATTACATCACCTAATACACATCAATGTAGCCACACCCCCACTGCTGTTAGCTTCAAAGATTCCTTTCTTCTGTCTTGGACTGGACATTTCCCATGTCTATTTCTTATCTGCTCAAGATTCACACAGACTTGTCACGTTCTTACTCCCTGCACATTTGCAACTTTCATGGCGGATATAACCAGTTTCCACTGTCTCTTTGATCACTGTATTTGAGGTCAGCCTAGCTTGTTAGCTGTGGGTTACACAAGGTTCATTTTGAGCTTATCCCCCTTCCCTTCTGAGATAGGAAATTCAATATGGCTATGGATTTTTCCTATGTGGCCTCCCTCTGGTCAACTATTTCTGGAGCCTTCCTCTGGCCAACTACTTTTGGGGTGTTGCAGTTGGTAAGGTGGACTTCAACTTTGGAAATCCCCAGCCAGCATCGCTGCAGGGCAGGGCGAGAGATGTTGCAGAAAGCTTCCCTAGGAATCTGGTGTTGCAGCTAAAACCTACTTAATGTATTTATTCTCGAGCTGTTCCAATCGTTGTCCTTCTTTCCTCATTTGCGGGTGACAAAATACGCCTCTTAAATATCTCCAGAAGTTACCATGGCAGAGAAAAGCTTTGAACCTTAGAGAATTTCAAAATATTCTAATCAAGCATTTGAAAATGTGTCAACACATGCAGACCTCAATGTGGAGATGTGGTGGGAAAGGCAATACATGGAAATACATAATTAAGTCAGCCTCAGGTTTGAACATACATTGCTACTGGTTTCCTCAAAGGACTCACTAACAATGACAGAAAGAAAATGCCTGTTAGTCAGGTAGAATAAAATTTAGATTCTACAACAGCAAAGGAGGCCTGTATTATATTCCAGTCTTGGTCTTGGCCTGAAGCATCTTGGAAAACCAGATAAAAGTGCTTTTATTTAGCTTGAGTAAAGCACAACTAAGCCAGGAGAGAGGCTGGACTGGGGCTTAGCCCTCTACTATTTTGTACATTTTGATTTCATTTTAGAGTGTATGCACTTTTTTTACTGCCTGACTTCTACCAGAGCTTAATCAGAAGAAGTAGCTTAATCAGGAAAAAAACAGGAACAGGAGGAATAAAGGTGTAGTGTAACCTGGCAAGCCTTTAGCAGCAGACATGAATGCAAAGCGTCACATTTGGAGGCTGCTAGGCAGCCATGGGACACATGGAGCAAATGAGCAAATGAAAAAAGAGCAAAGAGTTAACATAAGCAGGGCAGTTCGAGCTCTTTCAAGACACCCATCTTCTCTTCTGTTGACTGTGCAGCCCTTCAGGCCCATCCACTCCTCAAGTGCTCCTGCTATTGATGAATCGCTGTTTTCCAGCACATTGACAAGTGTTCCTTAAGCAGCCATGGCCAATTATTGAATCATGGGTCCTAAGCCGATTCCCCCATGGACAATGGCCCATATGGAGCTCGCCTTCGAACAGCTGTTTTTACTCTGTTGTTCGTACATTCACTGACCCTGTTTTAATGCATCATTCTTTCCCTCCCGGTTAAGATTCCCGTTTAGATAAAACCTCAGAATTTTTCTAAGGCAAACAGTAAATAAATGTCTTCTTGTCAAATATACAGAGCCTAGTTAGCTTCGGAGTTACAGTGGGGAGGGAATGGAGACAAAAACTCACAGCTTCATTATTTATGTGCTTTGGTAAACATTATTTCACATTATTGCTACACAGTGATGTCATCATAGCTGTTCCAGCTCTCACAGCCTTCCATTTCAAATTCACTGTAGCTGGAAAATAAAGAGCTGTAAGGTTGGCAGGCTGTCCCAGCACATAGACACACACAGTTCGGAAAATCATAAAACAGATTCCAGGCATATGTAGCTAATTTCCACCTCACCCTTAGTCCTGTTTAGAACGGAAACAAATTTTTGCAAAAGGAGGAAGTCCAATAGATTTCCAAATTTTTGAAAGTCTGATTTTGATGTTGGAATTTGACCTTAGAATTTACCCTTCAAATTTCAGAATCAAAAGTTGAGACTCAAATTTGAAATTAACAAAAAGAAAAGAAAAGTGGGTTAAAGAATGAAATTACTAAGACATATTAAACTCCATTGAAAGTCATCTGTCAGATATTAGTAAATGTTAATGCTTTGTGTGCAATCTTACAATTATACAGGAGTTTCTGACATGCTCCTACTTACACACATAAGATTTTATTCAGTGTCCTTCTTACTTTGACTAGACTCATTGAAATGAATGGGACTTGAATTTGGCCTAAGCTGCCAGAGAGACCTTTGGTTATGGGGTGGCATAGAATTAAAAGTAGAATGAAAATAATTAAATAACATGCGATACAATCCAAATGTAGAGGCAAAGAAAGAAAGAAAGAAAGAAAGAAAGAAAGAAAGAAAGAAAGAAAGAGCTAATGCGGTGTAGTAATTAAGAGTGCGGTACTGGTTCTAGTCCCTGTTCATCCATGGAGCTAACTGGGCAACTTTGGACCAGTCACAAACTCTCAGCCCAATCTACCTCTCAGAGCTGTTGTGGAGATAAGATTGAGAGTAGAAAGAGGAGAATGGTGTGAGCTGCTCTGAGATCTTTCTAGGAAAAAAGCAGGATATCAATCTAAATAATAATAACGAACATAGTAGAATTAAGGACATGCCACAAGATTAATGTGTAAATTGGTTTGAGGGTTCCAGTGGTTGAACTGTACTAGTATGATCATTGTTGTCGTTGTCGTTGTTGTCGTCATTATCATCATCATCTGGTGGAAAGAAGAGAATTAAAAACTCAGGACAATGGCAACAAACGTGTTTTTCAAGTTCAAATTAGATGTGGGGGCCAGTCACATACATGTTGTTAGTGGATTGGTCCTGTTCACATATAAATGCTTGGTGTTTGCTTTTTACTCAGCAAGGAAAGGCAACATACCTTCTTAGGTGCTTCTAGTCAAGACCTTCATCATGTCATAATCTTTCTTCATTCACAAAACTTTACAGGAGACTCAAAAATGACCTTCTACTTGTAAACCTCCCATGTTTTCTCACAGCTGCTTCTGACTTTTTCTTACCTTAGAAAGTTTCTTAAGGATGAAAAGCTGGGATGGATGCCCAATGCCTTTCAGGACCTGAAACTCTCTGTCTGAAAGGACCTTTTGCTGCATGCTGCGGTCTCGTATCCGATGGTGCCTGTGCACTTGCTGAAAAATGTGCTTCTGTAACAGGTTTTCTTTGCTTCTAAAAATAACCCCAAATTGGCAGAAAAGTAGATTTCTAGAATAGGGAGTTCTAAGAGGGGCAGAAAGCAGGGAACTCCACCAAACTGCCCTGATACAGAAATGAGAAATTCCGGGATTATTAAAAGCACCATCGCAGTAATGCTTGCTCCCATGATGGCAGCATAACTGGCGGAGGGCGAGCAGCCTCAGTGGGTATCTCCCTGTAGCCTTAAGAGATCTTCTCCCTGTTCTGCTCAGCAAATTTCCACTATCAGAGCTGGCTGGTGAAGAACTGTAGCAGAGCACCGGGAGGCACAGCAGGAATGGAGGCAGAGGTTCTTTTTTGTACAAAGTAGAGCTTTTATCCATAAATGGGGAAAACCCTCATTTTTATATATAAATAGGCAAGATGTGTGTTTAACAAACATGATATTGATCTTCTGGACTATTTGGGCCCTAAGTATGCAGCAGGTTCACTTGGAAGAACACCCAGTTGAATTTGTATGTAAGTCAGATCACGTATATAAAAAGAATATAAAACACCTATGAAACAGTTCCGTTTCATCTTAAGCACATCTTAAGACTAAAGCATCTTAAGCACAATACAGATTTTAATAATGATAATAATACAGGAATAATAAAGTTACTATAGGCATTGGAAAAAAGAGAATCTGTATGTATGTGTATAAGTATACAGTACAGTTCTTAAAACAGTTTAGATAGAAAAAAATGGTAAAAAGTTTATTAAAGGTTAACACTTCTTGAGCTAACATTAAGCCTAAAATAAACTGGATGATGATGGAGATAGGACTGGTGCTAGAGATTCAGGGTTTGATTGTGCTGCTGGACAGCGTGGGGTTACCACTGGAGTCTCTTTCTAGTTCCGACTTTGTTGCTTGCTGCTTTTTCTTCTTCCTTTCCTTTCCCTCCTTCCTTCCCTTCCTATTCTTTTCTTCCTTTCTCCTTCCTTCCTCTCCTCGCCACCTGATGCCCATGGGTGCCCACTTGCTGCACACGGACAAGCCAGGGTTGCTTATTCATAAGTAGGGGTTGTTCTTAACTTGAATATTCATACCTGAGGAACGGGCTGTAGGTATTATAGCATTTCATTGGGCTTCCTTTGCTCCAAGCAAATTATGGATTGGTTAACACACCCCTTCCATAAAACATGGTAAGTAGTTTCAACCAGAGGTTGTAATTAAATTAGAAGAAGTCACCACCGAGTGTCATACTGTTTACCAGGTCTATTGTCTATTGTTTTTCCAGGCAAGGAATAGGTGAGATTTAAACCAAATTCTGGAAAATAAAAATCTAATTTCCCAGTATTCCTTTATTGAGTCCTGTAGTCTCACCAATGCTTAGCTAAGTTTTTCTCAGATGTCATTCTGGCCAGGGTCTACGTGTATTTTCTTTGTGTTTGAAATTTATGCTATTGTTCCAGACTTTTTTACAAAGTGTGTTAGCTGTACCTTCATAGTGACCTTTTACTCCTGTACTTTCATCCAAGCTGATTTATTCTGATGAACCTCATTTGCAGCTTTGGAGGCATTTAAACACCCTGCTTTATTAATATGTAGCATTCTTCATCATAGGCCCTTACTGATGGAACTGCAGGTCTCTCTCTCTCTCTCTCTCTCTCTCTCTCTCTCTCTCTCTCTCTCTTGCTCTTTCACACACACACACACACACACACACACACACACAATTACAGAGATTCCTTAGAATTCTTCAAATTCAGTCTCAGCAATTGTCCACTGGTTTATGTTTGCAGGGTTCAGGACAGATTGTGCCTGAGTGAGTTCAACACACTGGTTCCAAAAGAGCGACCAATGGATTCTTTCACTTTTAGCTCCATTATCCAAACACACTTTTTTCCCCCTCTTTCATTGCACGGAGAGTGACTCTGAAGCTGAGCAGCTGGAAACCATGCCGTGTGTATATATTACACTTCATATTACTACCATCTCTGTTAACACATTGCATACTTTAACTAAATCCTCCTTCAACTGGCACTTGTTAGAGTCTGGGATCCAGTTTTATCAATGTTCTCCTATGAAGATCTGCTGAAAAGTGTCCTTGGAAGCAAGATGTTGGTTACAATATTTTTCGTACTGTGCCAATCACTCCACTATGTGGAATGGATGCTGGTATTGTGGCAGAACTGTAATCCATATGCTGTGGACCCTCAGCTAACCGGCACCCATAGGGATTGGTAGATGTTGGATAAATGTAGTTTCCGGTTGTCTGAGAATTACTATTAAGTCTAAGTAATACTATACCCCATACCATACCATACCATAAACTCTGTATCAACTTAATATTAATAATGAAATACAGTACTGAATAGCAAATTAAGGCAAAGACAAATGTCTGCCTTCTGAGACCTGAGCTTTAATGTCATAGATCATTGACAAACCAACGTTAAATTCCCCATGAGCACCGCACAATTCTCACCCTTCTCAAGCCTCTTGCCTCTTTCCGTCTTCTGCCTGAGGGTAAGTGCTATGCGTTTCCACTTGCTTGGGACCCATTTCAGCATACTTGGGCTTGGGTGAGAACACAAAATGTGAACAATAGATCCCAACCAACCAGTGAATTGTCAGGAATGGGAAACAAACATGGTGCACAAAGCGTGGGCTTACTCATGGTACGTGGTGTGGTTCACAGAATGCCAGGTTTAAAATTACATTTCTGCTAGAGAGTGATTTGATTTTAATTTTTATTTAAAGTATCATTTATTTTATTTTATTTATTTTGCTTGTTGCTTGAGAGTGCCAGTTGCTTGAGTTCTGGTTAACAGAGCATCTACTGTATTTCAGGAAACAGAGCAATTTTCAGCAATTTGTGACTTTTCATTAGCAAGAGAATAAGTGCAAAGTGTCATTTGATTCACAATATACGTGATCCAAAGAAGTGAATGCTGGCGCAATTATAAGTATAATTCTACCTATGCAACATTCCCCAACCTGGTATCATCCAGATGGTCTGGGACTACAACTTCCGTTATGACCAGCCACACAGGGAAAACAGGCCTGTGGAGTAGAAATGGGTAAAATCCAGTGCTTTTTTTGTCATAGAACACACAGGAATGGAGTTCCTGCACCTTTTTTCAACAAATTTTCCAAGTTTTAAAAGTACCGTATTTTTCTCTCTATAAGACGCACCTGACCATAAGACGCACCTAGTTTTTAGAGGAGGAAAACAAGAAAAAAAAATATTCTGAATCAAATGGGCACATAATCACAGGCACATTCCCCATCACTTCCCCATGGGCTCCACATCTGACAGACTTACTGCGCACACATATTCGCTCTATAAGATGCACAGACATTTCCCCTTACTTTTGAGGGGGAAAAAAGTGCATCTTATAGAGCAAAAAATATGGTAACTTTTGAAAATTTGATGTTTGGTCCATGTGGATTTGAATCGCCCTGTCGAGCGTAGCAGGTCAGCGGCAAAATCATTAAAACGGTGCATGCGGGCTGCTTGTGTGTCGAATCCAATGCATGCGTACTTTGTCCACGCTGGTTGTGATGGTGCTGCTCAGCTTGTGGTGCTGATTGGCTTGTGATTGGTTGTGTGGGCGCACACTGAGTGCTTACTGTGGGCAGCGACCATTATGTTTTGTTTCACAACTGATGTGTGTGAGTGTGTGTACAGTGATTGACTATGTGTGAAAGGTAAATAATTTCATGAGTTCTTGCACCATTTTTCTTACAAAAAAAGCACTGGTAAAATCCATTAAAGTCCTAGCACCTGCACCAATGTAGAAACCAATGTTTCTACAGCAAAAATGGTGCAATTTTAAAAAATGTTGATTTGCTGGTGAATTTGAGGAATGGTGCCAAATTTCAGCAGAAAATTGCTGATTCTCCTCTTGCAAAAGCTAACTTACATGTGTAGTAACTTGCTACTTATGCTAGCAGCAGCATTAGCAGGACTGCACTGTTGGCTGCTTGTCAATGGATGATGGGAAACGCAACACGAGAATCCAAATTAAGATGACATAGTCACTTCTTCATCAAAAAAAAGCCCTCAAATAGGATTACATATTTTATACTGAAGTTGCAACTCAAATGATTTACTTTCTGGTTTTGGTATTTCCTTGTTAGCCACAAGGGGTTATATATTTCACAAGGAGAATCCTTTTAAACCTTGTCGGTTTTCCTGGGCAGTTTCCCTCCAGCTTGGATATCCTTATGGGATGAATCTTTCACCCTTGAGACATTCTGTCTCTCTTTCCCATCAGCAGCACACACTCTATTTGCACACACATACAAACATATGTGAAAAGGAAGGGAAATGTACCAGATTCTGCCAAATATGCGCTATTATGCCAAATACCTTCCCAGGACTATATAAAAGTAAACAATTGAGAACCACAAAGAATTGAGAGGTGGGGAAATAGAGTGGGGTGGTAAAAGGAATGCAATTTGCACTCTTCTTTCTTCACACAATCAATCATTCAGTCCTTTGCTGGAGGAGGAAACTAGAGAGGAGGGAAGTACCCACGCACTGTCTCCCACCCCTCCAAGCAAGCAACTACACCTTGGCTTGTCATCAATTACTTGCCCTCTGTTCTTTGCTCTCGCAGAAGATGCTGTGCACACATCTCCCCTGTACTTTTTTCACCTCCATTTACAGGCAGGGCACTGGGACCAAGCACGCTGCCTGTCTCTCTCGTTTCCTGCGTTTCTGTGAGGCTTTCTCTTACCTAGAACTCCACAGCAAGAACTTGGCTTCTTTGCTGTGTAAGGTTAAAGGGATGCACATCCAGTCAGGTTGTGCAGCTGAGCCAACTGCCAGCAGCAGCAGGGATGGTTTCGATTTGGTTTTAATAGCCTTTCGCTGTCACCCCTTTCTGTTGATTTTCATGCCACTTTTATTCCATTTCTCCTTCACTTACTTTATCCTGTCTTCCTCCACAGTTAATTATCCGCCCACTTTGTATTCTTGCCTTGCTTCCTATTTTTACTTTCCTTTATTCCTGTTCTATTTCTCTTTTTCTGGTAAATTCTTAGCTCATTCTTTATACCTTTGAATGTTCTATCCTAATATCTCCACCTTCTTCTCTGAGTTGTTAGTCTGAGAGATCATGAGTGGCTCAAGGTTTTCCATGCATATCATGGCTAAGTGAGGATTTTAACCCTAATTCTAGTGCACTTCACATTGGCTATCTCACCTTTCTTCTTCCAGCACTGCCATGTCTCCAAAACCATCTGTCACATTCATGAAACTGCAATGTAGAAGTTATAAACAACTCTTGCAGTTTAAAATCAATCTATGTTCCCTGTCCAAGAGGGAGGAGGGGAAGCTGAAGGCTAAAGTGGATGATGTGTCTGGCAAGGTTAATGGAATAAGCGCTCCCATGATTCAGCACACACCCAAGAAATGTCTTTGCAAATTGTTCTTAGTGGGTGCCTGACTCTAAGATACATCTTCCTTATGATTCACGCCATTCTCCCTCAGTGTCGGAGGAGGTCCAAACCCAAGAGCCAGGTACATACCCACATATGTGATGGAATTATACAGAAGTTCAGCTTTTGAGTATATCAGCAGTTTTATCTTGAATCAATGTACTCTAAATTCATAGACACAAACTTGACTGTTTTAACAGTCTGAATAATAAGTAGTTAATTGCTCAGTTGCTTTTTGTTGCCAGGCTTACAATTGCAAGATAGTCAGTTTTCAGGAAATGGATTGTTGATACGGAAAATGGCCTTAATGGGGGGAAAATCTTCATCAGCTGAAGGCGGCAGGGGGTCAAAGTAAAAATGATTCATTTTATGCAATCTGCAATTACTTTATAGCTTATATGAATAGGACAAATAAAAGTAATATTCCCTTTCAATGCAAACACTCTAGGTACGATAAAGGATTTTGTAAAAAAATGATCTTACAATATACAATCATTGTTTAAGTTAGATCTTTGTAAACTTGCACCTATTGACTACCTAAGTTATGTATTTTCCATTTTTTGTATTTATTATTGATAATTTGATGTATCCCTGATAGAATAATTTGTTTGATTGTATCATTCACTTATTTGTTTAGAGAGAGAAAGGAAAAATACTTCTGTATGCACTTGGATTAGTGTAGACAAATACTTCCAGCTGGGACAATATTTCCTTTATCATATTCTGGGCATGTACATACCTGTAGACAAGCATAGTGACTTTCAGAGAAAGGGAGGCTGAGGGCACCACTGGGATATTGGATTACCTGCAAAAAGGAGAATGGCACAGGATACTGACTGATCTACACAAAATCTGCCTAGGCTAATTGACATGAATTTGTATGTATTTAGAAACAATTGCTATAGTTTAAATAGAAGTACAATGCATCACAGCATAGTAAGGAAGTCTGTGATGGGGTGACCAACCAATTGTTGATCAGCAGTTTGTGATTCTTTATCATTAAACCAGAGGTGGACTGGGTAGCCCATCAAAAACAGCACACCTTAAAATACAGGGCTATCTGCTGACAGTCCTTCAGTAGTTAGCAGTCCTTCCTAAAGCAAGTCATATGGTATGCCAACAAGCTGTATAACAGGAAAGGGCCACCTCCATCTTGCAGAGGACAGTGAGAATGGCAGCTTGCCTGCCCTGCTTCCTTCTTTTCCCCAGTCAGAAAAGACGTGGAGCAAGCAAAGCTGCTTTGCTACGTACAGGACTTCTTGGAGCAAAGCCAGACCCCAGTGGATGTGCCAGGAATATTCTTCTCTCAATGTACCCTTCAGGGACCAAAGGTTTCAACCTGACCTGCAGCATAAAGGGAATAAAGTGAATAAGGATGGTTTCCAGATTACTGGAAGGGATTTCTGTAGAGGAAAGAGCTGAAGCAACAGAGTTGGAATATTGGTCTTGGGTGGCTAGGAAGGAGATGTACAGCAGGTATGGAGCAGCCAGAGTAGACAATCTGGAAGGCAGAAAGAATTTGCTGTGCCACCCAATAAATGCTTAGCTTGCAGCATGCCACCACTGCAGCACAAACACAAAGACTGGCGCAGCAGTAGCATGGAGTCATGCACTAGCATTGCATACAGGTATTAAAAATATTTAGCATCAGAATTCTAGTGCCGAGTTACCTCTCAACAACTTTCCTTGTTGATTTGGTCAAAGTTTCAGAGCCAACAAAATTTTATTTGTACACTGGTGTCAGTGCAAGAGCAAATAATTCATGATCTTTTGCTATTTCACACATTTGCAGATTATTTTACAGGTTTTATTACTTGAACCATTGTCACCTTGCTATGCATGCAAGGTTCTTGCTTGGTGGGGAAGGTTATATTTTGAAATAAAATTCCACATTAATACAGCTTAATTCAACATTTTCAGCTTCACTCCATGAGGTCAAGGAGTGCTGACATAATATTCCCATAGTGCCCTGGGAAATAAAAATGGTGATGACAAGAGAATGGAAACAACTTGTAAGGAAGAAAGATAAAAGAATGAGAGGCTTTTTTGTAAGAGTCACTTTCCAAGATTTGGACATGTAATTAACACAAAATCGTTCTCCTCCAGAACCTTTGAAATTTTCTGTTTCTGAAAAGAAAATAGACAGGTTTTTTTGTTTTGTTTTCTGTTTTATAATCCTTTAAATCAAAAACATATGAAAGAAGTTTATGCAATATCATGTGGAAATCATTACGTGCCTCTTTAGTTTTCAGCTTATGTACAAAGTTCTGTACTACTTGCATGAGATGTCAGGATGAGATTTTCAGGAATAGAACTTGCCCACAAAATGAAATAAGCTATACATAGATAAATATTTAGTGGTAAATCTAGGGCAGTGTCTCAGCAAGTGCCAGTAGAGTTGAACCTCAAAAGTAGGAATAATTCAGTAGCATTTGTATCTCTGGAATATTCCAAGCATACTTCTAGGGCTGGATCTACACTCAGCCTCTTTTGTTAAGATCTCATCATGGTGCTGCTGTGGCCACATCCTTGTTCCCCAAAGATAGGTTTGCAAGCCAGTACAACCAGCACCCCCTTTCTCTCCACCCAAAAGCGATCAAGGAGAACTCCCTCTTGTGTGCATTTTCCCATCATTTAGCTCCACTGAAGCCAATGGAATTTCATTGTAAGGTCATTGAAGATAATGTGATTTACTGCTGAACAGAACAGACACACATTTTAGCTAGTTGTTTCCTGAGCAAGAAGAACGTCCGGAAGGCTTGGAAAGGTATCACAGACTCGTTTTTCAGAGGGGAGAAGCAGAGAGCGAAGGGGACATTTGCAAGTTGGAGACAGCAATCTTAGGGGGTGGTAAGGGAGGCAGGAAAGTGATGGGAGGATCTTTGAATTGCACACACACAGCACAGCATGCACTGCAACTGAGGCACAAGAAAGTGACGTGTGGGAAGAAGGCTGGGGATGGGCATTCCAGGATAAAAGAAGCAGGACAGCGCGGTAGAGATGGGGAAAGATCCCATGTTGTGGAAGTGGCTCAGGTGATACAACACTGCAGAAAAGGCTTGAGGTAGATGGAGCCTAGAGATCACAACTGAAAGATCATTCTCAACTGCTTATGTGCAGGTTTGGATTTGCTGGGAACCCTATAATAATCTAGTGCAATTCCACACAAGCATACAACTTCTGTATTCTGGATACATGATGTATGTTATATATTTTCCCATTCAAATTTCTGATTCTTTATGCATTCATTATATACTTTAGTCACTTTACAAAATGCATTCCTCTAGGCAATGTACAGGATCTTATATAAAACAAAACAGCACAGCAGTTAACAATACAGCGTAGACACGGAAATCAAATGCCAGCACAAGTAAAAGTAGCAGCCTATGCAGCAGCTTGCCCCAGTGGAAGGCCACGAATAATCATCTGCAACAGGGCCTGACAATCAAATGCTGTTGAGTTGACAAGGGAGGCCAGTGTAAGACACTGAGCTGCCAAAGCCAAGTGAAACTGTCCCTTCTCCTGGCTTGGCTTTCAACCGAATGTCCTTTGTTACACCTACACTGCAGAAAACTTCAGGCTCCTTCAGGCTTTCTGATCCCTCAGTGTGGGTCCTTCCTCAGAGCAAGCAGCAAGAAGAGTGCTTGGACCTCCATAGCTTGCTGAAAGAGCAGCAACTACCGCTGAAGGTGACCAAAAGTAACTTTACAGAGTGTCTACCGCTGTTGCAGAAAAGTCACAGTGCATATGCTTGTCATGGTCAGTTTGCTCTGTCACCATCAGAGACCTCCCTCAGTGGAAGAGAGAGAGAAGGCGCTTTGGAAAACCTGCAGCCCACTTGCTTGCAAATGCTGGCAAGCAAAAGCAACTGCGGCAGTCATGGTGGCCAAGCAACAGCAGCTGGACAGGGCACAGTAGCTGCAGTGGCCAACCAGGAAGTGAGGCAGGCAGTTCTGCAGGTGGGGAAATGTGGTCTTCTGCCTCTCCCAACCTGTTTCAGTCCTGTGGCTTACTGAGGCTTATGGAAGGGTCAGCCTTGCTCACATGCTGTTCAAAAGCAGAATTAAAATGAATGAGTTCGCAGCCAAAGAGACAGTACAGGTGAGCCTTTCTCCGGAGAACATTCCATAATGGAGCCATTGACCAAAAGACCAGCCTCTGGACTTCACTTAGATTTAGCCACTGTGTGAGGACTAAATGGACCTTTAGTGTGGTCTTTTTGTTGTTAGTCGAGAAGTCATGTCCAACCCATCACGACCCCATGGACAACATTCCTCCAAGCTTTCCTGTCCTCCACCATCTCCCGGAGTCCACTTAAGCTCACACCAACTGCTTCAGTGACTCCATCTAGCCACCTCATTCTCTGCCATCCCCTTCCTCTTTTGCCATGTATTGTTCCCAGCATTAGACTCTTCTCCAGGGAGTCCTTCCTTCTCATTAGGTGGCCAAAGTATTTGAGTTTCATCTTCAGGATCTGGCCTTCTAAAGAGCAGTCAGGGTTGATCTCTAGGACTGACTGGTTTTGGTCTGGTCTAGGAAGGCTGAAGGACAGGGTGGTTAGAAAGGTTGTGAAGCACCAGATGAGCTGCAAGATATGCTTGGCTCTGCTATTCACTTCCTGTGGCTAAGAGTTCCACAGATCTTGCATAATATTGCATGACTGTCAAAGACTGTGGACGCTCCATGAGTGTGTGATTTCCAGAGGCTACGTGTCCATTTAAATTTTTCTTCACAAATATGAGAACTATTAACGATAGCAAAGCCATACTCTCTAGAAGTCAACTCTGTATCAGGAGGACTTTGGGCGAGTATCCAGTCTAACAGAGAATGCAATGCATTATTTAATTGACTGCTGAATCCATTCAAACATTTTGTTGACCTGGTCTACATGCCGCCACAAATCACAGGTTGCTTAAATGGTGG
Source organism: Varanus komodoensis (assembly GCF_004798865.1). Classification (NCBI taxonomy): domain Eukaryota; kingdom Metazoa; phylum Chordata; class Lepidosauria; order Squamata; family Varanidae; genus Varanus; species Varanus komodoensis. The sequence goes on along the minus strand of NW_025336087.1, from coordinate 37,214,970 downwards.
CTTATTGTGAATAAAGCAGAAGCAAGCAAGCAGACTGGTTTCCTCTGCCAAACTGTTCTTGCCGCTGCCAGGCTGAGCTAAACAACCCCAGGGCAACATCCTGAGACTGTTGTCTGTGATTGTCAGAGGACGGCCCACAATTTTCCGCAGTGGAATCACAGTCCCGTTCCTAAACAGAAAGCTGGCTTCAGAGAGCGATTTATGTTTGTACGTGTCTTGGAAATGCCACCTAAGGAGGAATTTTCAATGCTATGGCACTGCATATTAGAAGGCCCTGCTCTCCTTGGCATTTCTGAAAATGTTTCAGACAGACAGAAATCAGAGTAAGCCTTTTCATGCAGTTTTTACTAAGTCAGAGTGACTGATTTTAAAGGGCATAAAGCAGAAAGTTCCTTCCAATTATATAACACCATGTTCAAGTTTATTTCTGCATTTAACATAGGCGTTCAATTCATGGCTTGATATAACATACAAGATAGATAGACCTACAGACAGATAGGAAATATCACTAGAAGCATAAAATCTTAGAGACATTATATATATACTTTTGAAAAATAAGGAAAGCACTTTGAACTGCAACTTTTGTCCAGTCTGAAACTGTTAATAAAAAGTATGATAGAGAATCCATATGAATTAAATGGGAGAAAGATCATAAGATTCTATTTTTAATGAAAATTACGTAGCTAGAAAGCTACACTATCATTTCCAAGTGATGAGAAAAATGCTGTTGATCAAAATTATGTTTTATTGGCCAAATCATGTTTTCTTTTATTTGGCTCCATATCATATGGAGTTAATTAAACATTATAGAGGATGTGTATATTCTCATATGAACACACCATGTTCTATTGCAGCACTGCACATTTAGGTTTGTAAAGGTTTTTATGCTTTTGTTTTAAAAAGATAGAGCTCATGAAAGGATAAAGTCATGCCATCTGGCAGATGGCTCGTTTTCCTGTAGATAGCTCTTGTTTGGAGGAGTTTTAAAACCAGAAAATTGGGGGGGGGGTTTACAAACTTGGGATTAGGGGAGAAAGAAGCTTAATACAGGCCCTTTCTAGGAAAGGGTGATGGTGGTCTGAGCTTTCGGCCTCTGTGCAGGGCCACTTTGTCTCCCACATGAACACTGCCCAAATGAACACCCAGAAAGTAGCAGAGGCATCAGCAAATTCTGTTTTATCCCTGTAGTCATTGTGCTACTGTGACTTAAATCATTTGAAAATGCAAAATTGCATGTGGTCATTGTATGTGCACACATTTTCTTTTAAACCAGAGCAGAGATGTTTTCGTTGTTCCAACATAGAAGGGATGTAGAAATTATTTTAAAGAGTGTGCATGCAGGGTTGGGGGAGAAAAGTTAGTGATGTGGTGGCTCACAATTGAAGGAAAACACATGACCTAAAGGTCCTCCCCATGAGACCTTTAAGGGCAAAGTCCTGTACTTGTTTAGGCAGAGCAAAGGGCTACAGCTTGCAGCATGGCCAGCCAGCCATGCATGCGAATGTACCTTAATCCAGGATCTAAACTCACCTGGCTGCACCTCTACCCACAATCTTCAATTCCTTTTTCAGGTTTCTCAGACCACTTCCAAAGATATGCAGGATGTTGGGCAAACCCTTTTCAAGGCAGGCCGGTCTCTTTCCTGCCCTGAGCTCAGATTGTGCATTTTCCACTAGAGAAATTTCTTGGAGCATTTATCTCAGGCTGAGAGCCTAAACACATCTGCCTTTCACTCAGTGGAGTTTACTTGTGCAGAGACACATACCAGACTGCACTGCCAGGTATCTTGCCTTGTGGAAGGGCCATGCCAGTGTAGGAATGTCATCTAGGCCTATTTATTTGGAAGTCTTATTGCAGTCGGTGGGGGTAAAGGTGTAAAGGAGTTCAGCCTTAAAGGTCATGATTTAAGAACTTGTTAACTGCCCAGAGAGGTTGATATAAAAATGCAATAAATAAATAAATACACCCTTCCTATTTCACACTAAATGCTCAGCTGGCATGGAACATGCATTTATTTATTGAGATTTAAATCAGACATGTTCTCTGCTCAGTGTAGAGAGAACGCTGCCCATTTTATTCAACAGATACTGGTATGCAAACAACAACTACACACCCACTGAAATTCATTTAAACATTGTCTGTATGAATAATCCTTTGTTCCTATTTCATAGCGCCATAAAAATGATTTCCAGACAATATGCCTGTTTCCTCCAGAACTGTATTCATTAGGTCTTTCCTCCCAAGTAAGTATGTCTAGCAATGCAGTGTGCCCACCTTTGAAGCAAGGTCAATAAGTTGCCTTTAGCCCACCAGCATAAATCAAACTACATAAGTGTGTTGTGTAAAGCTGCTGGGACGTGGCATAACCTGGCCAGAGGAGGAGGATAATATTGGGCAGGGAAGCATGGGGACTCCTGGGTGGCTCATTCCATTGCAGTTTTTATTGTGAACTTTGTCAGAGTTTTCCATGGTGCTCCATGGTGATGAACCTATTTTAGGGGTGCTGTTCCTCACCATGGATGGTTCCTATAAAGCTCAATAAAAGCTGTAATCGATGAGAAACCCCAGTGACATAAGAGTAACCAGCCACCCCTGGCATTGATGTCTGAGGACCTGAAGCAGAATCTCTGGATCCCAGCCTTGCATGCTTCTTGCTGATTGATGCAAGACTCTGAAAGGGGGGAGGTGTGTGTGGAGAAGTGGAGTTAGTCATTTGCTTAGCTTCTTTCTTGCTCTTCTTTATTTGATGCCTGGCAAAAGCAGACAGAGTGGAATTAGCTTCCTGAGTTGGCAGGATGCTCTGGCATTCTCCACCCCTTCTTCATCCTCCTCATCAGTTCCCCTCCTCTCTCACCCTATCCCAAGGCAGCTCATGAAGTGTTGCAGCCACTGTGGGAAACTTGGCTTGCTTTTTCCTTTGAGCTGAACTGGTGCTATGCAGGTTCAATCCATGGAGGGGTAAGGAAAGCCAACTGTTTGCCCATCTGAATCAAACCACTTAATGGGGTTCCTTCTTTGGAAGTATGGGTCACACCTGGATGGCATACGCAAGCAGTGGGCATCTTATCTACAAGGTGGGCATCAGGTGAGGGTTGTTCTCTTGGCTGCTGCCCACTCCCCAGTCTGCCACTTGAACTTTGGGGCTTACTTTGCCTCATGTCAGGGCTTGTCCCACTGACCTCTTTGCTCTGACAGAGAAGATCAGCTGAACAACAGATGTTAGCTACCACAGATATTTCTACTTGCATTTGTGCTGAATTTTCCACATTTCCACAACCACTGTTTGAGGAGCACTCGAGTGTTCAATCAAATGGTGCTGACATTTCAGCAAGGCTTACTTTTAAAAAGAGGCCTGTGTGGTAATGACTGCTTCTAGTGCTGATTTACAGTGGTTAAATTTCTGCTAGTTCTACTGCTGTCCACACAATTATAATGAATGGACTGCAGTGCATTGAGCAAAACGTTGAGCAATGCAATACTGTGTATTGCAGGTTACTGTTTGAAGCATCTAGGCAACGAATAGGCAGATTACAAATATGATATCACAAATCACAAGATCTTATTTGGGATTAAGCCTTTTGTTAATATGATTCGGATGGATAGAAGAAATTCCAAATATCAATAATGTATTTATTTTATTTTATTTCTATCCAATAGCTGACGTTCTCTGGGCAGTGAACAACAAGAAAAGCACCAATGAATGCAATAAAATACAGCATAAAATAAAACAAACATCATTAAAGCTTCATTAAAGAATTCATAGAAGCATAGAAACATAGAAACAGAGCGAGTCAGAAGGGGTCTCCCAGGCCATATAGTCTGACCTCCAGCACCAGCCGGCTCCACTCATGACATGCCCACCATGTGCATGTCCAGCCTATCTTTGAACACTCTCACCGATGGGGCCTCAACGACCTCTCGTGGAAGCCCATTCCACACCCTCGGGGTCCTAACTGTCAGGAAGTGCTTCCTGGTACCTAAATGGAACCTTGGTTCCCTGAGCTTTGCTCCGTTGGAGCTCATTCTGCCTTCCTCTGCAGGGGAGAACAGGTCTCTACCCATCTCCATGTGACATCCCCTCACATACCTGTATGTCGCCAACATATCCCCTCTGAGTCTCCTGTTCTCCAGGCTGAAGAGACCCAGTTCACCTCATACCCCATCCCCTGCAAACCAACCACCAACCCTGTGGTCCTACGCTGCACTGACTCTAACCTGGCTATATCCTTTCTGTAATGAGGGGCGCAAAACTGAGCACAATACTCCAGTCACAGGCGCACCAGAGTTGTATAGAGTGGTAGTAATACCTCTCTTGATCTAGAAGTCACACTTCTGGCTATGCAACTCAGGGTAACGTTTGCCCTCTTGACCACCGCATCACACTGCTGACTCATGTTTAGCCTGCAGTCAACCAGTACCCTGAGGTCCCTTTCACAAGTACTGCTCTCCAGCCACTTGTCACCTAACCTGTACTTATGACACCTATTCCTATGCCCCAAGTGCAAGACCTTGCACTTATCCACATTGAACACCATGCTGCTGTCTCCTGCCCACTTCCATAGTCTGTCCAGATCCTTTTGGATCTGGAGTACCTGCTCCTCAGTTGTGGCCACTGCTCCAGTTTTAGTGTCATCTGCGAATTTGATCAGCAGACTGTTCACCCCTTCTTCCATGTCATTGATAAAAAGATTAAACAGGATTGGACCCAGGACAGAGCCCTGGGGGACCCCGCTTGTCACTGGTCGCCATCCCGATGATTCCTCACTAATGGTTACCTTCTCCTTTCAGTCAGTCAACCATGTCCTAATCCACCGGACAGTGCTTTGGTGTATCCCAAAACTCCTCAGTTTCTCCACCAGGATATCATGGGGCACTTTGTCAAAGGCCTTGCTGAAATCCAGGTAAACCACATCCACTGCATCCCCTCCATCTAGCCATCTCGAAACTTTGTCATAGAATTCCACAAGCTTTGTCTGGCAGGACCTGTTTCGCTCTCTATTATGAGCCTTTCCATTGTTTTTCCTTCAATGGACGTAAGGCTAACAGGTCTGTAATTCCCCATGTCCCTTCTACTACCCTTTTTGAAAATTGGGACCACTGATGCCACCCTCCAGTCCTCTGGAACTTCACCCATTCTCCACAAGGCCTCAAAACTGGAGGTCAGCAGGTGTGAGAGAACCCTTGCCAACTGTCTAAGTACTCTCAGGTGTAACCCGTCAGGGCCTGGCGCCTTTGTAATGTCCAATGCTCTGAGGAGCCCCTCAACTTCAAGGGGGGGTGACTCTAATCTGTGCCCTTAAGTCCCCAGCCTCATCTAATCTCCTATGCAGATATCCTCCGTCCTGCTTTGGGGAGAACACAGAGGCAAAATAGTCATTTAGCATCTGTGCCTGTTCCCTCATATCAGTAACTGAATCTCCTTCCTCCTTATTTAGTGGTCCCACTACTTATCTCCCCTTCCCTTTCCTATTTACATGCTGATAGAAGCCCTTCTTGTTCTTTTGATATTCTTGGCAAGTCTCAGCTCGTAATCAGCCTTAGCCTTGCGAAGAATTCTGCAACGGGCCTCCTCCTCCCGGTATACCCTTTTGTCTATTTGCCCCAGTATCCATTTCCTATGGAGGTTGCTCTTGCATCTAATCCCTCTAACCACCTCCTTTTGCATCCATGGTGGTGCTCTCCTCTGCTTCCCCACCTTACTGACTAGAGGTATCGTCAAGGCTTGTGCCTCCAAACCTCCCTTTTGAGTGCCATCCACCCCTCCTCAACTTGCTTGCCTTCCAGTAACCTATCCCAGGAGACTTTCCCCAGTCTGGCCTTCAATGGCCATAGTTGGCCCTCTTGAAGTCCCAGCTTCTAGTGCTCGACCTGCTGCACGTCCCCAGTCCCCTGATCTCAAAGCAATGGGTGGAGTGATCACTCGCATCCATCTTTAATAGTGAATGAATTAATATCTCAAAGATTGTGAGGGAGAGCTTGACAGGGAAAGAATCTGCTAGACCTCTGCATCCCTTAATAAGGGAGTGGTTATTGAAATGTTTGGAACTAGTAAAGATGGATATGTTAACTGATGCAATACAAAGGAGGAATGGTATTCATCAGGGAAGTAAGTACCATAGCATTGTTGAAAAATCAGCGGGCTTTATGACCATTGAGATGTATGCTGTGGATATACAAGGCTCGACAGAAACATATTTGTGTAATATTCCCCATATGGATGTTTATTTAAAAAATAGATTGGAAAAGGCTGAAACTTTATGGCACCAGTCAAATGTTATAGTTTCAGTGGTTTCTGCCAGGTTACTTATTAATATTGCTTAATTTCACATGTTAATCACATTGATTCATGCTGAAAGATCACGAAATCATCAGATGCCAAGGAAACCACATGGGTGAAATGGACTGTTCTTGAGTGCCATTTCTAGGAAAAAGCTTAGGATGGCTAATAAGGGCTGAGAACAAACATTGTGGTCAATGCAGATTTAAGCGGGATCAGCTCTGTTTGTGTGAAATGGACTTCCTTGTCCCTTTATTCTCATGGTAACACAGTCAGGAGTGCCTGTTGAACGGGGTGATTCGTAGTATGTGTGAGAGTGGGCTCTCCAAGAAGGGGATGGAGAGACCCTCTGTATGTAGAGCCCTTCCTTTCATGAAAGCTCACTTCCCATAGTGGAAGGAGCTCCGCAATCCAACCCATGTATTCATAAAAAGAGATAAAAACAAGTCTGCTTATAATAACTTCACTATCACACCTGTTAAGCTACTGACTGCTAGCTCACATGCCAAAGCCTGGGATTTGGCAAGAACAGATTTGGACATTGTTATCATGGCTCAGCATCCGGGAACTTCTAAAGGATTTCTTTTAGCCACCATGCAACCCAATTTACTTCCCAGAGGCCAATAGCCCAGTATGTGACTTTTAATACCCAAGATGAATAAATGCTTGAGGGAAAAATAAAAAGGGCCAGACCATTCCTGCTTCAAGGGTAAGAAAACGCTTCCTTTTTCAGAAATATAATAGATAAGTGGATTAAGTAAAAGTGAGTTCAGGTATAAGTCAGCAGTTTTGTACTGACAAGCATCATACTCTAAAGTAACCAACATGCTTCAGCAGATGAAATATTCTGCATTATAGTTCACATAAAGTAGGCAAGCAGCAAATAATAAAAATTGACTTTCCATACTCAAAAAGCACATGGCATTTGTCTCTTGGAAGCTAGTCCATGTTCTGAGAGTTATATAGTAGTTGGTAAATTGTAACAGCTGTCTTGCCACAGGACTGAACAGGATACCAGGTCTAGACATATGACAGACAGAACCTTAAATTATATGTACGTATAGTTTGCATATTTTTCATATATAGTCCTCAGTTGATTTTAGGTTTCTAAGCCTTCAAAAATTATTGCCTGAAACCCTGATTGTTCTTTTTGTTCTTTGTTTCCCTTCTGCCCTTAGATGGTAAATTATTACTGCACCTTATGCAGTTCTGTCATTGCCTTTTCTGCACCATCTGTTGTTCTGCCTTGCTTCTTCAAACCAGAAAGGCCTTTCAGCCCAGAGTCCCACTGCCTTCAGAGCACCCTTGGGTGCCCTTCACATTGTGTCAGTGCAAGATCTTTCTGCATGCCATTGCCCTTCTTGGGCCCCATGGTTTCCAAGTCTGTGGTTCCACCATTCATCCTGCCCTCTGCCCACTTTCCAGTCTTCACCCACCTGCTTTACTGCCCTTAGTGCCAACAGCACATAGACTCTGCTGTCTCATTGCCCTTTGGGATGTCCTTTCTTTTTCCTGAGCCTTCATTTTCTGCTAGGAAACAGCATTCACCCAGGTCTTCTTCCCTTTTCTTCAACCCTCTTCCTTTCAGCACCCTCTAACTCAAGGGTAGGGCAGCAGCTACCCATAGGCCAGATGCAACCCATGGGGCCTTCCCATCTGACAACAACCTTCCTTTCTGTACTTCTTCAAAAATAGCTTCCTTTGGCACCATGGTAGCTTCTGAATCTGAACTGCTGCCTGGGCATGAATGTCAGAGGAGGCTGCAGTTGGAGAAGAAATGGTCACTCTTTCCTTCTGTAAATATTGCATCCCGTTCCCATTAGTTCCATTCAGGAATAAAACTTTGGGGGGAAAACCTGTCATTGGTATCCATGGAAGCCCCTCTCCCAAGCCTTGTTGCTACACAGCAGCTGACTTGGTGCTACAATTGACCATTCCTGTGCTCTGGTCAGGCTGGCTTGGGTTGAATATAAAAGATGCTCTCAAACATCTGGAAAGAACCAGGTTGCAGAAGGCTGCCATTTGGAGATGGGGAGGAGAGGCAGCTTTGGATGGAAGGAAAGAAACTGACATGGGGGAGAGGGATGGGGTAAAAAAAGAAAAAGAGGGAGGAGAAGAATCAGTGGCTTGTAATTGAATGAATACTGGAATGGCTTCTCTGGCTTTGTCCACAGCTTTCCCCCTTTGCATCCAAGTCCTCACCAGCTGGGGTCACTTCCCACCCACCTTTCCCTGTTTATCCATATACAGCACAGAGGTCCCTGCATAGTCCTATTCAGGTTTCCTCAGCCCAATCCAAGCTAACCATTGCTGGAATGATGTGCAGCTTAATGCGCAAGCATGTTTAGCTTTACCCTAAAATAAACTCATGCAGCCCCAGGTCAGGGCTATGGTACTCCAAAACCATTGGCATTCTCTCATCAACTTTTGGCCTGAAATTTTAAACCCACCAGGGGGCAGGAGAAGAAAGGAATGCTTTCATTGGCTTAAATGGAAGCATTTTTTCAAGTGAGGAGCCACCATGGATGTTGGAGGCTCTCCTCTTTGTGAAGTTCTCCACAAGTAGAGGGCGACACATGTGACAGTGAAGGGCCTTCATGTGTTTACACAACTTTGCTTGAAAAGACCTGATCTCTCATCTCTCTCATCATCTCTAGGCTATTCCCTAGGCCAGCCTCACTGGCTTTTCACTTCTCTTTGTAGGATTTTGGGTGTCATCTAAGAGATACAGCCAGTTTCTCAACTTCAGGGTATGTCATCAATTGCTGCTTTAATGGCCACAGGTTCATCTATCTCTGTCTTGCTTTATATTTGTTAATCAACCCAAAGTGGCACTGTGGAATGGCTGCACCATAGCAGATGTGTGACCTCTCAGGAGGCTTTTGTTTCAGTATGTAATACCAGATGTTCCTCCCATAACATCATCTTCTCTTCACTGGTTGGTAGTCTCTGCTCATCAGAGTTTCAGAGAAGCCTTTTGGAACCCTGCCTCAAGATTGCATGGATCAAACCTGAGATCTTCTAGTTCACTGTCACCATCACCATTAGCAACGAGAGGTTGTTCATGAACCTCACCACAGGTCTGCCGGTGCTGGCAAGAGAAGGAGACACAACAACGGGCAACAGACAAATGACAACCAAGGTGGTCATGTTGAGGGAGGCAGTTTTAGCTCATGAAGAGCCGGGATAGCATCTGGCATAGGAGACAAGGTGATGTCTACCAGTGCACTCTAAGCCAGTGTCTGTGAACAGTTTATAGTACCTGTTTTGGCCTGCCTATGTATCCTTCCTTTAAAATGGCAAAAGACAGTTAAAATATATTTATGATTTGTCTGAATGGAAGAACAGAACATTATTACACATTAGGGCTTATGTGAGTGTCATGAAGAATGTTCATAGATTCTTATAATTGTGCATAATCACCTGAGAATTATGAAAAATGTGCTTCACAGAATCTTACTCTGCACTGGTAGAATAAGAAGCTGAATTAATTATTTGCATCTGTCTTCACTGAAGAAGATGTAGGACAGATAATTGGTATTTCCAGGAAGGGAATCAGAGAAACTGAGCAAATAGTAACAAGTCTAGGTCATACTGACAAATTGACAACAAACAAATTACGAGACCCAAATGGTATTTCCATTGCTTATCTTCTACCAAAATATATAATTGTTTATCTTCTAACAAAAATATGTAACATCCCTAAAACTGGCCTCTGCACCAGAAGACAGAGTAGTGGTCAATCTAGCACAATTTTGTTTTGAGAGAGAGAGAGATTCCACCCCCCACCTCCAAACGCAGGCCGGTATTTCAGTTTTGCATGCTTAATGTTCTTACATTTTTACTGCTTTATATAAACTAGGGTTAATGTGAGTTAAACAGAAAATGCTCATAAGCACTGGCAAATACACATATTCTCATGAAGATATGTGGCATGCACAGAGGTGAACAGCATAAACAGGAATCTGTGCATTGCTTGGTTACCACAGATATTATTATTTTATTATTATTACTTATTCAACTTATATTCCACAGTTAATTAGTCCCAAAGACTCTCTAAGCAGACCTCAGAGAAACAATAAAAACAGCATATCATAATAAAAATATAACAAAAAGCAGTAACAATACACAATGAAATAACAGTAACAATACACAATGAAACAATACACAATGAGTCCTGGAGGATGCAAATGGACAAGGATTTCAGTAAAACAACCAGTTTGCAGCATTAGTTTTTGCTTGTTCCCCATTCCTTTATATAAATGTGTGCACATTTTAGCCTGCCTATTGACCAAGCAGTGTACAAAAATTCCCTTTTTTTGCTGACAGTTGCTGCTATTTCACAGAATATTCTCAAGTGGGTGTGCACAATTGCTTGAGCTTATGATTAGTACAGGCCAAGGATAGGGATAATGCCATCAATATTTCCCCACTTTTACTTGGCCAGACCAGATGTGAGAAGCCTCCAAAGAATAAAATTATCTCATGGCAATAGGCACCACTTCCCATAAACAAACACCATTTCTCAGAACCAAATCCATCAGTCTTGGAGGGAGTTAGCAGCAGGAGGTAGTCAGAAAAAATGTTTAAAGTTTACTAGGTCAAAGATTAATTACACAGGTCACATTCATGACCCAGAATGATTAGATCAGCCAGTTGTGTGTTTCACCTGTTGATCTGTATTTCTTTCAACCATTGATGTTCCCTGTGCTTAATTGCACTGTAAGAAAAAGCAAAAATGTTGAGGTGAAGGAGGAGTAGGATATCATGTGTGCATGCAGAGAGGTTATGGAAGCCTTTGTGATGTAAACTTTCTGGCTTGGAAGTTACAGAAGCAAGCTGTGCTTTTTCAGTGATGTGCCCATGCAAGAAGATCAGTCCAAACTGCTTGGACCCACTTAAGAATGGGATCTTGGGCATGAAGAGGTCTGTCATTCTAAAATGAAATGTTATATTTATCATCAGACTGATCCATTTTTATTTTTAAAAGATCGTCACTTGAAATCTAGTTCCAGGTTGTTTGGCTATCTTCAGATGTCAGGCAATAAGATGATCGGCCATGGATGGCTTCACGGTGTGGATTTTGCTAATTGTTGTTTCTTGGCATTTCATATTATTTCTTTTTTTTTTCTTACTTTACTCAGTTGTCACAAAGGTTTACAAATATGAATAGTTAAAGCATAGCCACTTAGCTGCATTTAATTTTGTTTAAAATAGCAGAACTGCTAAAATAACATGCCATGCAATAGTAATAATGGTTATAATAGACTCAACATGTGTGATCGTTGCTTAAGAAAGACTCCTCCTTCAATGATTTGTGGAAAGTTATACTTTGAAATGAGTACTTTTTAACATACTGGATGTTTCCTTTGAAAATTCTGATTAGCATCCATCAGACAAGGACAAATTTAACAACTGAACAATTTCATCATACAGGTCAGGTCTGAGCTTCATAATGTGAATTTTCCTTTGCAATTTAAATAAGCATACATAGCAGCAGAGTATTGGTTGGTTCTCTGTATAGCCACAGATTCAAAGGCTACATTCTTGTCTAATACTAAGCCATGAATTATAATAACAATGATTTATCACTTTAGCCTTGAAGTGTCCTAAAGATTAGCAAACTGCAGCTTTTTCTCCTATTCGTAGTTTGTTTCTCTTCTACCTTTAAATATTCCAGTCTTCATCCTTGGCAGTTCTATTGAAGAGCTAACAGCAGCATAAACAAGCAAAGGATAAACCACAGGTATTGGTTCAGACATCATGGAAAGCATGGTTAATCAAGCCAGACTTTGAAAGCCAACAACACACTATGGGTTCTATTTGCAGTTTATAGCTCATTAACAGACTATGGTTGGTTTGCAGCCCTAGGTTCTGACACAATAACAAGCCAGCTTTCAAAGAAACACAGCACGGCATTGTATAAGAACGAGGCCAATTAAGTGACATTGCCAGATCCTGGATGAATGTGGTCATACTCAGGTTGCTCTCTTCTTCCTGGAAACAGAAATTGTCACTATAGTTTCATTAAGTAGGTAACAATAATAACAATTGCCCACCTGGGCTAGAATATCAGTGTTTGTCCCTTGTATCATGACTGTCTTAAAAATTTAAGAGAGACAAAGTTCTATGTGAAATTTATTCTGCTAAAGTGGACAACAACAAGAAAGCCACTTGGTTTAGTCTTCTAGCATTAGATGGTCAAAGCTGCCCCCTCTTTCTGTTTCTTCTAAATTTGATATTGCTCACGAATCTTAACACCCTAGAAGAATTTCCTAAACTCTGTCAGATTGTCCCCTAGGATGTGAAATAGCTCTTTACCTTTCCTTAGCCTAACAAATAATTCAAAGAAAGAAAAACATAAAGACACCATATACAGGAAAAGGAGGAAGTCTCGTGTGCACCGATGTTCATTAAGCCCAGCCGATTTCATTACACATTTCCTTCCAGGAGCACATTCAGACACATCCCAAGCCTTTGGTTTCCATCCCTGTTTCTCAAAGACTCCATTCCAAAATGGGCCAATTTTCTTGAAGGTCTAGCAAAGCAGAATCATTATTATTACATTTTTATAACATCATGTTTTTAAAGTGTATGCTAGACATACATATATGTATATTTCCTATATTGGGTAAAATCCAATTTTCCTCCTACTTAGAATCGACCCATTGAAATTAATGGAATTTATGTTAAAGAAAACAAGAATAAACTGCAAATTTGCAGGTAATCAGGCAATCAGTTCTATACCTTTAAAATGATTGGTAAAATTTACCTCAGATTTGGCAACAAAAGCTACAAAGGTAACTGGCAAACAAAAACATGAACCAGCCCCACATTCACAATAATATGCAAAACATGTTGAAGGACACAAAACTTATAATAACCTTGTTACATAGTTTCATTTTCAAGTGAAAAGGATTATCTATTGAAGATAACACTGCTTATCCAATCCATTTTGACAGGATAGTCTTCTTCAGTGACAGATTACAAAACTTCAAATGACTGCTCCAGCATGAATTCAGAAAACCCAATATCCAAAGTAGGAACACTTAGGTTATATGATTTTGGAGAATTGTGTAAAACTTATAAGGAAGGAGTAATAAGATATAAAGCTAGCATTTTTCCTAGATATATACTGAAACAGTATGGTTCAATGGCTTAACTCTAAGTAGAACTTATATTGGATTTTACCCATTATATTTCCTACTGCAATACCTACAGGTGAAGCAAGAGATATTTTATGAAGCAAAATTACAGAGATTGGAGTGATTTCATAACATTCCTGGCATCATAGAACAGAATTTTGGCATGAAAATCTAGTTCTCTGTGTTCTTAAATAGAGCTTTTTTGGCTAGCCCATCTTCCTATTTCAATTTTTGAAAGCAACAATTAATTTATTGTTAATTGATTGCTAGCCAATGGAATTTTTGTCAACAGCTGTTTGGGTCTGACAAATGCAACTGTACACTGGCACCATGTTTGTTCTTTCTCTGTTTCCTAGCAGAATTTATTTTCCTTTAACTGGATGACTAGCTATACATCCATTTCTTTGTCTTTCTGATAGGCAAGCTAGGGGCTTCACCTTGGGCTATGGTGCCATACTTAGGTTTGACAGATTAATGTTAGTGTGCCAAGACACTGTAGACAAAAATATCCAGGGTTAAGCGTGACCTAATCAATCACATCACATGCTCTCACTGCATATACACTGTGTGCTTTCTGTTCAGCTCTTTGTTTGGTCTTTGGCTGGCATATGTATGAACACAATCCAGGACTCCAACTCTAACATGAAATGATATGGCTCATTCCTCTATCAGTAGGACATTCTTAAACTTTACAACATCTGGGTTCTGTACTTTTTAAGTCCTGTGCACAAATGTTACAGTCTGCAAACCAGACTAATATTTGTTACAAAGTACTATCAATACAGATGAAAAATCAGTTCATTTTATATGTTAAAGCTTTATTCATTATATAAATATAGTTGATACTTTTGGTGGATGGTGCAGTAGTTGTTATCTCATATCAAACTTGGCTCCTATTTCGCTGAAAGTGCAGGAGAAAAATGATTCACAGCCAAAAAGAGCAGAGCATCCTGGTTGTCCAGATATGTCAGCAGCAAACCTGTCCAAGAAGGTTCTGGGAAGGGGTGGAGGTGTTAAGGAAGGCAGCAGAGGCCGTGTGCCTTGGTGCATCCATTGCTGGAGAACTTGAACAGGAAGAGGCTGTTGTGCTGATCTCCTGCTTGTGGGTTTCTCACAGGCAGCTGGTTGGCTGCTGTGTGGACAGAATGCTGTGCTAGATGGACCACTGTTTTTTCCCAGCATGGCTTTTCTTATGGCCTGTGGACATGTGAAGAATTTTCCTCTCTAGTGTGGATAGATGCCTTCTTATCCCCAAAGTTGGCAAGTGCTGTTTGGTGGTGAATGGATAGATGCCCCATGCATGACTTTAAGACTCCCTCTAGCACCAAGTTCTGCTGCCATCTTTTATTTGGCTCAGACAGTTTGGTTCAAATTCAGAGCTTTCATCCCAATCAGAATTGGGAAAATTAAGAAAGAGATGAAAGTCTTGTTTGGTGAACTTCCCTAAGAACTTAGCAACTAGCCAGTATAGAAGTGCAATGAATGAATCATCAGCCAGTAAGAGATCCCCACTGGTTTTTGATCACTGGTATTTCTGGTGTCAGATTTTTGAGTCTGTCTGTTCTTTTGCACAGGGACTGGCCTTTTTGTCATAACTAGAATGTGGAAATAGCAAATGACTGGTGAAGATCACACTGCAAGATGAACATGGATATCAGCCTCTGATGTTGCAATTCTGTAAAGGTGTTGCCAGAGTAGGAAGAGGGAGGGAGGGAGGGAGGGTTGGAAACAGCTTGGGTGTGTTGTTTTTTTGTGAGCTTCCTTGAGCACTTTTTTAAAGTGAAAAAGCAGTATATGACTGTAATCAATCAATCTGTCCCAGGGTCTGGTTCTTGTGTCTGTATCTCTGTTAATGAGGTCTGTTGCTGCTAATTAGTAAGCATTTCAGGTTGGGTGGCTGTCTGTAAGTAAGCATCAGTCTACCAAGCATCAGGAGACAAGAAGCGGTTCTCTGCCTTTTCTCTTCTGGATCTGCCTGATTTTTTATTATTAATGTATTAATTATGATATAATTAATAATCATAATCAATGTGGTTATTAATGTTCGATCTATTTTGCTTTTGTTTCATTGGGTGGGCACTGTAGTCTGAGAGAATGCCTACTTTAAATCCTTCAGTCTCTGATGAGTCTAAATATAGAATTGTACTACTGGGTTCTCCTGTGGCCAGTAGATTTAGTGGTGTATTCTGGGTGAAAGCAGCAATGGCAGGACTTTCCGTGACAGAGGAGGAATAGGAATGGGCATATGAAAAGCAAAAGGATGCTTTACACATTTTTAATGTTTAGTATGACTTATAGCAGTTGATGCCAGTCTTAAACTTCCCCCCGCAGCACCACCAATACAAGAGATCTACTCCATATAAGATAAATATCCAAGTAGAGTTCCGAAGGCATCACACGTTTGGTGCACATGCATGTAAATATGCAAACACAGTAATGGAATGCACAGGTCACCATTTCGAATGCTAGGGAGGCTTATTGTACACATACTGGGAGACCATTTTTTCCAGTATAAAATTATTGACTCAGTTTTAGGACATTTATGTTCAGCCTTTGCTCCCTGTGTTTATTCTCACAACAATCCTGTGAGGTGGATGGGCAAGGTTTGGCTGAAGCAGCAGCTGGTCTGGACCATCCAATAAGAAATGGGAGGGATTTGTGGTCCTTCTTAAGCAGCAAAATACCCTGCTGTGCTTGCGTACTGCACCTGAATGGGGCAGTGACTCCGTCCATGTGACCTTCTTGAGGTTGTGTGTTAGAGACAGCATATCACTTGGTGCCCATGAGCCATAAAAGGAAAAGTATGTTCTTGTGTTTGAGTGTCCTGCCATACAAGAAATAGAATCTTCTGCTTCCGGGAAAGCATAGAATGACTTCCATTAAGATATGTAGTGAATAGGTTGTTGCAGAATCAACAAAGTACAATAATGATGCATGTGTGTGTTGCGTATCAGTTCAATACTGAAGACAGAGTAAGAGCCTGTCCCAGAGCCCATCGTGTCCTTGAGCTGGCCTTGCTTGCATAGCTTTGCAAAAACATAAGTAGTTGTGGCAGTGTCATGACTGTGTGGTAGTGTGTGGCACCTTCCACACCATTTATTCATGATTCTCTGTGGAATGGGAGTTGTTTCTGGAACAGGAGTATGTGGGGCCAATGGTGTGCTTTTGTATGGCTGTTCTTTACTCATTTCCTTCCTTCATGTACAAGCTTAAAAGTTTGTGCAGCTCTTCCTTTATGTGCTAGGGGTTGCTGGCTTTTGGAAAGTCAAAGACTGTTCCACTTTGCGTGACCCCTCCTGTGGGCTCTTGGCTGTGCCTCTGCTAACTAGCCCCCTCCTCTCAGCCAGGCAGATTTACCATGAACTGCCACTGGAAAGCTGGAGTCATCTTAGTATGTGTAGCAGTCAGTCAGAAGGTTCTACTATAAGGTGATGCTCATATGTCCATGACTTGATTGCACAATGTATCCAGAGAGCAAACCTTTTTAATGGTCTAATTTCAGATTGGCAATTGTTATAGCCATGGAATGTGCTATTGATGACTTAGTCTGATTTCATAGCAGGAGTTGTCACCACCTACTAATATTCTTTAAAAAATAATCATCATGATGAAACACTGTCAGTCTGAATTCTGACAAGCACACATCTGATATTCTATAATCAGCACATGCAACTGTTCCTCTAAAAGATATGTATATTCACACATACTTTTAAAAATTATTAATGTAGAGGGAACTTGATGTTTGCAAATGAAACGAATATGGAACGTGAACTTTCCTAACTTCCCTTCATAAAAATTAGATGACCAATTGCAGAAAGTGCAAAAGACGAGATTTCAGCTAGCACATGTGCAAAGGAGCAGGAGATAAGAGCCTCAGGGCTGCTTCTCATATTGTAACACAAAGAAGCAAGAGTGCTCCGATGAGTCATGTCTACAGACACATATTGTTCAAATAACCATGCAGGCAACTGGTTCTGATGCATGTTGGACACATTGCCAGATGTTCTGCCATGCACGGGTTTCTCTTGCAAGTAATTAAGCATATTGTCACTGGCAATCTGTTTCTTTGCTTGATTGATTTTAAAGAAATGGGAGTGACCAATCAGGGTTTTGTTGTCTAGGTCTGGAATCAATCCAGTCTCTCTAGTGTACATGTCTAATTCTAATCATGGTCAGAATGAGCTACACTGACCTGGCAGATGGGTAAGTATATGCTAATTTTAGTCATTTATCTCTCAGTATTATACATACTTATTGATAGACCCCATATCCGTATTCCCAGGAGGAATCAACACTCCTGTATGGTGAGGGGCGTGGGCAGCAGAAAGCACCAGGACCCAGATATTACAGTCAGTAAACTATATGACAAAAGTCCATTCACCAGCCAAACCCAAGTCGTTATCCAGAGCAAGCCAAGGTCAAACCAGGAGCAAACAGGGAAGAAAACAAAGCGTAGTCCAGATAGCAAAGCATAGTCAAAACAAGCCAGAGTTCAGGAACCAAGAAGATAGCATGAGGGCAGGGATACCTTTCGAACTGGAGCAAGGTGCAGGAACTGGTGCAGGGTCCAGGATCAGACAAGATCCAGACACCCCAGAGGGCTTCAATGCACTGAAAACCAGTGTTGCTGAGGCAGTGTCTGGAGAGAAGAGCCAGTTCTGAAACAGCCCTTCCCCAGGGCTCCCAGGTGATGTTCATGAAGGCCCTGGAAACTGCAGCGGAGTCTGGGAGTAATCCTGTACTACCAGGGCTGTTCTTCCGGCATTTGCCGGCAGGAAGAGCTCTGAAGCTTCCCAGATCCTGACAATTCCTAACCCAAATACACCCATAGGGAGTATTTTGATTCTGTATACAGGCAGTTATAAATGTATTCTGTTCCTGAGAAAGCGGAAATTTGTCTTTAAGCCGAATTTCTATGCAAGTCAGATCACGTATAGTCAGCCTTCCATATTTGTGGGGGGGAGGGGTCAGGGGCTCAGGACCCCTACAAAAGTGGAAAAACCATGAAACCCTCCCCCAAACTAGGACCTCCTCTTTGCAGGAAGGAAATTCCAAAGAGATTTTCCTTTCTGGATGGACAGGGCTGGAAAGCATGCTTTGGAGGCCTCTTTCTCTCCCTTTTACTTCCTCTCTCCATGATGATGATTTCCTGCATTTTTTTAATTAATAGGCTTTATGGTCATTCGTTTGGAAGCATGGGTTGTTCATAACTCAGACATTTATAACTCGGACACTTCCTGTACTCAGAGAAGCTAATGCTTTTGCTAAAAATGCCCTCATAAATATAGACACAATTGCATCACTAATATAATCTCACAATTAAGTTTACGGGGCATGACTGCAATCCTATGCATAGTTACCAGAAAAAAGCAATGGGAGGAGGCAGGCATCATGCAGTGTGTGAGCACACGCTTTGCAGGCAGAAGCTCCAGGTTTGGCATCTGCAAGGAGGTTAGGAAAAAAATCCTGCCTGAAACCCCAGAGAGCTACTGCCAGTTGGAGGTTCTAGGCTGGATGGATCAAGGGTTTAACTCATTAAGCCAGTGCACACAAAGACAGTGCACACAAAGACAGTGCAGGAAATAAGTTGTGATGCTGGTTGAAAGCCAGCCAGGTTTCCCTAATTAGCCTTCTCCATGGCTAATTTGAGGGATGCTTTCCCTTAAAACAAGCCAGGTTGCCAGGGTTTGGATGACATGGTAGCCACACCAGTGAGGGTAATCAAGGAGGAACTGCACACAACCAGCTTGTGCAATGGGTTAACAAGCAATGTGGTTTGCTAGCCACAATGCAATTATGTGAACCAGGCAGCTGCCCATATGCTTCAGTGCCACTGAACTCTTCGGCATCAATCTGAAGTGTTCTCTGAACTCATGCAATGTACAGAAGAACAGAATAAGTCTCTTCTCCTTCCTATTTGGTCATTGTGAAAGTGGTGGCAACCGTGTCACACAGCTGGTATGTCTGTGCATGCATTTAGCACTAGAGCTCACCACACTGCCTTCTGAATCCCATTCTACATGCGCGTGATGCCCAGATGCATCCAACTTGCCCTCTTAAGACATGGAACGGAGGAGAATTGGGTTGGAGAGAGGTTTTCGGCAAAGTTCATGCCATCCTTTGGCGAGGTGTGAAGAGCAAAAAGAAATTGCCCTGAAATTAGGGAAGGCGATGCTAAAGAAAGTGTGACAGGAGAGTGGGCAAGCTTCTTTTTCTTTTTAGGAGGAAGTGGCAAGTGTTCTCATTTCTTTTTAAAGAAAGTATTGCTGGTGGCTAGTCTCTTCACCGCAGCCAGTCTTCCTGTGCCATGTCAGGAAGAGGGACTCTGATCCCAGAGTCCCCTCTGGTGGGTATCAAGAATACTTAGTGCTAAATTGGTGTGCCCCAAATTGGACTGGATTACAGTCCATTATCAAGTTGATTCCTTCCTTCTTCAAGCATAGCAGGGTCAATCGTAAGTGGAGGCACTGATGTCAGTACACTATTTTTCCCTAGGTGTTAATGCTGCAATACAGCCCTCAGTCCTCATCTGAGGGACAGATGTGTGGGCCAAAGGAAAACTATAGGTGAAATATGTCTTATAGGGAATCTAGGCTTCTGAAAACAAGACATTTATTGGGAACCTCTGATCCTTCATTCGCAGAAGTTTGTGGAACTTTTTCACAACAGCTCCCCCACAATGCCATGTTTCTGATGCTGTGTGTGTGTGTGTGTGTGTGTTTGTGTGTGTGTTTAAGATCAAGTCTTGAATTCAATTTTAAATCATGACAAACCAGAACAAAAACTCCCTGTATTGCCGCTGTACTGGAGCCATTCCACAGCACTGCCTTGTGGTGAATTTACAGAATACATGGAAAAACAAAGAAATACAAACCCCAGAAAAATGACCCCATTTTTCTTTGAGCAACCAAAATGAAAGAAGATGCCTCAACAAAGCAGTGGGTTAAAATCGTCATCCAGACAAGCACTCTGAATACTTTCTTTGTGCTGGCAACTCCTGTCTTGCCCCATGCTTACTGAACCAGCCACCCATCACTAACCTACTTCTCAGGATTGTTCTAATGATAAAATAGGATAACCTTCTTTATATTGGCAGAGCTCCTTAGAGAAGGATAACCTACAAACATGATTAAGAGCAAATACCTGCTTCTCTGTGCAACAGTTCATGCAGTGAGAAACAATCCTCCCTTTGCATTAAGTAGAATGGTGTTGGTGTTTACTGCTGGGAAAGGTGAAGAAGAAGTTGCTGGTCATCTTCTGGCATGCTGGATGTTTGTGCATAAAGTCAACCCACCACAACTTGCACTGGCTGTACCAGGTCTGTTAGAACATAAAATCTGTGCTTGTAGAATAGCATCATCATGAACAAACTACTGTTATGCACAATCATCAAAAATCATACTGGAGATTTAGCTTGCATTTACCCTATTTTTCTAGAGCCAAGTTTTCAAAAGTTATCAGTACGACAACTGGGATTCTGAAAGCATTTTTTCTGAGGGGAGGGAGACTTGACTATGATGGAATGTGGGTAGAGAGATGATGTGGTCCCTTTGTTGTCCTACAGCCCAAGCCAGCTTGACTCAGAACTGCAGGCCAAAAGTATTCAAGCACTCCTTATTTTAGAAAAACTCACATTAAAAAAAATAATTATAGAAGTTCTATTTGCTTAACATCACTACCACCTGCTGGCCAATACATGGAATAATTGCAACATGATCCACTAGTTTAAATGAAAGATATTCCTTTGGAAAGTGATCCTTGTATGTTAAATTGTCCAATACACCCTTCTTGGATTGCAATGGAGCACGAATAATGTGAAAGATGTGCATGAGCTTATTCAAGGGTGAAATGGTGGTTAGGGACCACAAGGAGACTGTCGACGAATATCTCCCTATACAACTTCTTTTCTTTGCCTAATTTGTTTTGTACTCTTATAAACCAGGTCACTCTTTCTACTTTCCAAAATATTCCAGGGTGAGAAGGGAACTATGCCACTGAAGCATATTCATAGACTAGCAGCCAAAATGCTATTGAATTCACTTTTATGGTGTCTACTTTTTATTCTGGAAGAACAGAAAGAGAAGGCAGAGAGAACCTCCATGTGCTGAAATGTTACATACAACAGCTGCTAAGGAAGCAGGCCTTAAGGATTAGGAAGCAAGAAATTGTTACACCAGTTTAAATGACATTCAGGTTATTGTTTAAAAGCTATTAACAAGTTTTCTAAAGGCTTTAAATGTCATATAAACTGACAAGATGCTTTCCCTGAAGAAACAGCATGGTCTTTGTATATAAACATTCAAATATTTGCTACCAAAAAGGAGGGAAGTAAAGCCCTAAAAGACACCCAATGGTAACTTATATTTAATAGTACACAATAGGCTCTTTGAACACATATTACAGACACTGTTCATCACACATGGCAAATACAGGCATGCCCCAGGTAATGAACATCCAGGTTTCAAGCAAGTCATACTTAAGAACACATGGACTGCCATAAACCCTATATAAATATCTCTAGCGAAAAGCCATCAATATCTCTAGGGAACTATGAAATGCAATTGGTGATGTATCATTAGTGGCTGTGTAGTTCCAAAGAGATAGTCACAGCTATCTTTAGGAACTATGCAAGATGTTTTGGCAATGTCCACATTGTTCTCTAGTGATACAGTATTCACAGCTTTTCATTCCACAGCACTGGCTCAATCATACCCAAGCCAGTGTGTTTTGTGTCATATGTAGGGTGTGTAGTTCCATTTTTGCTTTTCTTTAGCATTTGCCTTTGTAACGATCCCCTTGAAATAGGGATTGCAAAGTCTGAGGAGCAAGATCTTAACATGGAAAGGTTTACAAAAGTAAACCATAGAATTACAAAGGCCCTCAGCTGCCATAATGCCATTTATGGCATTCCCATTGAAGTCCGGGCCCAATTCAAGGTGTTGGTGATGACCTATAAAGCCCTAAACGGCTTGGGTCCTGGTTACCTGAAGGAGCGCTTGCATCCATATATGCCCAGCCGCCCCTTGAGATCGGTGGGGGAGGCCCTTCTCCGGGAACCCTCCTTGAAAGAAATTGGGAGGGTGGGTACTCGGAGGAGGGCTTTCTCTGTGGTGGCGCCTAAGTTATGGAACGCACTCCCCAGAGAGGTCCGCCTGGCGCCGTCGTTATTTGTTTTTCGGCGCCAGGCGAAGACCTTTTTATTCAAGCGGCATTTTAACTGTTAATATTATTGGATTTTATCTGGCCAGGGCGGCTTATTTTATACTGTATTGTTGTATTTTTAATTTAATATTTATATTTTTAATTTATATTGTAATTATTTTAACTTAGTGATGTAAGCTGCCCCGAGGCTTCGGTGAATGGGGTGGCATAAAAATGTTTTAATAAATAAATAAATAAAATGTCATTTACCAAATGGCTGTCCAAACAACCCTTGATGTCTATTTCAAGAAAGCCACTCCAGGGGTAATCTCCTCCCACCTACAATCAATCAAAAACTTAGTCTCCAGAACTAGAAGCAGATTCATCTCCATCATCATCATCAGTTAGATTTAATGTTAGACTTAATGTTTCTAGTTTCTTTTATTTGCTTTTTACAGTTTTGTATACCTATACACATATACTCTCTCTCTCAATTCAGTAACTGTAGTTACATTATTATTACTGTATTATATCATTATTACAACGCTGTATTCTGTTTAATATGGATTAGTGAATATGGAAGTGTTTTGTGTTTTATAGCCATAGAAAAGAAAAATATATACATATACTAAGAAAAACATTTAGCTTACTTGTATGATACAACTTACATAAAAATTCACCTTAAGGATGTTTTCAGGAATGGAGCTCATTCTTACCCAGGGATTGCCTATATACAAGAATTTGTTTGCATACAATCTTTTCCATGAAACTTGGGTAACAGATCCACAGCAGCCTCTCCCAGTTTGCTGCATGCATGCACACTGATGAAATGGACTACAGACCCCATTATCCCTATCCAGATAGCATGGGTCTGTTGGCAAGGAATGGTAGGAGTTGTCGTGCAAAACATTGCAGGGGGGAAGGTGCCAGATGGCAGGATGGCTGCTGGTGTGGGCACTATGGCCTATAAACGTCAGAGCCGTTTTGGTATGCTTTCTGCTTTTACTGTTTTCAGCACAGGAGTGATTTAGAAAAGGAGTTGTCAGCTCAGCTTTGCCTGATGAGGTGGACAAGAAGGTGCCATAACCTGTTCAGGGTCACGTAAGAACTTGCATGAAGTGTCTTCTCATGAACATGTACCCACTCAGAGTTATGCAAATCCTTTCGAGAAATGTCTGCTGCTTTGTGGTTTCTCCCTGAATGAAGGTGACACAGGCCATGTTTAGACTGCCTTGCCAGTGGTCGCAGGAGCTGCAGATGATCTGATAGGCCCATGCAAGGCTAGCTGAAAGTGTCAGCCCTGAGATTATTAACATATTTTCATTCTGCCCATTAGGGTGCAGTCACCCTCTTGAAGCAGCTTCCAAAGCAATCAGTAAAACAACATAACAAAACTACAAACTATTAAAGCAATAAACCAGCAAACCATTTACAAATAATCATTATTAAAACACAATGCCATAACATAATCCCAAAGCAGATGAGAAATACATTTATTTAGGGCACTTCCAAAGGTCAGCAAAGATGCATTGTACCTCAATCCTGTCACTTGTAGGCTGCACCAAATACTGGCATGGTGAATAGTGACTACACATTTGCAGGCCAGGAACCCAGGGCTGGTAGAAGACTGGTTGCGGCCTGAGGCACAGCAGCAAACACCTCCCTCCTCTGAGATCGGGCAAGCCCCACTCCATCCCTGGCAGTAAAAATGAGTCAGATACATAAATGGCTGCTTCCTTCATCTCACCCAAAAGATGCTCTCTTAGGCTGCCACGTCAGCCTACCTAACACTAGGGCCAACCTTGCAGAAACCCAGTGGTACTTCTTGTGCATCTACTTACGTCCATTTCTTTATGAAGCCTTAGGCATCCCTGCTCTCTTCCCACTGCACAGTGGCACTGTAAGCGGCAATGACCCCTACTTGCCTTTTGCCCAGTTGGAAGTTAAGCAGGTTTCCACTGGTCATTGTTCTTTGTCATCTCCTTCCATGATACTTTGTATTTCCATTCTTCTTGCGGTATCAGGATATCTCAAGCACATATGAAGAGGTCTGACTTTTCTCCCAGACCCTGCTGGTTCTCAGGGCATGTGATGTTTATAATGTTTAATGACAACAACATTCTTGCAGGCCGTAGAGTGCGACATGAACCCCAGACCACTCTTTGCCCCAGGCTGTTATTGCGTAACACATGGACCGTCTGTTTTCACAGATCCATTATTTGCAACCTCTGCAATGCAAGGCATTGATTATCCAAGCCTGTTATCAGCAGAGCCGTCCTAAACAGTTGCTCCTATGTGGAAGCTGAGAAGACTCTAGGCCAGTTTCATTGCATGCCCTGGCCAGGATGTTGCTCTTTGAACCTAGAAGTTAAAAGGTTTCTTTACAGGCTCCTGTTTACCAAAGGGATTGCTTCATACTTCTAAAATATTTCTGAACGTGCGAAAAAGCACATTCATTCTTTACAGAATTTCCCATATATTGCGGTATAAAAATCAGCTCTACTGGTTATGACAAGAAAGCAGCAATGACTTGAAATGACTCCTGATAAAACTGAAAGAAAAAAAGTACAAAAGCAGGATTGCAGCTGAATATTAACGATATAAAACTCATGTCCAACAGAAGAATTAAACAACTTTATTGTTAATAATGAAGAATAGAAATTGTGACAGATTTAACATATCTTGGCTAAGTTATCAATTCAAAGGGAAACTGCAGCCAAGAAATTTGAAGAAGACTGAGACTAGGAATGGTAGCAATTAAGAAACTGGAAAAGATCATTAAGTGGTTTCCTGGAGACCAAAGTCAAAATTATCCAAACTATTGTATTCCCAGTCACAACGTATGAGTGAAGAAAGCTGATAGGAAGATAATTGATGTATCTGAAACATGGAGCTGGATGAGAGCTTTGTGAATACCCTGGACTGACAGAAAGATGAACAAATGAATCATAGATCCAGTGTGGTGTAGTGGTTAAGAGCATGGGACTGGGACTCAGACGATCTAGGTTCTAATCCCTCGCTCAGCTATGGAGCCAACTGGGTGACATTGGGCCAGTCACAGACTCTCAGCCCAACCTACCTCACAGGGCTGTTGTTGTGGGGATAAGATGGAGGAGAATGATGTAAGCTGCCTTGAGCCCTTTGTAGGAAAAAGACAGGATATAAATAGAAAAATAAATAAATAAATAGATCAAATAAATCTAGAAGTTTAACTGGAATCAAAAATGACAAAACGAAAGCTGTCATACTTTGGGCACAACATGAAAAAGCAAGATTCACTGGAGAAGACAATCATGTTAGGGAAAGTCGAAGACAGAAGGCAAAATGGAAAGTCAAATGAGCTAGATTGAATCCATAAAGGAAGCAACAACCTTTGAACTTGGAAGAGCTGAATGGTGCTGTCATGGACAGGACATTTTGGAGGGCTCTCCTTCATAGGGGCATCCTACTTGACAGCACATAAAAACAACAGCAGTAGCAGAGATTCAGAAACCAGACTGAGTGTTCTACTGTAATATATTAAAATCACAGAGAACAAAGATGAATCAGTAATGCCAGGAGGGACAGGACAGGAAACTTAGGTTACAGTTCTGTGTAAACATACTTTCCACATAATTCTTTAATCTTTATTTGGCCAAATGAGATGTATTTGCATGATTCAACATGGAACAGTCCTGCAAAAGAGGCATAAAGTATATAATTTTTAAGGTTACAGTTTAAGTTAGAGATTAAGAATTATAATTGGTGCATTCCTTTGTCTCTTAATTCTTTATTACTTACAGTCTTCTCTGGCATGCCTTTATTTGGTAAACTTTATTTCCAAATGAAATTTCACAAGGCTAAGACAAAAGGGGCCCACTGGTTAGAGGCACTGAATCTTTCCTGTATGCAGCAGCACAACAGGCAGTTTTCATCCAGATAAGTTGGATTGATCGATGAGAAAATCATCCCAGGAAAATCAGCATTCTTGATGATGTTCTCTCCTCTTCAAAATGCCATGCTCCATGAATAAAGGGTGCAAAATGTGATGAGGAGACAGGTCAGGGACAGGACTCTATTTTCAGATACAGAATGCCTAAACAGGGCAATATGGTCTGTAGCACCAGCTCAGTAGAGGGCTCTATAAATCTCATCAAAGGTAAGATGCATAAGCCCTTTTCCCATCTCTGATTCTACCAACAATGGGCACGTGCAGTTCTCTTAGAAGATGACCAAGATTTCCAAACACGCTACAGTACCACTGTACACTGGGCAACTGCCCCCCCCCGCCCCGCTTTGACAGCATGATTTGAAGTATATAGAAAAGAGCCCTGTATTATCATAGCAGTTTTTACCAATAACCAAATTCATTGTAGTGAAACTTCCTCCATTATTTACATATGGCTTTTTTTCTGTGGTTTTTCTTTCTTTGTTTTCCTATATGCTCTATTATACAACCACAAGGTGGTGGTGCAGCATAGTGCAAATCTGGAATTACAGAAAAAGCTGCTTACCCTTGATCTGAAAAAAGTGCACTAAGATGGCCGGAAAACACGGGAGTAGCCCTGGAAGATGACAACATCATGTGAGGTCTCCACAAACTAGAGCAATCAGAGAATCACTAGTACACAATAGAAAAGCCCTGTATTTTATGGAAGCAAATTCCCTTTTTCTGTTCTGAATCTCCCACCATTCAGCTTTGACCTGCAGTCCAGTATTATGAAAGAGCAATTCATTTAAGTGGAGACACCAGGGAGTGAACTTGAGATCTCTAGCAAGCAAAGCACGTCTACCACAGAGCTATGGGCCCTGAAGTCTAAAGGAAAATCATGAGCAAAGCATTTTCTCAGGTGGAAAATCAGATTCATTGAAAGCCCTTGAGAAGGGCTGTAGGTCAGCTGTAGAGCACAACAATTAAATCCCATTAAGGCCAGGAAAGGCCTCTCTCTGAAACCCTGAACAACAGCTGCCAACCAGAGCAGTCAATTCTGAACTAGTGAGAAAAATGGCTTGATTTAGTATAAACGAACTCCTATGTTCCTAAAATTCCACAGGAACATGTCCCTTGCTCCTGCCTTTTGTCTACTTACAATACAGAATGGTTTTGGTTTGTCATATATTTCCCCTCACCCCAACTCCTGTGCCTGAAACAGATGTATGAGAAGGAGAAATTCAACAGGTGCATTCGACAGTGAATCCAACAGCTATTCACCCAAAGAGCTTCTGATGAGTCTATTGGACTACCATAACTGCAATTAAGCAGTGTGAGTCCCACCTTGGAGGTAAGGATGGGCTGGGATGTAAAACAGACACTATGGAAGAATACATTTCCTTCATCAAGAAGCAGTAGTCCACCCAGAGAAGAGCCAGCACTGTAACATCTCCATTCCTGGGTAAGACCTGTTGCTTGAAGCCAGACAGAGGCAATACTGTAGTAGTTTGGTGCTTCCTGAGAACACCTTCATTTCTGACATATACAACTATTTCTTTACCTTTCTTAATTCTGTACCACTCAGAAATCTGCATACCAAAATATTGAGTAGTATAAACACATTACAAATAAACAAACAAATATCTGTCTTTAGAGAGCACATTTATCATACTTGCCATGCCTAGAGAAAAGAGTTTGCAAGGTAAGAATTACTCCTACAAAGACACTGGAATTCTCTTTAAAAATGGCTGGCATGATTGAAATGCTTCCCTTATTTTGCTGGAGTGCCTGGGTTGGCAGGGAGAACATTCGGCCTCTTCCACATGTAGGAGTCTACCCCATGCTGGTATTCCATTTCAAAGCAACTGGTTAGAGCTACATATTCCAAGCTGAAGTGTATGAATCGATGGAAGATCATAGTTGTACCAAAGCATCATCAAAGCACACAGTAATAACTGATGGCTCTTCGCTTATAACTGCTGCAATACAAATCAAATAATCAGGATATAAACAGCTGTGCTATTTTATTTTCTGATCACCATATATGCATCATATTAGTGATTGCTTACTTTAGTATCACTATATATGCAGTGTGGCCCTGATCCTGAATTTGCTTCTGGGATACTTCACATTCTTAGCTGCAGCATGTCACAAAGTATGCAGCTGAACTAGATGCTAGAGCCACACTTGCTTTAAATGCACAATCCTATGAATATTTAGACAGAATAGTTGGCTGGGAATGAGGGTGCTTGGAGTACTTTCTCTCTCTCTAAACATGGTAGCATGGTATCGTAAGAGGACAGGCAAAACAAAACATACAGTTAATTAAACAAACACTTAACTAAACAGAGAGAATTTTAAATAACACAAAAGTATCTATATCCATTTGTTAAGATGCTTCCAAGTCATAGAAATAATTGTTACTGCTCTCCAGAAATTGAAATTGCAGCACCACTAATGAGATTGTACATTTCAAGTATAGCCATAGCAGCAATCTAGTTTAAAGATAATTGCTTTCTTGTTACATGCAATTAACAAACCATGCTTTGGAAAACCAAAAGGGAACAAAAAGGAAAGGGGCCATTTAAATGTCTGGAAACTTTAGCATGCCATGGCATCTTTCTGGAAGATAAAAGAAACAGCACCTGTGGAATTTTCTGACTTTTAGGAAAAATGACATTTGTGTCTCAGCTCAGCTTTCAGCAGTCCCCTCTTCCCGTACAGGCCTGCCACAGGAGACTGCCTCTTCCTTCAGTGAAGGCTCAAAGCAGTTGCACTAGGGGATGCCAACCTGAAATGTCACCTTTTGCCTAGTTACTACCACAATATTTTTCTGCTCCCTGGCCAAATAATAGACTAGCCCATGACATTACCAAAGGTGTAATACTCTGGCTAGTAGAGTGGAGTGTGGTTCAGTGAAGTATCCTGCTGACACCTTAGCCTCTCCTTCTCACAAATAGACACACAAAATGTAGATAGCTGAAATCAGGCACCTAAATCTTTTGTAGATTAGAAGCGCTAAGGCAATCTTCACCTCCACACTTCTCCCACTCTTGATAGGATGCTTGGTCCAGAGGGCTATGGCATCTCCACCGGACTGCACCCAAGTGATGATGCACACCAGATCTCATGTGGGCTTAGTTCCCAATTCAGCAACAGGGACTGGTGTGCCAGAGCAGCCTTCAACAGAAATGCAGATGTGTACTTGCCTGAGTACCAACACTTGCAATGCTTATCTGAGCTGCCCTGAATCAGATGCTGTACATGAGTATACTCAGCCACAACCACCTTATGTGCAATTTGTTGAATATTAAAACCCTCAAAAGAGACAGGCTGGCAGAAAAGCTAAAGGTTCAACTTGCTGGTGTCGCCATGCAGTAGAGGGAAAGACTCCTGCATAGAGCCCTGGAAAACCATTGCTGGTCAGAGCAAATCCCGAGCTAAATGAATCCATAGTCTAACTTCCTATAAGATGGTTTGTGAATATGATGTCTTTTCCCTATGTCCTTAAAGAATTTTACAACATAATTCCACTGAGCTAGGTATTTAAAATGTGGTTAAATGTTAAAATAAGTGTATTTAGTCTGCATTTTTATATTCTATAAAACAAAAAGTTTAAAAGAGCTACATTTAATCAGTGAATGGAGAAGTCTGCAATCTGACTCAAATTCAGCTGGGAGTTAATTGTGTTTACTTCTGAGTAGAAACTTCAGGTTTACTTCTGAGTAGAAACTTACAGGATTGTACTGCATAAGAACTCCTTACAGCTTATATTCCAACTTAATAGTTCACTTCTTTGAAGCCATAAATATACTGGTTGTCTGTAAATGCTCAGAGTATTCTCTTGAGCACTCATTAAAATGAAGCAAACACTACAACTGCTCTTTTGTAGCTTTTCCAATTCAACCCTTGAGTTTCTAGGTAACAGAAGGCCTCAGTACTTTGGGGGCATAACACACCTATTCTTTGATACTCTTATTTCTTTCTTTCATAGTAGCCTAATTGTTCAAAGCATGTTCAGAACTTATCTTCTTTCGTACTTGGATAAGGTGGCTTCCATGCCAACTAGTAACATGTCTCTTCTTTATTTCCCGGATATTCCACTCTGTAACACTTTCTCTACTGCTTGGCTTTCCATAATTCTTGATCTTCCCACTGCAGTTTAATGAAACCACACATTTCAGTAAAGATCCAGGTTGTTTGTACATTTTGAAGTCTTTACAGAATTTAACAGGCACCTGTTAAATCACAGGTATGGAATGACTTCAGTTCACAATTTAGGAGCAGGAATCTAAAGAGGACTCAGCTTAAGGGGACTCAAAACATGGTATCACAGCTGATTATGGTATGAACCTTTCATGGCTCACTCTTGAATTGTGAAGTAACTTTTAACTGTTTAAACTAGCTTCTTTTTCATCTGCACATACATATTGATAGTCATAGCTTATGGCCATTTCAATGTTAAAAAGCTCAGGGCATTTAGTTTAAAACTATCTTTCCTGTCCTGCTGCTTTTGTGCTTAATTTTTCTGGAGAACTGGAGTTGCCTGGAACAGGAAATCAAACCAGTCATGGCAACATATGTGCTTGAAAAGCAAATGTTCCTTTCAGTGTAACTTTTCTATCAAGATGTGGGCATCTCGTTAAGATTTTGGCTCTCACCTAGGGATGCAAAGATCAAGCTGGAATCTGGCTCTGTTGAACTCGCCAGACTGCTTTCCTGTGCTCAGGCCTGGTCAGGAAGCCAGCCAACCTGAGATGAAGTCCACAAACAACCGGGAATGTTAGTGGCTTCTTTGTGCCAAGTATGCAAAGTATGCAATTCTTTGCGCAAAGTACGCAAAGCCTGCAAGTCACATTTGTGGAGGAAGAATTCCACTTGCACAGCAGATGGGCAGGTGCTGTGTTCACAAGCAAGCCTCACAGACTCACTTGGACTTGCTGGATGCCTGCGCAAACACTCAGCACAAGGTAGACTTGGGCAAAGAGGAAGTAGGGCAAGCCTCAGGTAGCTGAGCTGAAAAAGTTCGAGAAATTCAAACCCTGAACCAGATTCTTCATGAATCACTACTCTCATGCTACCCCATATCACAGGACGTCACTAGCTGGAAATCATCAGGAATTGGTTTCCAAAATCTTTGAAAGCAGGTCAGACAATGCACCTGACAATACGTGCAGAGATATAGGCAAAACAGAGTTTGTGGACATTCACACATATAAGCCTGGCAGTAAGTTTCACTGCAGTCAGTGAGGTATGTTGCCAAGTAAACAGACTTAAGAGCAGGATTGAAAATTTCAGCTGGTTGGTTTCAAGCTTAGTCATGCTTAGGACCACTGAAATAATGGGATTTATACTGGCCATCATTTCATTCTCATTGATTCTAATGGGTTCTAGTCCAGTTTTAATATTTGCTCTAAAAATCACATCCCACCTGATTATCGCATTGGACAGCCAAAGTACAACTAAATGGATCCACTGCAGCTTGGAAGTATGTCATTATGCACTGCTATTCCTCAGCTCCTTTCACTGTAAAAGCTTTTCCAGGTCTTATGCAAATTATGCTACAAGCAACAATAAAAAACAACAAAAATATAACAAAGATAAACACAGTAGTTAAAACAAATCCACAGCAGTAAATATATTGAAACATTGAAAGCCTAGAAAAACAAACTTTATTTGACTAGCACCAAAAGGGCATCAGAGTCAGCACAAAGGACATGTTCCATCAGTAGGTATAAAAACCCAGATATTTTTTCCTTCAGTCAGCATCACTGTCACCTCATGCTCATGCCACATGGATGAAAGACTGAAGATGATCTAAGCAAAGAAAAGTGCAAATATTGCTGGGACAATCTCTTAGCATCAGGATTTCCACGGCTAAGATGGATTCCTCTTTTTTCTAACATGGTTTCAGTACCCATCTTTTCTTGAAAATTAAGGTTGGAGTCTTGTGTGGTCCCCAGGAAGGCATCCCAAACAGCACAGGATAGCAAACATCTCCCTCTACAAGATTTGTGCTTTGCCCTTGCAAGTCTCCATGGTGAGAATAGGGAAGCCTCCTCAGCCCTTGCTTCTCCACTGTTGTGCTCAGACGCTGGAGAGGACAAAAAGCAGGCATACCAGTGAGAAAACTTAGATGTACAGATGTACGTATCACCCCTTTTGCCTGACTAGCTTCCAAACCAGCAGCAAAACTAAACAGACCATGGATTAGGAAAAAGGAAGCCCAACAGAAGGAGTTGGGAGATAAATATGCTTCCTCCAGCCTGCTTCTTTCTCGCTGGTGCTAGTGCAGCAGGGCACAGGAAATGATGGAATTTTCCATCCCCACCATTTCAGGATTGTTCTGCCTGTGGCATTTCTTTGAATTAGGCTGGCTTTTTAATGGACATGTTCAAGACTGCAATGTTCAGGTAAACACCATTTTAAAGAACAAAATGCACCTATTTAAAAAATGGTTACAGCTGTGTGCAACCAAGTATCACAACCCTAAATACCTTTATGCTCTCAGTATTGCAATTCTTAAACTCCAAGATCTTCCTTCCATGCCACAGAATGCAGAATAAAGATTATTTAGCTGTTTAGGATTAGTTGATTCTCAGTGAGAATGTAAAGGGCTTTTCCTCTTTAGATTGCAGGTGAAAAATACACATGTAGGAGGTATGCAGGAGGCCTCATGACCTCACTAACAGTATGAAATGGTAAAGGTTGGATAATTCTCCCATAGAGAATTAGGCCTAAATTACTTTAAAACTATATTGCTTCATGAAGCATCAGTGTATCAGACCTCCAAGATAGGGATTGTTTAATTAGGCAAGTCAAATGTCACACAATTTATTTTGAAAACTATTAACATTCTCTTAGGATTTGACATTGACATTGAGTGTAACACAGGGTCTACAGCTTCCATGTAGCTTGAAGGGCCTGATCACGCCTCATCTTGGAAGCTAAGCAGGATCAGGCCTGGTTGGAATCTGGATGGGGGACTTCAATGTTGTGAACCACCCAGAGAGCTTCGGCTATGGGTGGTATAGAAATATAATTAATAATAATAATAATAATAATAATATAATTTGTGACAAAACTTAAGTACTAATCCAGTTTTGCTTTTAAGAGACAGGTTAGCTGTCTTAGTTAGCTTGAATCATTATCTGACTTGGTTCTTTTAGAATACTTTGTACTGAGTAGTTGACTACAAGGACATTGGAAATGCAAGTTAACACCTCCAAGTGTTAATATTCCAGCTATAAAAATAGCTTTTCATATCTAGCTTGAACTGTCCAGTTAATAACGGGCCTCTGTTGAATGCATGCACTAAGCAGGATTTGGTTATCACAGAATCATCCCAGATCAGCCACAGGGATGTTTTGTTGACTGTTGACCGCTTCTTTATCAAGGAGAAATGAATCATTTCAGAAGCTGAAAGGGAAAAGAACCCTCTGATAGGGTTTTCATAGTTGACCTACAAAATAATGTAAACTAATTCTACATTCAAGACAAACAGCAGCACAAAACAACCTCTTTATGACCACTCATTTTAATTTTAAGCACGCATACAATTGTTTAAACATGCACAGGGCAAGCAGAATGTGAATAAACACATCTACTTAGGTATCCAGAGGCATCACTGGGTCGCGAAATGGAATATTAAGGATCCTGTATACTCCAAGTTTGTCTCTTACTCTAGAGAAGGTACAGTTTTGTTATTGTGTAAGAGCTGGGTTTTATAAGAGTCAGTGTAGTGTAGTGGCCAGAGTGTAGGACTGGGGACAGGAAGATCCGGGTTCTAGTCCCCACTCAGCCATAAACCTCATTGAGTGACTTTGGCCTAATTACAGACTCTCAGCTTAACCTACCTCACAGGGTTAAAAAGAGGATGGGGAATATGTAAGCTGCCTGGAATTGAAAGAAAAAAAAGCAGGATATAACTATAATAAATAAGTAAAGCCAGCAATCTGGCAATTGGGCAGTATACAAATGAAATAAAGTCCAGCAGTTAAGATGCAGTATATTTTTTTAAAGCAGCCATGCTTTTCCTCAGCATAAAACAGGAGATTTATATATGAATACCCTAAGTCCTGCCACTTGTCTGTCTCACCACATGGACTTGCTGTGATGATGTGAAGCATTAAGTGGAAATGCTGACTGGATGTGTGTAGGAAGTGCCTGAGAGGAGCAGGAGGAGGTGAAGGAGTGGGGGCAAAGTTGAGTATCTCTTGGACACGGTTTCAGCCAAAGGCATTTCCAAAAAGACATAATTATTTATGAATCCCAGTGACTGATTTGGAAAATGTAGTCAGATTTCTGACTATAGTTCTGTCTTGATAGATTGGTTTGGCTATTTTAAGGTATTTTACTTTTTGAGCACAGTTCCTCATTTATTCTTTACTTTGTTTGACAGCATGATTAAGATATGAATGAAGATACCAAAAGTAGGTCACAAATGTGGGACAGAGATTTCTTTGACTCTTTCATTTTTGTCCATCTCCAGCCACATACCATGCTCATTCCAAATTGTGACAGTTCTGTGCTTTCTTTAAATAGCTGAAAGCAAATGCTTTTGATTGTTATCTTTCGATCAGTGTCCCAAGTTTTCCAAGACAATAGTAAGAATGACAGATGGTACAAGATTTTTAAAAGCCCTTGGTAAAAGGAAGTATCAAATAAGAATCAAACATTTCCATCACAACAATGAGACACAGTAAACATTTGTATTTATTTGAACTTAACAAGAAAAAATTTAGAGCCGAAGTTTCCAACAATGCATTGTTACTGATGTTTTAAAAATAAATAGTATTAGTGTCGTATATCATATTGCAAAATATCTTCCTATAAAGCCACATATATTCTTCATACAAACTGTAGAACAATTTGAATCATAACATGAATTAATTGGGCTGTAATACTATTACTCAAATGTATTTCTAGCTATAAAATACTGCAGCAAATGACATATGCCCTTTTCAAAGTATGCTATTATTTCGGACTCTTTTAAAAGACTATTTGGTATCTATATCGCAGAACCTTGCATAAAACTGAAGAAGCTGATTTTCACCCAAAGCTTGCTTGAACTAATGTAGGAGCCAGATGGAGTTCATTAAATCTAAACATACAGGGATTAAAAATAAATCCCACAACACATTCAGAAAAAAAGTTATTTTAGTACTTGGAAATGAGAAGCTTGAGTAACTTCTTCTGAACTGTCTACAAGTGAATTAACATCTTCCATTTCAGTGCCATCAATCATTAATGTAGATTCATTAACAAACCAACAAAACTCATTGTGATTTTAAAGTGGATACTAACCTGCAGATATTTTCCAGTTAGAACTTTACAATAAAGTACTCTGGAACATCATTCAGTAATAAAACCTTGACTATTCAAAATCAGCATAGCTAAGTTCAGAACAATAATGCATCTATATTGCTTCTTTCTCTAGCTTGTTTTCTTAATTATAAAGCAACAATTTCCTCCCAAAGTGTATATATTCTATTTTATTTAAATATAGTAGGATACTAAACCATTATATCACATCTATGTCTTATTGTATTAATACAAAAAGTAAAACAATGCCACAGTACATTTGTACAATCAAGAGAGATTTCACCAAAAAACACTGTTTTTGGAACTATGTTACAATCAGTGGGTTTAGTACAGACAGACAGGCACCTCTGTTTTTATAGTTTGTTCTGACGACAAAATGATCCTACAGTACCCAAAAGTTTTAAAGAGCTGTGGCTAATACACTGGCACCTGGACAGCATTAACCAAACAGATTTTGCTAAGGCAAGCACAAATACATCAATTTGTATAAGGATATGGGGTGCACACGCATGTGTGTGTATGAGAGAGCGAGAGCGCACAAGTGAGAGAGAGACTCTTTTTCTTTATTTACAGCTTTAATTTTCCATTGCCAAGTTCTTGCAAGAACAACTTCTTTATACTTTGGAAAGAAGCCCTGACTCCGGAGCACTTGCTTTAATGAGGTTCTGAATTTCTTTGAATTTGGGATGGTCTTTGTCAGCTATCAGCTGCAACAATATAGCTTCACTAGTGGTAACAATAATTCCAGTGTGAGCAAGGCGCTGAAAAGGCAAAATACGACAATGAAGGTGATTCTAGTACTAATGTGCTATGGTTTGTTGTTATTTTAAAAAAGAAAAGAGGGATACTCCCATTAGAATTTGGAGACATAATTTCACATGTTTTTATTACAATTTAGATGAACTAAACAAGGATCTTAATAGCTGAAACTTTAAATTGCTCACACAGAATGGTATGCACAACTGCTTGTGTCCTTCATGAGACTAAAAGCGCTTTGGAAGCAGAACAGCACATCCTATGCAATTCTGCATTCATGAGAAGACACAGGGAAGGTTTATGTGTTGTCTCCTCCCAGGCAAAGGGAGAAACACAAGCTTTTCATGCATCTGGAATCCTCTGATACTCAGAATAGAAATATTGTTCTTGTCAATAACTACAAAATGTCTCCCTTTGTTTTATTTAGTTTTTTTTTTAATAAAACTCTCACTTTGTATTTGGTGCTATACGATTTATATAAGCGGCATACTAAATGAATATATGTAGCACCTTTCCAATCAATTGGATCCAGACTGTTAGCTGAACTTCTGCCATTGATTTCAACATGACCTAATTTCTGCTAACTTAGTCTGTATCCAACCACAGCTTACAAATGCAATTACTGGTTTTGCAGTTAAATATATAAAAAGCTCTTGTTGAGCAAAATGCCATGGGCAATAATTAGCAAATAATTTAATGGGATAAATATGCTTAAATTTGATAGACTTAACTTCATCTAACTGTAAATCTGTAAAACAGAAGTGTAAGAATGTCCCTTTTTCCTGAATATTGGTTTCTTTCTCTGCTGACACTCTTCTGTGGTAAGATATTTTAACCAGGGGCAGGAAGAGAAATAAGGCATAATATTAAAAAGTCTAATTTATTTAATATACATCTTAATCCCCAAAAATATTATTCTTTCTCTAGAGGAGAAAACCTATAATGGCAGCAGGCCATAAAAGAGACCCAGTGTAGGAAGTTTCTCTACCTATGGGTAAGGCATGCATGCATGCAAACCTGTGATTTAAATCTAGTCTTACTGACTTATTTTAAATTGTGATTTTTAAAATGATTTACATCGATGTGATTTAAATCAAATCCAACCTGGTCCATAATAATTGTGAATCAATAGGAAAAATAAAACAAATTGAAGCATGCCACCAGAACCACATTTCCTTCGAAAACTTGGCAAACATGAAGCTCTTAAGATGGTGTGAGAAAGACTATAACGTTACCCCAGTCAAACATCTCTGGGTTGCCACCATAGCAAAGAACCTCACCTTTCTAAGCACCTAACGTACTTCTACTAAGGAAGGTACCCAGGGAAGTACCTCTACAGAAATTAGTAAGGAGCACTGACGAAGGGCTCCTTTTAGGAACTGAGTCCCAAGATGACACATTAAATTAAACAAGGAAGTGAAGAAGTGAAGAACAGCTATTCTTTTGTAAATGCATTATACAAAAACTTCTGGTTTAACCAGCAACGTTCTGACAGCTGAATTCTCCACTAACAGGACCCACTTTAATAACAACCTTATTAGGGCTTAAATTAGAACATGCATTAGAGCTTAAATCACAGTGGCCATGTGTTCAGTGATGATCACAGCTGGTTAAATAGTCAAAACTGGTAAAAAGCACACATAGGCCTCAAGTGATAGTTCTAGCACTACCCCAAAAATTAGCCCTGATGGTTTCAGAAAACAGAACTGGTTAAACATCCATTTACTGCACTCAAGAACCACCTATCCACAGTGCTTCCATCTTATGAAGATTTAGTCTGCTGATCCAGGCCAATGCAAAAAGGGTTACCACTGGAAAGCCTGAGAACAGATAATAGCAGCCTGAGCCATTTTGTATGGTACAACAACCTACCATGTGATTTATGTGTAGAAGGCATTGCATCGTGCTGGTGCCTGTTGTTGACCAGACTGACATGGGTTATGTTGGGTAAACACATCAGCAGTAGGGGGAGTGAGGTCCAAACAACCTGTCAGCTGGGTGAACACAGCAGCCCCCCATAAGTATATTAAGTGTCAGTTCTACACAGCACACACCTGCCATGATGAGAGACACTCTGTAACAGCTCTGCTTAACATGTTTTCCCACACACAAAGTAAGGCCAGCAAGAAGGAAGAAGCCCTTGAAAGGGTTAGTGCACTGGTTCTGTCCTGAGTTTCAGGAACACCTGGCTAAGGTAGGTATCACCTATAAGGATTTAGGGCACAGGAGTGGCAATATAAAATTTCACTGCTGTTTAGTTTTTATTGTAGTTTATTGTTCTTGTATGTCATTGTTACTGTTTATGTACTACTTTACTAGTCTTTTATTGGACAAATATTTTCTAGGTGTAAATATGGGCTACAATAGACAAAAAAGATATTTTAACTTTTTTTCTACTATATTTGGATATTGATATCTACATTTTGTTAATTTGTTTATATTGTTTTACTGCTACTGACTTTTTGTTTTTGCTTTTTTGGTAAATTAATGTTGTTACCTATACTGAGGATTTAGGGACAAAGGAGCATGGCACAAATCTTCTAATTAATGAATATATTTGCATACAGTTAAAAAAACAACAACCAAGAACACGTCTATCACAAGCAGCAAAAAGACAAAATAGAAGGTACACTTTGGTGTGACAAAATATGAGGCATAGCACTACCCTGGCTTACCTCTGAGCCTGCGGCTGTTATCATTCTTATAAGCCTTGTGCGTCACAAGCATTATACAACAGATTACATTAAGCTTGCATTTAATCAATTGTAACTATTACTCCTAAGTACCAACCTTAAGGATTTTTTTACCAGTATGGAAAAGCTTGCCATTTAGTTGCAATACTAAATTCTAAGCTCTCACAATCAACACATGAGAGCTATGCAGTTATAGTCACCGGGATTTCATAACAGGAAGCTCAGGAGAAGTTCCATAACAAGAGCTACAACATAAAATCTATCTCTTCTGACTAATCTGGTCAGTTTCCTAACATGCAGATGAAAAATAATCCACATTTATCTATATATATATTTTAGCTTTTAATCCTGATGTTCCCAACTTTTGGGTTCAAGCCAATGAGATACTTAGTGAAAAGAAATTTCTATAAACATTGGTAGAAATGAGGGTTATATATTTTAGTAAGTTAAAAAAAGGATTCCTTGAGATGTCAAATTATTTGTTCTGCAGAAAAATTGATGTTTACTGCTTTTCCTCTTACATTCATCACTTCATAGAAGTGAACGAAGTCCACAATTATGCCATTCATCTAACTTTTATTGCCTAACTGTTTCAGGGTTCACTTTTGCATGCATTTTCATCTAAAAGTAATTACCTCCAAGGCAAACATTCTGTCCATCATACTTCTTGAGGAAGTTGCATCAGCCACTATGTGAACTTCCAGACCTCTGCCAACTAATTCCAGTGCTGTCTGTTGGATGCAGACATGAGTCTTAAAGAAAAACAGAAGTTAGCTTATCAACAGCTACTTAAGCAGAAAATCCATTCCTACAGGAATAGAGTGATTCCATACTACATATTTATTTTTCACACTATAAGGCAAAGAAACAGCATTCTCAGTGTAAATGCCTGTTCTTGGAAGGATCTTTACCAAAGACATAATCCTATACATGTTTAAACTGCAGTAACTAGACCGATACATAGTAATGTTTATCTAAACAATACTATTCTAGGTAGTCAATAAACATGAGAAAAATTAAGTACCTACTTCTACTCCAAATAAAACAACACTGCGTACTCCAGGAATCTCCGCTAATGCAGCCTCGACTTCAGGCAATACCATAGAAAACTTTGTTTTGGGTAACACAAGTTTAGCTCCAGTTAAATCAATTTCTTGCACTGTGCTTCCAAGACCTTTAGGATACTGCTCTGTAACAATAACCGGGATACCTAAAATTCGTGCACCTTGAAGCTGCAAAGGGAAAAAGAACCCACACAAGAATGAAATTACTTCTTTAAGCAATAAAAGAGTACCAATAAAATACAGCTACTAAACTAAGAAACAAAATATACATACCAGTCGTTGGCCTACACTGATGATATCTCCAAAATACTTGATGGCTGGTCTGAATCTTTCTTGCATATCACAACAGAAAAACACAGTGCTTGAAGGTGTGAGATTGCCCAATGTAGTTAGCTGAGACAAAGAGAAAATCAGAAATTTAATATCACAAGTCAAATGAGTCACATTTAAGCAAAAATAGTTTGCATTGGTTGGGATCCAAGTACCCACTTCAGGTGTGTTCAAGGGGCTGTATGTCTCCAGAAGGATATTTGGTTTTTTCTTTGAATGGCATAAACCCATGTCACATCTCCAACTCTCAAATCCTCTGTTTCAAAAACAAGCTGTTGAAGCAAGAGCTGCTGTT
This sequence comes from Varanus komodoensis, assembly GCF_004798865.1. Taxonomy (NCBI): domain Eukaryota; kingdom Metazoa; phylum Chordata; class Lepidosauria; order Squamata; family Varanidae; genus Varanus; species Varanus komodoensis. Next base: position 37,174,035 of record NW_025336087.1, on the reverse strand, counting down.
TAAGAAAGAGAAATCCAAAGCCCCTTCAACTGTGTGGATCTGGTTACGTAGTTCTTTGGATCCCAGCCACTAGCTTTGAGAATGGGTCTCGCATGCAGTTTTCCACTATTTAAATCCAGTATCAGCTGTATAATCTAAGCATAATTCAAGATATAAAGTTTAAGAGGTAACAGAAATTGACACAATTTTACAAATACCGCAACACCAAACAACATGAAATTTTATAACAAACTATGCTAACTTAAAGACCTTGTAGTATAATTGTAGAGATTTTTCTGTTTAAACATGCAGAAGATTCCACACTAATTAGTCCAGTTTAAAAAAAAACAAAACCTGAAAGTAACAATGCAATTCTTTTAAATGTCAACTCAGAACAAGGGCATATTGAGTTTAGGTAAGTATGTATATGATCATGGCCTAAGAAGGCAAGCAAAATCACTTCAACAGTTCCCAGAGTGATGATAGAGGCAACATTTTTAAAGAAAACCACAAGTATGTCACCTGTTGACCAGGTTCAGACAATGTATTTATTTCCCTAATCTACAAGAAGCTGCAGCACCCACAATCTGAGCTCATTGACAGTGCCAGCATAAGTTTTTATAACTATCCTCACATAACCCTAGAGCTGACCATGGATATGGTAAGTACAGCCAGACACAAATGCTAATTTTGAAGTAGGCTAGCTGGGTTTTTTTTTTGTGACAGGCAAGAAAAATGCAGACCAACTCTTGTGCATTTTGGAGACATTATCTGCATAAGCCAATGATTTGTATGTTTATTTGGTTTCTAAGTTATACTGTTTTATTGCTTCAAAAGTTTTTTGGATGTTCTTTTCACTTGGTGCTTCAAACAGGAATCCCAATTATTGTTGTAGAAGAATATCCTAAAGGTCCTAGAAGCCCAGCACAAGAAAATATTTGTGACTGGCCATGCCAACCATATCAGCCATTTTATGAATGAGTAGGCCAGTAGATATTCTGATAGAGTGCATGACATTCAAAATTCTAGATGTGCCCACTGACTCAAAACGGTTATGGACCCTTGCTCTAAGTAGATAAAAGTGTCTGCTTTGTATTTTTTGTCCTTTCTGCACAGTTCTCTTAAAGTCTTCCTATCAATTCTTCTCCCATTCTTCTTTCACACTTACATTGTACACCATCCCAAACTTCCCATTCCCTGGTGCTGCATTTATAGTTGTTTCTTCCTATAACAGCTTCTCTCTCTTCCCCTCTCTTTTTAAACATGACCACCATCTTAATTATATTAAAAATATTGGCCTAGCCCACCACCAAACCTGCTTATGCAGTGTTCATGGTATGACCACAGCCCAGAGTAGTAAAGCAAGGAATCACTGAGAAGTCTGCAACACCAAGACCCACCTGAAAGCTGGCCGACATACACTGCTGGGGCCCAACCCACAGTTTGAGAATAACCAAGCTTCTGCCAGTCTCACCTGAAGTTGCAATTATTACCATTTGGAACTCCACGTCAGAAACCAAAGCAACCCTTTAGGAATCATGCCTCACCATTGGCTAGGCAGGCTAAAGCTGATGGGAACTACAACTCCCCTGCTTCAGAACAATAATTTTATATTGGGACACTGACTAGCAGCAGAAGTGACTGGACATAGGAATTACTATGAGACTCAGGCTTGAATCAACCATATCCATAAAGATGGAATAGCTCTGAAAAAGGTTTCACAGCTATGCATTTCTAGTCATTAAAGCAAAAATGTTTCCAGTTCTTGCCTGTATTAAAGACTGCAAACAATATGTACAATACTTTATAAGATAAGTACATGTTGTTTAAGTAAATATAAGATGTAACACGGCTGCAAGCCAGCATGGAGTAGCTTAGAATTCAAAGATTACCCTCTAAACTTAGAAATCCAGTGTCTTTCTTGCAGATTTGCCTACTCAACCATGCCTTTGTGCTCTTTGTAATAAGATATATGTTTTCAGTAAAAAGCTGGAACACAACCCACCTCCGTGTGCCCAGAGGCATTGGGCTGCCCTTCTCCCTCTGCCAGTAGAAAACTCTTCTACCCATCCACAACCAAAAGAAGCACTGAATTAAATGCATTACAGAGCTTCAGCTTCCTGCTTTACTGAAATGAATCCAAGAAGTCTGTTTAGAAACAGTACATATATACTTCTCCTGCAAGTCTGACTATAAACATATGACTGTTATAGAAAGTAGGTATCAAAAGGTAAACTAATAGTCCATGCTTTTCAAATGCTATTTATTAGGGGTGAAAAATTATTCCCTTTAATAGAATACAATTCAGCTGTTTAACTGGTAAATTTGGAAACTTTTAATCAATGAAAGCACATATTAAAGAAACTAAGATTGCTTCTTTTCTTATATCAGGTTTGGCTCTTGAGTCTAACTTTAACAGGAAATTTAAAAAAGAAAAATTGAAAGATTTTTTTCTTCTGACAATGAATGGTAACATTGTTTCATAAAATATAGGTTCACATTTTTTAAACATCCTGAAAGGAAATAGCGCTGATATTATGTTATTTTAGCAGTATATTTAAACTTCATTATCTAACTCATAAGTGTAAAAGATTAATCAACATAAGCATGTTAAAGGTGAGGAATATATAGATTAACAAACACTTGCCATAATTATATGTTTGCAATAGCACTAGTAACAGTGGTCAGGTTTATGCATCACAGTAAGCCAGGTTGGGACTGGATGAATTATGGCTTGTCTGTGTCCAACCTTTTGTACTGCATCTTGAAAAATTATGTCATTCTCCGAACACTGAATAGCTTCTAGAGTAATGTTCAGTTTTTTCTATAGCAGTTTCCAGCCAGAACACTCAAAATTAGACTTTTAAAATGGTAAAAATGAAAGAAAATACAAAAAGAGAAAGAACCAAAGGAAAACAGTTCTTTGAACAGCGAGTACACAATTTAATACAAGAAGTTCCTTTTCAACAATGTAATATTAATATCTGCTATATTGTATTAGCATATGCTTAAACCTTGCTTTATCATATTCTACCTTAAGTGCACCTTTTTTAGACTTTCTAAACAGCTGTTGAAAGTACAACACAACCTTCAACATATTGACTAGCTCAAAAAGTTCAAGGGCACCCTAATTAGTGTGCTTAAGACAGCAATCACATAATTGAAATGTGCTGAGAAGTGCAGTTACTTGGTACCTTATTCTTACACCTCCTTAGTTTAAAGTACATAAATTAGTCTTACTTTAATGAAAATTTATTTAGGATATTGTACCCAGTCTTTTTTTGACATTTAAAAACACCAAATATTGTTGCATTTGCAAAACGCTTACGTTACTAATATTTCCACATTAATCCAGACATGAGCATAATTCTGAAGGTCCCACTTTTTATACAATTATGTTTATTCAATAAAATAATTTATCCTATGTGTGTAGCCTGGGTATCTAGAATTAGCAGTTGCATTATACTTTGCCTGCAGATGGTTCCATGCTCAGTCCCCTGTATCTCCAGGTAGGCCTAGGAAACATTTCTGTCTGAACCCTGGAGAACACAACCTGTCAGTATAGATAACACTAAACTAAATGAAGTTTTGAAATGACTTGGTTCACACATCATCCTAAGTAATGCTGGGTTGTCACCACTGGAGATTACAAGGTAGCTTAGTGTGTTATCCAATCCCAGTTTGGTCTTTTCATTGTGAGCTGCTTTGCAACCTGAAATCCATAGGGTTGCAGTAAAGTTGTTTAGGATGGCCTGTTTTGAAAGGGCTTCATGTGACTCACAAACTTAGCATAGTTGCTTCAGTTTAGAACAGTATCAGAATCACCCGGTAAAGCAGCAAAAAGTCAGACACTTTAATAAATGTGTACAAATCATCCCAAAAATTACAAAAAGATAGTTAAATTTGCACAAATCTCCCTAAAGTAAAAACATTTGACCAAACCTTCCAAAGTTGGGTAATAAATTTGCACAAATCTTCCTGAAGGTGGGAAAAAAGTCTGCCCATTAACCTCTACCTGACTAGTAAATACAAGTATACTCATTAGCAAAGCAGACTGCTGAGGTTGTACTACATCCAATATCCTCTGTCAAAACAGATGAGCAGCAATACTCTAGTAAATGTTACTAGATCCTACACAGAGTGAAGACTTGCTGCCAGAGATGTGCTTGCTTGCATTTCTAGCCTGAAAACATTTTCAAGGGAAGTTTGAAAACAGTTTAAGGTGGAACTCCTCACTAACAGTCTCATCTTGTAAACTATTCACCTAGCTCTGAACAGAACCAGGCTGTTAGCATGCTTTAAAATCAGTTTAGGAAAGAGATACCACTCCATCATTCATGTGTACCAATCAACTCCCCTTGTGTGTTGCAATGGATGATGAAAAGCTACCTCCATACAGTTAATTGCTCTTATAAATTTATAACCTACTCTGCTTTTTCAAGATTTTTTAAAAACTCAGATACCAGCACAGCTACCTTTGTTTTTCATGACGAATGTTTCTCTTGGCCTTTGTGTGATTCATCTCAGATACCTAATTAACCTTAAACACATTTCCTAACATGGCATCTGCTAAGTTTGCAAACTCTGGCTTTTATTCTAGATTAATGAATTGAGCACCTTTTCCATGCCAACTTCAGAATCACATACATCAGAATTTTCACTCACAACCTAAACATAGTTTGGGATGCATCTTTATTTACCAGAGAGTAAGTGATCTTGCTGTGGTTGTGTTGTTATTTGTCATCAAGTTGTCCCTGACTTATGAAAAACCTTTAAAGGACAGCCCTCCAAAATCTCTTCTCCATGACAACTCCATTCAGCTCTCCCAAGTCCAAGACTGACTTTCTTTATGAATTCGATCCATCTCATATTCGGTCCTCCCTTTCATCTTCTTGACTCTAAGACTTTCCCTAAAATGGTTTTCTTCCCTTCTCATGATGTGT
>NW_025336087.1:36969348-37169013 GCF_004798865.1 Varanus komodoensis | reverse complement strand
ACACATCAATTCTCTTCTTACTGGAGTTTACTTGTTTCATGGATAAGTTTATGCATCTGTGAATGAGTGGAAAAAAACCACCTCCTTGATGCCTTGAGAACATCCTTGGCAAAAATCAAGAACAAGAATTTGTCACTTCACTCTTATTAAATGTTTATACTGATGAAAGTCATGTTCCATCACCAGAATTAGAGCAAGCTTTGTTCTCAATAAGCAGGAGGAAAGTTTTCCTCAAATAAGTAGGGTCTTGTTCTTCCACCCAAAAAGTAATGATCAGGTAGGTGGCCTCATTAGCATATTTCTGAATTGGTCCATTGCTGACCATGGTGATTTTAAGGGGAAATGCAAGTTCTGACACAGGCATGTAAGGAAACCCTGTTAAAGTGAGTCAGACCAACAAACGACCATCCTAGAGCTAAGAACTTCCTGCCTGGCTTTATGAGGTCACTGTCCCTCAAGATCAGCTTCCCAACCTACCATAGTGGAATTGGCCTAATATAAAGGTTTGTTATAATGATGACTAAGCCAGGTATATCTAGAAGCACTCTCTGTCTGAGAACAGCCAAACCGCCCCCAATTGCCCCTGACTCATATTTATACAAGATTCTGCGTTTTTGCACCACAGTAGGGGAACACCTTTGGGGAGGAAGGCAGAGTTTTCCAGGCTTGTTCTGCTCCGATCCGCTTGTCCTGCCAGAGGTGGGCAGCAATACCTTGCCACACCTTTCACCTGCTCCGCCGGAGAACTGGAGGCGTGCAGGGAGCTCCCCTTTCCTAGGCTGGGGCGCGTGCGCGCAAGGGTGGGCAGGGCTTCCCTTTACTTGCCGGGGAGGGAGACCCGCTAGACTGGCTGGCGCGCGCCAATCGTGCCCGTCCGCCGTGCTGCGCGCGCGCCTGCTCTCACCCACCTGTATCTGCAGCGGCACGAGGCGCACTTTGCAGCGCTCGCCCACCAGAAAGCCCTTGGGCAGGTCGATGTACTGGCTCCACTCCTCGGAGAAGAGCTGCACCACGAACTTGCGGTGCATGTCGAGCTGGTCGCCGTAGAGGCTCAGGAACTTCTGGATCAGCGTCTCGTAGCCAGAGCCGTGAGGCACCGTCGAAGGCCTGGCGAACACCGAGAAGCAGAAGAGCACCGGCACGGAGCCTGCTCCCCCGACGCCGCCGCCCCCGCTCGACAGGAGAGGAGCGGCGACGGCGGCGGAGGCTTCCGTCTGCGACTGCTGCGCCGCCGCCATGTTCGGGGGCAGCCGCTCCAGTTCCGCGCCGCCGCCGAGAGTGCTGCTGCAGCTCCTCCTCCTGCTGCCGCCGCCGCCGCCGCCGCCCGGCCAGACGGGAGGCGCTGGCGGCCCCCAATCCCGGCTCCTGCTCCTCCTCCTCACCATAGTAGCCGGCCCTTCCCTCCCCTACCGGGGCGGGCGGAACCCAGACAGGTTGGGGCGGTGCCGCCGCTCTCTTGCCCTTTTCCCCAATCCGCGGTTTTTCTTCTCACGCCATCGGCGGCCGCCGCTGAACGAGGAGCCCTCCAGCCACGCTCGCCTTCCCTGTGCCGTCCGCACAGCAGAGCGGACCCGCTTGCGAGGCTCGCAGGCACGAGGTTCTGGCGGGTGTGCGGCGAGCCGGCGGGCAGGCGGCTGGCTGGAGCTGTGGACGACACAGGTGGGCTGCTGGCGGCGCTGTAAGGGAGCGGCCGCAGGGATGCCTGCCTCCCTGCCTCCGTCCCGCTCCCCTCCCCCTGCTCCAGGCCAGTCTAGACGGGAATTGTGGCGTGGCGGCTCCTCGAGGGAGCTGCTTGCTCCGCTGTTGAATGTCCGCTCTCCCAGCGGGCACTTGCCACGCGTGCCTCCTGCTCATTCTGTGCGGCAACGCCTTAGGGCATGAGCTTTGCCGGTCAAGCGTTTATCGCGGATATCCTGCGCACGAAGAGGAGAAGACGGTGCGTGTATGTAAATACAAACCCTGAGTTATGATAAACTGGAGAACAAAGCAAACTTTACTGTTGCCTTAAAAAAAAAAAAAAGGAAACCATTAGCTTCTAATGTCCAAGGCATTTGTAAAGCACAGTTATGCACTCTGACATAGTTATGCATCTTTCTTAAACCAATAACAACTGTAATAACCCCATGTTAGCCTGGAAAGATAAAATAGTCTTCACTAGCAAATACTTCTTTTTAAAAAGTCAACCCGAAGTAGACATTTAGGGAGCCATCTTATGGTTAAGACCTTTGGGAGAGGGGATGTGTGATTTGGTAGGAACCCTGTCATGTCGGCAGCATGTGAGATACAGAAGCCCTGCTATGTTAGAAGAATGTGGTCTAAGCAAACCATATCAAAGGTGCCTTGGCAGAACCTGCTGGTGCAACCATTCAGGCCCTGACAATACAACTGGGGAAATGTCAAAACGGAGCCGAATTCTGAGCAGGACAGATGACACTTGTACCACGTCCTGTACATGCCAGACCACAGTCGTGCTTTGACAGTGGAATTTTACACTAGCGTGGCGCAGGGCATTTCCTCCCATTTTCTCCAGCAAGAGTGGGGGATTTAAAAGAAGCCACTCCCACATTGACAGCTGCCCTGCCCATGTTTCAGTAACAGAGTTTGGAGATGCTGTAAATCTGGACCCATTTATAGCCCAGCACCAGTATAGAAGCACCACATGGGAAAGATGAGATTATCGGCACATAGCGTGGGGCTGTACGTCTCTAGCACCACTGTGCACACTGAGCTCACAAAGGGGACTGTGGTGGGGTAACCAAGAAGGGAGCAGTTTGCGCAAAGCAGCTGGTCTGCAGTACACACCAGAACTTGAGTATAGAAAGATGAGATGCTTTACTTCAGGTCCTCTGCTTATCTTAAACAGAAACAAAAGCAAATGTCATCGCAAAGCTGTTCTGCAAAGTTAAGTGTTATCTGTATTGGTTACACAGAAATAAATTCTCTATTACATTTTCACAGTTCCAGATCAAAGAGATGGGATTATCCAAAACTCTTTTATATGCTGTTTTCTTCATAAAGCTTTGTGACCCATGCATACATTTATGCAGTTGCCATTAAGCTATGGCTCTAAATCTCTAGGGGAAGCACCCTACTTGTGCTTCTTACAGGAACTCTACTTGTTAGATTACCAGAATAGCTCAAGGCAGCTTGGCAGCCAGTCACTCTAAGGAAGTGACTGTTCCTTCCCTATAGACCAGTGCTGGATTCCAAGCTCTTCATTCAGCTCAGAGGTACAGAAGCAACCTGAACAAGGAGCTGAACTCGGCATACTTCTGCCTCCAGAAATAAGCTTTGGGCCTGCACCAATTATCCACCTCTGTTACCAGGAGACTGTCCCTGCACAATGCCCCAGCATAATCTCTGTCCTAAAGCTTAGTTGCACTGCTGCAACAAGTCTTTTCTCTGTGATACCTAAGTTCTTTCCAGATGAGCTTTTTTTGACAGACCTAGCAGGCTTCCCTCTGAAATGCTGGAATAAATAAAAAATGAAAAACGTGTATGAAAGAGAGAGGATACAATTATTACAGTATGCTTATAAAAGAGCAGCTCCTGAGCAAGACAACATATCCAGATGCCTCATGCCCTGGACTTTCAGCATATGTACAGCAGCCAGTAAAAAATGTTAAAAGATTTGCTAACTGAAGTAATTTTACTGCAAGCTTTGTCTTGGGATATGATCCTATGCATATTTAGACATAAATAAGGCCTATAAATATCTCTCAGCCACCCATGCTAGCTGGGAAATGCTGTAAGTTACAGCTCTTATTTCTATCTCAACTTGTGCAGGATTGCACCTTAATTCAATTTATGTATTAAATTTATATCCTGCTTTTTTCTTATAACAAACTGGCTTATATAATTCTTCTGCTTTCAGTTGTATTCCTGCAACCCTTGTGAGGTAGGTTGAATGTCTGTGACTGGCCCAGAGTCACCCAGTTGTCTCTAATATTCCTCGCCACATTATCTGTAATTGCTTTTTTGGAGATTAATCAGAAAAGTTGCAGGCATGAATGTAAGAACCTCTGAAATGCCTTTGCATTGAGAATGTCATTGGATGGCTTTGGCCACGTCATTGTAGCTGTTCCAAGGTCACTTCTGATCTGCCCCACTACATGGAGCCAATATACAATTCCCCTAGTCCCCAATCCCAGTCACAAATAGCGCACCTAAATACAGTTTACAAGAGAGGTCAATAGGGCTTTGGGCCTAATCTATTTCACAGTGTTGTTGTAAGGCTAAATTCTGTTTTGACATCCTATAAAGAAGCACTGAATGAAAGTAATAGCAGTAATCAAACAGGATTGCTTGGTTTCAGGTGAAAGCAAGGAGAAAGTACAATTCTCTTTTACAAATACTTCTATATAGCAGCTTTACTTGATTCTGGGGCTCATGGGGCTCTGTTGCTATATAAGGCAGCTTGCTTGTTTGTAGTATTTTTATCCTGCTCCTCAAACAAAAAAGGATCCTGGAGCAATTGCAATGACCAAAAAATAAAATCTCTGACTGCAGGTTTGCCATATAACAAAGAAGGAAAAGGGAATGAGAGAGAAGAGAAGGAAAACAACAAAGAAGGAAAAGGGAATGAGAGAGAAGAGAAGAAAATTAAATAGAACATCAGTACGGCTGGCACAATGACCCTACTAACTTCTCTGGGGATGTGAGCCAGGGGTGGGCAGTCCAACTGTGACAAGCCCTGATGTGTCCTCACCTGCTTCTGTCTCCTTGTCTGATTCCTCTTTCTCACAGCAGCTGCTGTCAACTCTGGGGAGGGGGAGAATCTCGCTGGACTGGTTCCTAACATCCCCTTTCCCTTTTCTTGTTCCCTTACTTTTTTTAACCTGCACTTATGTATAGGTGAGCCTCTCAATGTATTTTTCTGCCCACTTCCTTGCTTTTCTGCTTGTATCATGTCTCTGAAATCTTCTGTGTTAGAAATACTGGCCATGCTACCAGAATCTAAATGTCATCACAAGCAAATGTGTCACTATTTCTCCTCAGTGTTATAAGGGACCATTCCACTGGAAACTGAAGGAAGTATTCAGGGAATCTAGACAGCAGTCTAAACCCTAAACTTCAAAATGACATCAAATAAAAAGCATCCACGTATCCTGAACCACTCTTTCAATCCTGCTGAAACTTTCTACATAAGTCTAGCTTCGGATAAAATAAAAGTTATTAACCAATAACTCTGAACTCATATATAGCTCTGTCTCATCCACACACTGAAACACTGGAGTTACACTTTATCCACTCAAGTCTGTAAGTTCTGGGTAATAGCTCTTATGATGCAGCAAAACATTGTGTAAAGTGTTATGATTGGGCCAGAATCAAAAAACTGTTCATGTACGTGTAAACACTATATTTTATGCAGACTGCCACCAGAAAAAAATCTATTCAAGTGACCAATTATCCATTATTTGAATTACTCAGTACTAATTGAGTTCATGACTGCATCCAGTCATTTAATGCTGTTAGAACAGAAGCTCTCAAAGTAGTCAGTTGGATGAGCTGGCCATTAATCAACTTGACTCAATTCCAGTTCCTTAATTGAAAAGTGATAGTGACAATCTACTTAGCTGTTTTGATATAATCAGCTTTAACTCACCATGTGTTGCTAGAGAAACAAAGTGAACATTTAACATCCAGTACATGGTAATACTAAATGTGTTACATCTTCAGTATGAATTTATTGCAGCTTTTACAAGTGCATAGATAATGTATAACAGACTTGGATTTGGGTTTTGCAGAGAAAAACTGAAGTTATCCACTCTGTTATCTGCCCACTCCCACATCACATCCTAAAGTCTGCTACAAAGAAGTATGTAGGAAGGCACCTGCATAACACTGACGATCTAGAAGGTCATACACTTTTAACAACTGGTAGAGGTAAGAAGAACGTGGACAGAAAGAATGTGGGGTGTTGCTTTATTAAGCACAATCTAATCCATAATCTAATCTAATCCATAATCTAATCCACTTTAATCCACAATCTAAACCCAGGATGCCCCTTGGACTTCTGCAGTGTTCCATAGGAGTCATGTAATTATTTAACTCAGGGTCAACTTGCCTTTGACCAAAAGAATAAGTTCTTAATTATTTTGATTTTAATATGTTTCTATAGTGTCCAATAGCCATTGCTTTCCAGCTGTTTCACATTTCTTTTCATAATCTGGACAGTGACCACTTTCCTTATGAAATGTTAAAGCATTTAGGGCACAATTCTACACATATTAAGAAAAAAATAATCCTATAACTTGCAGCATTGCCCAGCTGATATGACTAGCTGTGCCCTACTGGAACTTGTAGGACTTCTGTTTAAAAAAAGCACAGGATTGTGCTCTTAGTATTTCTCGGTCTGGGGGAAAGGTGTCTAAGAAGTAACTTAATAGAGGCTTATGAAATTATTCATGGAGTTGAAAAGGATAACAGTCATTTCTCTCCCTCTTTTGCAACACTAGAACTCAGGTTCACCCAGTGAAGCTTATGATTATCCCAAATCTATCACCAATAAAGCTTCCTTCACTCATATCACATGTGGCAGGGTCTTCACACATTATAAGCAAGTACTACCACAGACAACTAGCTTTGCCATTGAGGATGGATAGCACTCCCCCCCCCCCCCAACTTCCCACTTCTCAATGTTAACACACTGAGTGTGAAAATTCACCTGGGCAAAGCCTACGCACATGAACTTCCCACAGCAGGGTTCCTCTTCCTGGACATTGCTGATGTGTGTTGAGCTAAACCTGAATGTGCTTTTCCTAATGCTCAGTGTGTGAGCATAGGCAAGGTGATCAGGGAAGCTGAGTGATTGTGGCCAGCTGCACAGCCTGTGGAGGGGGCTAAAGGAAAGTGACTGATGCACTTTTCACATGAAATTTGATATTTTTCTCCTTTTCATATCCTGTTTCTGGGTGCCACTGTGAGCTATGGAGTGCTGGACTAGATAGACATTTCATCTGATCCAGTAGGGTCTGGGGTATTGAGATTGCAAAAAAAAAAAAAAACCCTATACTGGAAGCAAATGAGCCTCTCTGTCAGAGATGGCCAACTAGCCATCAGGGAGAAGAAGAAAGGAGTTGGCATGTATGAACTGTATAAATGGCCCAGTCTATAAGGTAGAACATGGATAAAGGAAATAGCTGCAGAGTGGAAATTTGTATCCTGGAATAGCAGAGTGGAATATCTGAAAGTTCTGAAGATTAAGATGTCTTTTACTGAGGAATCTTCACATCACATTGTCTAGATTCTTTCCAGGGGAGAATGAGTACAGTATAGTGTGAAGGCAATAACTGAATACCTTAGGATGAGACACAGTCCAAAAGGGATAGGATTCTAACCAACTCACTCCAGTGCAAATGCTGCTATAGCAGAAGTCCTCTGCAACACTTACAACCTGTGCCAGTTTGTTTTGGTCACTTAACATTTGTGCCACCATAAAAATATTTTACATCACTACAATGTTGAGTATCTTGGATACATGAAGTAGTGACTGTGCCAATGATTGTAACACAATACAATGGAGAAATGTCAAGGACGGTAAATACTTCTACAGAGCACTGAAAGATAATTCCAAACTGCATTGATGATAATTTCTTGGATATTTTCTTCTGCTTTGATGTTTCTGGAAATCAACTTATGTTCTGTTGAATGAAATAAGAATGGTCAGGGGGAAAATATGGAAGACATTTCTGGAATAGTACTAGGAAGAGCTTTGCATACTTCATGCCTTCTTCCACTGGGGAGGTGATGGATATTTGTCCAAGGTGCTTGACCAAGGTGGAGTGCTCTTCCACATGGCAAACCCACTCAGTGTCAGGGTCCAGGGCTGGAAGATGGGCAGCCAGAGACAAGGGAACATGAGCAATTGAAGCACCAGAACCAGGGCAACAGAACTCCAGGAAAGACACAGTCCAAAAGCAGGGTTCAATGGAAAGTCCAAATGCTAGTCATGGTACAGGCTGAGGTCAGGAACCAGAAGAATGCATGAGGGCAGAACAAGGATGTGGTCGGGAGCAAGCCAAGGGTCAAGCAGCAGGAGGACAAACAGAGGTGCAGCTAGCAGCTACCTTGGACAGGATAACAGGATGGGAGATATGGCATGGCAGGATACACAAAACAGCACAAACCAGATACAGCAAGGGTCAGGCAAAATGCAGGAGCTTGCAGGAAGCAACATGGCAAGGCAGGATACATGGTCATAGCAGGATACAAATCATGCAAGAGGCAGGCACAACAGCAAGGCAACACAGAAAGGAAGGAATCAGGAGCATGAACCAGGAGCTGGAAAGGCCAGGCAGGATGCCGGCGTGGCAGCAAATAGGAAGCCCTGTGCTGAGGACACAACATAGCAAGACAGGAGGCAGGAAAGGCAGGAGCAGGAGGGACAGTCAGGTAAGGTGAGGCATTACAGCTACAAGAAAACCTAGGTTGCTGAAACCAATTATAGATGGAGCAGCTTCCTTTCATACAGCTCCTCTCCAGGACTCGAAGCTGGCACTCATCAGTAGAATGAGAACTCCAGCAGATTTAGGACTGATCCTGTGAATACCGGTTCTGACAACCAGTGCAGCCCAGATCCTGACACTTAGGGATCCAGAGAGTGGGCATTCCTTGACTGAGGAATGCTCATGTACGGCAACGGTGTCCTGGCTAAAGCCTCCATCCAGTGTAGGGCCCAGCTTTGCTGTGTGGGGGCTTTGGCCCAATCACTTTTGGCAGATGTAGCATGGATAAAGCACACAGGATGCCAATCACCCTCCCAAGTAGGAAGGTGTGTGACACCTGGGGGAACTCTTGGAGGTCATGGTAGAAATTCCTCTCCCTTAGTCCTGAAAGGGCACAGCTTGGGAGAGGAACCAAGCCTTATTGGACCAGATGGCAGACAGAACAGGTTAAATTACCTCATGGTCTGAAGCTTATCTGTGCTCTAAATACACTGTTGGATCCAAGAGCACCCCTACCCCACCCCAACTGTAGACGTAATTGTTTAAGGGAGTGAATATTCCTCTAAAACGATACTCAACTGGGCAAAAGTTCCATCCACTAAACATTATGTCTGATTTCTCCAGGTTGAGATTCAGTTTATTGAATCTATTACTGCACTGAGATACTGATTCAAAAAGCACAGCTTCACCTAGATTTGACGAAATGAAGTTAGAGCTGGATGTTATCCATTCCTTTGGGTCTGGCTAACAACTCAGTAGATGACTCAGTGCAGCATCACACATAACAACCTCCTACAGAGATAGTGTCTATCTGGAAAGTCTATGTATGTAAGTTCATGTAAATTCATACACAGAGCTTCTCAGAAGTTATGCATATATTTCATGTTTCCATCATGTTGGGAAAGTAGACTGTCATCACCTGTGACATTATACACAAAGGGCACATGTGCTTTTTTCTGTGTGGAAGAGGCAGCCATGAAAGAAACTGCCTGCTGAGATGCAGTTCTCACAATCAGAGATCCTTGCAATCCTGTGCAATTTTGGTGGGTTATCCTTCACAATGACATTCGTGTATTTCCATTCCATTCCATTCCATTTTTTTAGATTTTTTTTTTGGCTTCCTTCCACACATCATTTCTAGATTATGGATTCTTTGCCATTACAGTACTCATGTAAAGCACTCTAACCTTCTCTTCGTTATTTCATTATACACTGTCAGCTGAAGTCTTTACCCACTTTTTGTTTGCTCAGTCTACTGACCTATCAGATTCTTCCTATTAAACACAGTTTTAATAAGTGAAGATTTCTTCCAAGCACTTTTCCTTTCCCCCCTTTTTTCTTTTGTGTGTGTGTGTGTCCTAATTTCTGAATAGTATTGGAATGATTTATATAAAGCACTGGTTTTGAGGGTATTTCTCTAAATTGTGGATAGCCTCTCAAACGCCTATGGCCCCTGAACAACTTAACTAACACTTGCCCTACTAAGCTCTATAGTTTGTTATATCAAGCTCTCAAGCTATGTAAACTAACCTTCCTTTTTCTGCACACTTGCCTGGTAAGTCTTCCTTGCTATCAGCCAATGTTTAAATTGTATTCTTTCTAGAAACCCTTATAGGGACACGCCAGTGTTCTAATAAGAATTGCAGGATTCTCGCCCACAAGATGTGGCCAGATGCCAAAGAGGACAGTGCTGTTGCACTTTTAACACCCAAACTGATGATGGAATTTTGAGATGTCATTTGCATAAGATGCTACAAAGCTGAGATGTTCTGTACTCAGATCAAAGGTTTAGGTACCCTGTCCTTGTTTGCAGCTGCTTACTCTAGGTATACATCAATTTCTCTACTTCAGTGCATACACATACGTCCATTTGTTAGCCTTTTAGGTCGAACTATTATGGAAATCAGAACTGCATCTGAAATTGTGCCCTTATCTCTGAATTGTGTGCAATATTTCAGGCATAAACGAAAATGTATTATTTTGAATATGGGGATAGAAAAGGGAAGCACAGTTCTAAAACTGACAGCCGGCTGCTTGCCTCCAGGAATATATTATAATTGGGAGCAGTAGGGTAATTGCTTCAGGACTTGTGTAGAGAGCTGAGTTGCTGATTCGTATCAACTCCTGAACTTGAATTATGCTTTCAGTACAAATTCCTGCTTGACTCACAAATTAGCAGAAAATATGTCATTTGGGTGACTGCTGCTTTTCTGAAACAGAATGTGTCTTCCATGTAACACATACATACCATACTGATATATTTGTTTTGGTAATACTTTGGGTTTATAGTCATTCACTCATTCAATCATTTTTATTTATATTTCTCATAGTCAGTATATAGCTAATGATGTTTTACCATTTATTTATCTCTGTGTGTCCATAAATAACACTTCCAAAGTGAAAAGCTAGAACATGAGGGCTAAGCCTTCATGCTTCCTTCTCATATTACACTAAAAATTTAAAACTGAAAAAGAAGCAGTTAATTCAGATTATTTCTATAAAGAATGGTCAGGCCAGCAACGACAACAAAATCTGGTAATAGCATGGTAAGTGTCTTTTTTCATTTACTGTATGGAAATCAATCAGATTATGATCCAGTTTCTACTTGTATTCATGATAGAACAAATAAGGGAAATCCATTAAATATATACTACTGGACATATTGCAAATGAACAGCACAAATGCAACTGTTTAAATAATGTAAACATGTTTAAGACTGATTTCAGTGGATTAGTTAAGCCCATGCTTAGTTCTCTCCTAAATCAAAGGAACTTAAAATGTGTAACTTCACCTGGATAGTGCCACAAGTATTTTCTTCATACCTGTACATCTTTGTACCCCTGCATCTTGGTACCTAGGATAGGGCAAGGAAAACAAGGCTCCTGTACCTTTGCTAGAAAAGCAGAAATTTCAGCGGATGATGGAATAGACCATTATTTGTTAATGATTTAATTCTTATTTTTATCAAATGGTAGCCTGGAAGCCTTCAAACCAGATCTACTCATAGCTAAGCTGCTCAGGCTAGAGATTCTTATTCAGGAATATTCTGCTGATGATCTTTGCTGGATGCAAGGTTCACACTTGCAGCTCTTTCCTTCTTGCTGCAGGCCTGATTACTTTGTATGACTATGACTATATCACTCAGGTTTTAGTAATCATCCCCACTGACAATATAGTTGCACTGTACTTACAGACGGCTATTGTAAACAGATGGCAGTCTCCATCATTCCTGTCACTGCTTATTCTATCTCCTGAACCAAATAGATCAGGGGTCTCAAACTCGCGGCCCGCGGGCCAATTGCCGGGACGGGCAGGGCACAGGGGAGGGGCCCTGAGGCCTTCAAAGCGCCAGCGGCACCTGGGCAGGCTGCAGGATGAGCGGCCCACCACCACCGCTTGATGCGGTCCAGCCTCACCCAGACTCTACTTCCAGTGGCCCCCAGGTGAGTTTGAGACCCCTGAAATAGATCTTTCTATTCTAGGAAGCCTCTTACTTGAAATGTAGCACCCCCAAGCTGGCAAATATGCTCTTGTCCATGTGGATCTGCTGGGCTGGGAATACACAACATATTTTTGGCTGCCTGAAATGCCATTCTGTCTAGGTGGCAGGCTTTTGGATGCTCATCTAGATAGGCTGGTTTCAAATGAAAGGCTGGAACCTTTCTAAATCTTGCAGGGAAAGTTTGCTGACAATGCATTTTTCTTGCAACCAGTCTGGAAGTTAAGTTCCAATCAGTGTCCCCTCTAAAGCTGTGGTGGTTATATAGCAATTATTCTAGGGATAGATCCTGGGAAACAAGCTAATTCAAATGTACCCTAAGGGTATGATGATAAAACTACCAAGAGAAAATTGGAACAAAACTATATTCACATGTTGGTTCTTTAGTATTATTATATTTATGTCCCACCTTTTTCCTCTCAAGGAGCCCAAGGTGGCTTACATAATTCTTTTCTATTCAACTGTACCCTCACAGCAACCCTGTGAGATAGGTTCAGCTGAGAGCCAGTGACTGGCCCAAAGTCACCCAGTTAAAGTAGTGTATGCATACATTTCATAATTTTAAATTGAAGGAAAATTATAGAAAGTTTTCCCATACCAGGCTGGACTATTCATTTATTTATTTGACCATATGGGTTTCTCCCTTCTCTCTCTCAGACGACAAACAGTTCTTTGGCAAAAGTTCTTTCTTTCCAGGCGACATCCAGCAAGCTATAGCCAACATAGAAGAGGCTCTGAGCATGCACAGAGCAGTTTGTTGAACCCTACTAGAAACTATTTCTGAGTAGCCCTGGAAGCTACACATCTGGGAGTCCCCCTCTGGAGACTAGGCATACGCAGGCCCTCTAGCTGGCTAGCCTTTCTCTCCCAATGCCACGTCATACAGTCTCCCATGTCTCTTCCTGGGACTCCCAGGCCCTATCAGTTCTCGGGGTCTTCCAGAAGAGCTGGAGATGGCAGCCTCTTGCCAACTCTGTGTCTGCAGGCCTCTCTTTCAAGGCTTCGTCTTCAACCAAAGAGCTGGTGTCACCCTGACCCTGAAATGCCTGCCAAGAACAACTGCCTCTTTCATTCCCCACACTCAGTATCTATTCTAACCAGCAGTGGTTCTCCAGAGTCTAAGAAAAAGACTTCATCTGCCACCTGCGCATTTTAACTAGAGATACCAGTGACTGAAGCACGTTTTACCATGAAGCTGGGGTTCTCATCACTACCTTCTATTGTTTACCTGGGAACAGATGCAAGTTTGCATGGATTAGAATATTGCTTAGTGATGCCTTCCAGAAAAATTACACAGCACTCTAACTCAGGCACATTGTGCCCATTCATGTTTACTGGAACCTGTAGACCTTGCCCAGCCAGGTTAAGCTTCTACAGCGGCTCAAGGGATGGACCTGTTTCTTCCACTCATTAATGGGAGCTGTCCCAAAGCAATGGCAAGGGCCATATAACTTGTTCCACACATATTTTATTGACTGCAAAGGTTGGCACCAGTTACCTGCTGAATGAATATACTTCAGGCTTCAAACACAGAGAAAAATTAACTAAAATTAATTATATGTTTTAAAAATCAAACAATCCTGAACTGCAGCCTTGGTATGCATGCCAAGTTTCAAGTGTCCACGTTTCATGGTCTTGCAGCTATGACAGACATATAGCCCCTTAAAATAAACAAAACCATACGATCTTGCTTGTAATTAAGTCAATAAGAACATTTGAAGAATTTATATTTTTATTTCATTGTTATGAAAATGTCATAGTCATTTTCACTGCTGACTAGAAATTTCTGGGCACTTCTGTTTCATCAGAATGGTTCTAGACATGTTTTAAGCTTTTTATGGTGTATCTTGCTTTTGCAGAATCTTCATGGAGAACATCATGCATATCAATGTCAGTGCTGAAATATGCCTTACAGCACAATCCTGTACATGTCTGTTTATAAGTAAGTCCTGTTAAATGCAATGACTTATTCCTATGTATTTATTAGATTTTTATCCCACACTTTTATTTTTAAACAGCTCAAAGCAACTTATATCATTCTACTTCTCCCACTCCCAGTCTTATCCCCACAACAAGAAGCTTGTGGGCTGAGAGTCTGTGACTGGCCCAACCTCACCCAGTTGGCTCCATGGCTGATCAGGGACTAGATTTCAGATCACCTTATTCCCAATCCCATGCAATTAACCACTATATCACACTGGCTCTCTAAGTAAGCATATATAGGATTGCTGCTTTTGGGTGTGGGTATCCATTTCCTTACCAACAGTGATCCCTGTTTCTACACTGCATTAGTTCCTAACTTTTGTTCTGTGAATGGATTGGGGGTTTCATGATTCTAATTTCGCTCTGAAGGAAAATCTGTTTCTGGGAACTGGAAACACCTCTGGAACAGAATGGGTTTTGACAAGAGATGCTAGGCAGGAAGTGAAATCACCACAATTTGTGGTGGAAGGGTTTGCATGAGTAGAAGTTCCTTTCATTTTGCACAGATCAGTTATGGATCTAAGCTGTACATTTCTAGGACCCTGGCAAACTTAATTTCAAGATAAATCTGAAAGATCACACAGATATTCTTAAACACTGTGCATGCTTCCACTAGAGTGTTCCTGGTACAAATGATTAAAAGTGATTGTGCATCTATTGTATTATTCCTTAACTGCTATTCTTCTGGTAAGAAAAAAGATGGATGAAACCATGGGAAAATCTAGGAGAGCTATAAATTGAAGAAAACATAGTCCAGACACCCACCCCATAAACTCCTGTGCTTTTACACAGTATGCTTGTAAGATAAAAGTCTTATGTGGAACTATCTCAAGTGTCAGGATACAAGAAATACACTTTTCAATTCTTTCTTGTGATCCACCTTGTGTACATTCTGGTGCAACCCCACCCCCAAGATTTTTTTTAATGTATTAAAATAAATCTTGACATATGGCTAGGACAACTTTGATGGCTGCTTTAGAAATGGCATCTTTCTTCCATGGAGGTAGGGATAAATCTCGTACCTCTTGTAATGGATATCTGTGTATTTTACTTCCCATACACCTTTTAAGAAGGCACTATTTCTAAACTTGTTCCAAACATGGAAACATCATGTTTTGTCTTTCACATGACTGCGTACACAGGTGTTCTTCCCCTATACCAGTATAGGAAAAATATCATGTGTAATCTCTGTTTTTAGGCTCAAAATAAATGTTAACAACACACCTCTGTGTTAATCTACTCAATAGTAAGCCCTATTCAATTCAATTCGACTTAAGCTCTGGTAAGCATATGTAGGTTTCAGCCTAATTCATTTCTTTCTGAACCCAAATGTATTTTGAAGAGATTAGTGAAGAGGGTTAATATAACAACAGAATATGGAATACCTTTATGATTCAGAAGATATTAAAATTAGAAAGCATAAGAAAATAAAGAGGATGTTACTCAATTGTAGCAGAAATATCTAAAAACAAGTTTTCACTGAGTTAACAATGCAAAATTACAAAATTATTTCTTCTCTTTGGAACTATTTCGTTAAAAATAAATTTTAGTTGAATACCGTGAGGAACCAAACACCATTAAATACACAACATAAGATAACTACACTGTAGCTCTGTTATTCTTCACTCTAAACATCCTTTACTTGTGTCTTTTATACAAACATACAGGAAGCTTAAGATGACTTTCTTGTCAAAAATGTAATAGATTAGGCCAGTGTATTTAACTATATGTAGCTAAATCTGACACTCTGTGCATTTTATTATATATGTACCCCACCCTTTTTCCTACAAGGGTTGCCAGGTGGCTAACACAATCCCCCTTCTCCTCTCCATTTTAATCCCACAAACAACCTTGTGAGGTAGATTAGGCTGAGAGTCAGTGACTGGCTTAAAGTCTCCTTGAGAGTCTCATGGCCCAGTGGGGACTAGAATCCTGATCTGCTGAGTCTCAGTCCAACAATCTGCCACCCTGGCTCTCTAGTCTACAATCCTGTAGACACTTACCTGAGAGTAAGTCTTATTGCATTCAACAAGACTTACTTATGCTGAGCAGTAGAAAATAATCAGTATGCACTGAGAGTAAAACAGAGAAAGTTGACAGAAATCAATACATTCTCTGCCAAATATTAACTAAAATTCTGAACGTACAAATTTTACCCCGGAGACCACACTGATAGCTACAAAACCCTGTTTAAACTTTTGTTCTTTTGCATGTACTTGATTGCACAAATTCTTGTTAATAAGTAAACATTAAAGTTTGAACTGACCACGTAAGATCTTATCATGTACTTCTTTGGTTAACAGAATGTACGACTTATTTGAACTGTCCAAAAAATAAAGCGGATCACTGATTGTAGATGGATTAAATCCTTCCCGCACCAACTTAATTTTTAGTTGCTTGAAAGTTCCTGTAACTTCCATTTTTTCCTACAGACGAAAGAAAAAAGATATTTTGTTTATACTTGGAAAAATTAAGTAGGTGAAATTGAGAACAAACTTTTATACTTGACTTTTCAACCCTTTATTGGATTATGGACTCTGCTTCTGCCAAGTGCCCCAACCAGAGATTGACTACCTTTTCTTGTGCTGTTGCCTTTGAGGATCTTGGAAGTCTGCCTACTCATTATTTCTCATGATGTCAAGCATGGAGTTCTGAAACTTGCCTGTAGGAACTTTGAGTCCAAATTTCTAAGTAATAGCTATCCAAATCTGTGCTCAAAGGCTGACTTTCTATGTCTACAAAATGAAGTTTGGAAGCTATAGAACAAAAGGCCTAGAAGCTTGCCAGCAACTGAGACACCTTCCAGGGTAGTAAGCAAGCTGGACTTTTTGCAACTGCTAGTCAATTTCTCTCACTTCTGATTGTACTTGCTGGTCTGGGACCTGATCTCAGACAAGTTGCTACTGTGCCCGGCAAAGGAGCCACCCCATGATTATTGGAAACCCAAGCAGCAATAACCCAAAGCGGGGGGTTGGCACTTGGGGAGTAAAAGGGCAAGACATCTTTCTGGCTATTTTTGGTTTTCTCAGAGCCCTCCTTTGAATTTAGGGCCTGTCAATGCACCTTGGAGAGAAAATACAGAGGCAAGTAGGGGAATCTGTGGAGGTGCAATGGCTGTAGTGATGGTAAAGGAAATGCAGGGCTGAGAGGACCAGTCAAGAGGAACACAGCCCAGCCAATCAATGGCTGTGCCATGTTCTGGCTTTTCTTGCATCCATAGGTCTGGCAGTTGCCCAGCCTGCCCTCCAAATCCTATTGGATGTGACCAGCCTGAATTCATTTTCAATCAGGATTCAGGCCTGATTTTGGTAACCAATTTTGGGTTACTCTGTATGATAAGTGTCACGGGAAATATGCCCACGTTGATACTCCTGGACAGTGCAGGAGTTTATAAGACCAATGACCACAGGATTCTTCTGTGGCAATTGTCTGAAGTTGGAGAAGGCAGTACAGCTTTGCAGTGGTTCCATTCCTATTTGGATAGTCATCTCCATGGATTCTCCAGTATGCAGTTCCTCAGGGATCCATCTTGTCTCCAATGCTACTTAACATCTACATGAAACCACTGAGAAGGATCATCTGGAATTTTGGAGTGCATTGCCATCACTATGCTAATGAACACAGGTCTATTTTTTATCTACCACAGGTGAAGCTGTAGATGTGCTAAGCTGGTGCCCAACTGTGACAGTGGAGTGGATGAGGGCTAACAAACTGAACCTATCCAGGCAAGACTGAGATGGTCCTGGCAGGCGGGTCTCCTGATCAGATGGAGTGTGCTAAACTTGTTTCACATAGTATTGCACTAACCTTGAGAGACTAGGCCTGGGAGTGCTTCATGTGTTATCTTTGTCACTTGGCCTCAATGGTAAGGAGTGTTTTTTAGCAGTATACTGCACAGGGACAGCCTCGTTTCAGTAGGCACTGGTAATTTCTACACTAGACTGCTGCAATGCACCATATATGGGACTGCCCTTGAAGACTGTTCAGAAGCTGCAGTTTCTGTAAAATGCAGCAGCCAGACTTTTACCCAGAACCTGAAGGTCCAAGGACCTAACAGCAGTTCTGGACTACTTTCACTGGCTGCCTATACCCTTCTGAACCAGATTCAAGGTGCTGGTTATAACCTACATATAATGACTACATAGCTTGGGGCCCCAACACTTGATGGAACATCCAACTACAATCCTCCCAACAACAATATAACTGGACACCATGATCAGCAACTGGGGACTTCCAATGACAGCTGCCCCCAAGGGAGGCTTGGTTAGAGGCAACAAGAAGTCCTCCTTTGAGGTAGCCCCTAAATTATAAAATGATCTCCCTACTGATGCTTGCCTGGTGCAACTTCACTATCTTTCTGGCACCAGGCTAAGTCTGACTCAAAGCCAAGGCATTTGATAGATCCAAATAGGACTTGCGGGGGAGGGTGTTTTAGTAAGCTGAGCTGTATGAATCTGCTTTAATTGTTTAGGTTGTTAAATGCCAGTTTTCCATTTTGAACAGAATGTTATGAAGTTTTACTGTTATTTCTATTGTATTTTATTAATTGTTGTGCACTGCCCAGAGAGTTAGCTATTGGGTAGTATAGAAATATAAATAAACCTAATAATAATGCTAATCTAAATACACCTTTTTAGCTCTCACAATAAGCTTCTTCTGAGTCATACAACTCTAACAGAAAATGATGGAAAAGGCCATTTAGTGAATCTGGCTCATCTCTCTAGTTAGATAAGATTTATCATCAGTATCTGCTCCTGCTTTACCTAATCGAAATACATTCACAAGAGCCAAAAGAGACCAGTAGATTGATATATTCCTAGAAAAATACATGTCCTACCTCCAGCCTGTTGCTCTCAGTGTTATTGTCTGGTTGTGCTTGGGAATAGAGGTACACTTGGTCACATTCAAATGCAATAGTTCAGGGAGGGTGAATATTTACTCAAGTCATTTAAAGATATTCATCTTATTACAAGTAATAGTAGGCCAGTTTTGCAAGAGTCCATTCTAAATATATATCTTGCAGTCCCATTCCAGAGATCCCTCTTTAGTTTCTCCCCTGCCCCCCCCCCCACAACACTGCCCGCCTCAACTTCTTGTGTTGTTATTGGTATGGGTTAGGTACCCAGTATTTTGGCTCATGGATTTCTATTGGCAAAATCTAATAATGGAACATAAGAGGCTGAAGATTCAAAGATACCAGCTGAGATGTGAATGGAGACCATGTTTGTGTGTGTGTGTTTGCCAGCCTTGGATCAGCCGGAATCCACAATTACAAATCTAACTATATAACTGACTTTACTTTTCAAAGCATCATCATAACTTAATGCAATTTTTATTATGATGTCCATTACAGACACAGCATTCCTTCATTCCAACTTTTGCTATTTGTTACCCTGAATTCATTTTGTTATTCCCAGCCCATACTTCTAATCTTTCTAATCCATTTTACCATTTTCCATGAGGTATACAAGTCTTCTAATTTAGTATAATCTGTAGTTTTCATTAGTGTGCCATATAATTCCAGCTCATTACAAAGACTGTAAGCAGGATTCACTGATCTTTGAAATGCCCGTTAGATAGCTCCCGCTGAAGCCATCGTTTATTTTTCAGGATATATAGCTTAATACACTGCTAAGCTGATATTCTGCTAGCAATAAAGAATCTTGACATGTTTACAATGTTGCTGTATATTACCTGGAGTCTTAAAAACAGTGGACAGGCATAACTGGGGAGATACGTCACCACGCAGTCATAAAGTTTTTCTAAATCTAAGGATCTCTTAGGCTTTAACATGATAGATGCCATTCCTGCTTTCCCATCATAACCTGCAGGAAATTATTATAGGGTTAATGTTCCATCCATTAAAATCCACAGATTTTCAATGATCTAGAGAGATATTTAGTATTCCTAACAGTTTAAATGAGGGCTGGATCTACACCTAGCCTCATTTTGTTAAGATCTCCTCATGATGTTGTTATAGCCACATCCCGCATTCTTTATTTCAAAGACTCACAGCGAGACTTATACAGGATATCCAAAGTTTTCATGCCATTTTCCCACATCACATATGTACTCCTTAGTGGTATTAATTGGTGTTACTAGCTTGATGAGGTTTGCCATCAAGTGGAGAGGGGTTGGAAAGGCCCTTTAAAGTTCCTTGTTTCTATGTTTGCTTGGTTGTTTTTAGTTCCACTGACTATACACAAGTGCAAAATCCTGAAAATGAGGCAGGGGGATAGATCCTTCTGTCCCACCACAAAATCAAGAAGGACAAAGGATGCCCTACTTGTTCCTGTTCTCACAACCCCCAGAGGGTGAAGCCAGTGAGACCAGCAATATAGCATTCCATCCAAAAGTAATAACCCTTATGAAATATTGGCTCAGCCCAAAGGGGTGCGACTAAGAAAGAGCAGGGCTTTAAGAGATTTGAATCAGAAAGAGCAAAAAAGCTGAAAATTCTGGAGCTGCTGTTGCCCCTTAGACACTTAAGGCCCTTGCCAACTTGGTTTAAGTATAATTCCTGTATGTTTGAGTTGGAGGGGTGAATCTACACAGTGAATTCATGACTATGAAATTGAATTGGTATTTTATTACATTGATTTGAAGATTCTTCATGTAGAGTTGCTACTTCTATGTTATGGATACTCAAACCAGTTGAGGAAGACTTCTTGAATTTTTGTTTGAATTTGAATTCAAAAGGACACTTGAACTTTGCAGTTCTACAAGCAACTTCTGTATTAGTGCTGTTGCCAAGGATTTCGCTGCACAAGTTGTAGCATTTTTGTTGTTGTTATAATTACTCATGTTGGCTGTTATATAATTGTTAATAAGAAGAGATTCATTTTGTGAAATTGCGTTTGCAAATGTCCATCAACAAATCTCTGAATAATCAAATAGCCCCATAGAACCTTTAAATGTTACACAATTGGCTCTCCACACACAGAAATCCAACTCAGAAACTGCAAGTCAGAGACTGAAATCCTTGCCAGGGTGAAGGAGGAAAAAGAGAAAGTGAAGGATCTCTGAGTGGCTCTCCTGTTTTATGGAGCCAGAGACAACTTGGAACAGATCCTCTCCCCACACCCCACCAGGACTGTGCCAGGTGAGCACACATGTAATGTGGAATGGAACAAGCTGCTGGGAGTACTCTGGAGGCTCAACAGAAAATGACCCTCTGCCCCTCATGTTAGTGTTAATTTCTCCCAGCCCCTAATTTCCTAAATTGCTGAATGCTTCATGCTTTACTACTCACTTGTGAGCATTTGCATAGTTTTTTAAGGTTTTCAAAAATAAACACCTCCTTGAGTTCTGGAACACACATTTAATGCATTTAATGTAAACAGCATTCTTTAATTCTAATAAGTCCAGAATTTCTTGGCATCTGGAAAAGTCTTAAGGGAAAAGGAAAATTGTACACATACTTAACATGGGTCCGTGTTTTATAACCACCTTGGAAACTCAAACAACTGTGCTTCATTTTGACAGGTACAGATTAAGTGGCGTATATCAGTGTTTACGATTAAACAAATCATAGGTGGATGGGCGAGCACGCCCCCTACATTGTTATTATTTTCAAAGCTGAATTAACATGTCATGACTACCTCTGAGTATACTGGGTTCCTGCCCATTCCCAATGGGCTGCACAAGCCTGGGACAATCTACCTCTAAACTTGGTTCAGCAATTGCAGGTTTTTACAGGAGATATAACCAGAGTTGTAAGCCAATAACTGACCTTGAGTTACAACTCTAGATACCCTGCTCAGACATCCTTAGACTGTTGAGCTCTGCCTGGCAGCAGCAGGAACCAAGTCAATGCTTTCTTTCCTTTGCCAAAAAGCAACTATAATGTTCTGGGAAGAATCAGATCTACACCAAGCTTTTATTGCAGCACTGTGTCACTTAAGTTACTCCAATGGTACACTATGTTCATTTCCTATCCCTGTCACATTGTCCTCTTTCTATTCCAGTATGTTCATATGATGAAACTCCTTTCCAAAGTATGGATTTGGAGGACAGGAGCATCTCACCAGATTGTAATGATTTAGTATACATGATTGCATTCAAATGTGTTTCATGGCATGGATCTTTAGCAGATCTATCTTCTGTGGGCCATCTTTTGACAAAACAAATGCTTCTAACAAAAAGGCTTTATTATGCAGCCTTTGTAATCCAACAAACACACAGTGTATTGCAGTAACCTTTTGCAGAAGCAACAAGCAGAGTTAGAATGCTAGCCATTAGAGAAATGTGGCTTAATGAAGATATTGATTCTAAGATGGCTGGTTCTCCTCTCATCCCTGAACTGAAAGAGTTAAGCCCACCTTCAAGTGGACCGGTCTGCTTAAGGATCAGTCACTTGGAACACCTGATGCTTCTCAAATGGTCTTACCTCTTAACCTGACACAATGTTACTGGATTAAGGAATCTGGGTTTCCCCTGCACTCGTATCAGTTCGTTCACTAAGCTTTCCCACAGAGTTTGCAACTGCCTGCTTCCTACTGCATGACTCCATCATGACATCATGAAGATAGATCAAAAGCTTTGCCATAATATGGCTGCTAAAATCTGGACTCCGTAAGAACAGCTTTAGACTTAAGACATTCAGGAATCCATATTACAAGTCTTGCTTCCCACATACACCTTAGTAATGCTAATGTCCCTCTTCTGAAAGGCCTTCCCTTTGGGGTACACATAAGACATGCTAATGCTTGCCTGTACTGAAGCTTGCTCTTTTTGTATTGTGTTCAACCCTAGTGTGCCCCTGGCATACAGTGTACATGATTCCCCACCTGATCCCTCTCCTTCCCACAAACTGTGTATGTAACTGATAGGTTATTAAAGCCTCTTGTGCAGATTCCATCTTTGTGGTCCCTTTGGGGGCTACCTCCCTGCCTCAAGTATTTCCTGTATGTCTGAATAAACTGTAAATGTTCTTTTGATGGTACACCCCCAGCATATCTGCTCTCCCTAGTTGTTGCTGTTTTGTTACCTCTGTTATCTTGGTCCTCTGACATTGGCTATTCAGCTGGGGATTCTTGCTACCCATCCTGTTTTGAGTCAGAATCTAATCCATCAATGGTTGAAGGGCCCTGTGTAGAAGGAGTGAGCCAAATCCTACACAAGTCAACTGAGTTTAGCTCCAAAGGCCATTTTGTTGGGACACATTCAATCCAAGGCAGTACTTATGCCACCTATCTTTCTTAATTTAGGAAAGGTTTGTTTAAAGATGTTAGGAGTCTGAGTTAATTGCAAAGTGATGCAATGATTCCCCTGTCTCCTGCCACCAGCCGTAGAAAGATGTCCTTTGGCAGTATGCTGAGGTGAAATGTTAGAGTTAGACTACTTTAACTGAGCTACTTTTATTTCTAGGTCATTCCTAATGACAAGTAGTTAAACTGGGAGAAAGAAGGTGATGATTTTTTTCTTCATAAGCCTGCCTTAGTTTGCATACATACATAGCTGGACTAACCTCTAACTGACCACAGAGTTAGTGTGCCTATGGATTGCAATAACTATGTCAAGAAGCACAGGACACAAGCCATTTCTTCTCTGTTAGAATCATCTTCATCATCTGCCACAATCATCTAACCACAAGTAGATTTTTACTATAATTTCCAACCAGAAAACTGCTATACATCTTATCAGTCTGGTATTTACTACAACTTTTCTCAACAAGTATTTTACCCTGCTAGTTAAAAGAATTAAAATTTAAATAGGTCACAAGTTATATTATTTACATTTTAGTAATATGTGTGGTAATTTATTTACTTATAAAGCTTTATTGTGACATTTTATGTATGTAAAAACATTCAATTTGTGAGTAGGCAATATTCTTTTCTTTCAAAATTATCTATTCCCTGCTGTCCCATTCCACCCCAAACATCTCTAAATTGTGGTCCCATAAACCAAATATAGATGATTCACTGTATTTTCAAAATAGAAGGAGCATATTTTCTTACCTTGTACAAAAACCCCATAAACATTGACTTCCTGAATGAAATCCAACATACCAATGACATCTGAAACCTCAGTAGTTGCAACATTTTCCCCTTTCCACCTAAAATAGAGAAAGTACAGAAGTATATGTATATATAAAAGTTAAACTCTAACTTTAATTTTTAATTGAATAAAGAAAGTTATTAAACACTGAATTCTTTTAAAAGCCTGTTTCTTGCACAGCATTTTGTTTGATTTAGGGTCTTCATTGCATTCAGACATATTTATTTGTTTGTTTATTTATTTATTTAGCAAGCTTCTATGCTGCCCCATTCGCCAAAGCCATTGTTCATTATTACATGAATAAACCTTGGTCTTGTGCTGTGGCTGCAGGGAGAGGACTGGAAGCTTTTACTATCTTCCAATTTTCAGTTAACTGCAGTGTAGCCTTAAATCCAAGCTGTAACATACTGCTCATCCTAACCATGGTTTTTTCAAACAAGCCTGTTTTTTTAGCAATATTTGAGGTCAAGTTGTTACAGTTAACGACAACTTGTCTGTGCTGGACATAAAGCAAAACTGTAGTTAGTTAAAAAGGAAAACAAATGTTTCCTATATTCTCCCCTGGCCATGCCAGAAGAGAAGCGAGGGAGGACTGTGTGAGTCCAAGGCACAACCCACTTGTTCATATGAAAATAAACCACAGTTTATAGTTTTGCCCAAACCCTCTGCGTTAAACTTCTAGGGAAACTTGGCTTACAAAACTCGACTAGAGTTTTGAACTTGAGCTGGTTTTGCTATATAAATTAATTTGTAAACTTCAAAATAAATATATCCATAATGAATTTATGTGGGTTTGGCCTGCAAATATATTTTATTTTTTTACTGTCTTTGTTATTATATCTGAGGAACTATCTGTCTTGTAAAATATTTACCAAGACAGGACAAAATGGTTGTGGTCAATGGCTTGTTGGCAAAATCACTGTATTGAAATCTCTTTAGGACAATATTTAAGGGAAAATGTGGAGAAACAGAGTAACTGGAAGCAATTCCCTGCCCCCCATGCACTTGCGCGCGCGCGCACACACACACACACACACACTAATAGAAATGTTGATTACATATCTTTACTGACTATACCTGAATGTATCTCCTGTTCTGTCCCAAAAGTAAAGATAATTATCTTGATTTTGAACCATTACATCTCCTGTATTGAAATAGCAATCTTCTTTTTTAAATACACCACAGAGTAACTTCTTTTCCGTATCTTTCTTATTCCCAGCATAGCCAAAAAATGGATTCTTTGACGTCACTTTGGATATTAAAAGTCCAGGCTCACCTATGGGTAGAATTTTACACAGAGACAAAGTTACAAATTTGCTCAGTATGTTTCCAACGTGTTTCAAAAAAAGATATTACAATATCAGTTCTTAGGCCACCTATCTGGTATTAAGTTCTACTGATATCAAAGGGACTTTTGAATAAAATTATATTGTAAAGGACTCTCTGCCTCTAGAAATGTGGTTACACAGTGTTAGTAACAAAGGATACAGTGTGAGAGCGAGCTTCTATTGCATTGACTTTTTTACAAGGAAACGAACCACTTGACAAACCACTTTAAGGCAGCAGCAGATCACGTAAGGACTGAAACATGGCCAGAAGCAGATTTGAGGCAGCATGCCATTCTCCAGAAATTTAATATCCAGTTGTATGGTAAACTGACAAATTTTATCATCCTTACCCCTTACCTAGGAAAACTATTGGAAAAGTGGATTCTGTGTGCTCTTGAAATAAACTAACAGTCTTTGTAAACTCTCCTCAGTGCCTTGATTGTGGGGAAGTTATATAATTGTGCCATGTTTAAAACCTAAAGCATGCATTTCATTCAGGACATCAAACACATTTTCCTCCCAAAATGGCTTCATTGGGGAATCGCAAGATATTGGGAAGTAGCCCAGATTAGATTTAGGTCACTACAGCAAAATGGCCTGCAGCAAAATGTTGTAGTAAGACTTCCTAAAAGCAATGCTTCTGTTCAGCGTACCAGAGAGCTAAGGATTTCAATAAATATGACCTACAAGGTCTAAAGAATGGTTTCCTCTAAGTTGTGTGGGGTTGCTTACTCGTTGTTTATTTTTTCTGGTGGGGATTGTACACATTTTCACTAATATATAATTCTGCTAGACCACATTGGCACTAATGTGCACTTGTACAAGTGGAATGAAATTTCATGTATCACTAAAAATATTCTGGCTACATCAATGAACTGACAATCTAGATGATATGTGAAACATAGATGGGATAAAGGTAAACAAATCTGTATATCTTAATCTTGATTCCTCCACCCATTGATGGCTGGAGAGGCTTATCATGGTCCATGGACAGTTCTTCCTTACTGTGAAATTGTAACAGCTCTCAAATAAAAAAGAAATAATGTGGGTTCACAATATGGCCACCAGACAACAGCAGTCGCTGGAGGTTATTAAACAATCTTGCCAATAAGAATGTTTGAGAATTCTATTTGAGGGGGTGAAAACTGACAGATTTTGCTTCACTTTGTTCCATCCCACAGACATTGCCTTGATCTGTAGCAAGTAAAACCCATATGCAGATTTCTTTGGTAATTTTCATGACACTTTTTTCTGCAAATTTATTTTGGGAGAAAGATTTTGACTTTTGTAAAACTGGGTCATTTAAAAATGAGCCCCACACACAAAAAGTCCAATCTGTGCAAACTGCTTCTTGTGCAAATAATGCACAATGTATTTCCAGAATTGGAGAAAGAATAAACTCCAGACCAACACCACTTACTGGAACAGAATCCTGTCAGACTCGGAAAGGAATTCCCAGCATTACACATCCCTAGCCAAAAGTGATGTAGTTAAAAATCCTGGATGCTTTACTAGCAAATAAAAAGGAGCAGCATCTCTATAAAGTGGGCATATAAAGATCATCACTAAGAACAGTAAGGAAGTCATATATTAGTATCTATAACAACTGGAAATTTTGTGGGTTAGGCATTTAAAATTTGAATTATACAAAAACTTAACAAGCAACATGAGATTATGTACATTTCCTGGATTTACCTGCAAGGTGACATAAAATGAAGCATAAAACTGCACAGTTTAAAGTTTGAACTCTAAACTGTGTAGAATCTGCCACTTGTCCTAATGAAGTTAAATGGGCTGTCAGAATATTGGTTCTTTCTGGGCAAAATGAGAAGTGGGAGATCACAAACTTATATTAATAATTTAATTAAAATTAAAATTGTGAAACACTCTTCATCCAGGGCATTGTCACCTTTGCTTTAAATTGCAGTCTTTCATTTTAAGGTTTTATTATTGTTCAGTTGCAACTACCCAAAACAAACTTGATGCAAATAGTTTCCCATGTACTTCGATAATGCAGTAACACTGCATTACATTCTAACAATGCCTATTTAGAAATAAGTCCAAATAAAATTCTGTGGGACTTACTCCTAGGTTAATGGGAATAAAATTGCAGCCTGAATCAGTTTGTCAGATCTCCTTTATTTGGTGAATTATGTTCAGTAGGTTCAGTATGGTGGGAAGACAAACGCTATGGTCCTAGAAAGAGTGTTTCAAGAACTATAAGATATGGTGGATTCCTCCTCTCAAGGCCACAGACACTGCTACAATCTCAACAGGCAAACAGCCTTAGATTGTCCACCTTCCAACTGACAGCCACCAAAGAGAGCAACTGAGCAACTGCTTCTCTGAGGTCACAAACATGCCCTTGGTAGAACACAAAGGAACAAAAACAGGGTACAGCAGTGGAAAGGGAGTGGAGCAGAAACACAGGATCCTAGTCTGTCCACTGCCACTCCTGTTCACTGACAGTATGTCAGCTAGTTCAGTTTAGAGACCCACCCAAGGAGGCAAAAAGTTCTAGGAGGAATGAGAGGTGACCTTGCCTCCATTGTGTCCCCAGCCAGCCACCCTGCCTGACTCTTGCTAGTACAGCTTCAGATAGGTGAGTTAACCAATTTCTAAAACTTGTTTATAGCACTCCATAGTATTCTGCTGACATTTCATATATTTCACTACTATATAGAAGCCTTGTTAGAACCAGCTATGTGAGAGTCCACATATGAACTGCCTAATCATATGAACTGCATATGAATTTTCTTTAAAGTTTACTTTGTAACCTTTAGAGAAGGAATAGGAAGCACCTGCTTTAAAAAAGTTAAAGTTAAGAATCTAAGCTTGCTGCTGAGTCCACAGTGCAACTTGGTCTTGGTATATTGTCTCCTACCAGTAGCAGGATTATTTCTCTGCTTACCTATGCTATATAGTTTGTGGCCTTAACTTGAAGTATGGAAAGTTGAGCATTTTCAACTATGGATATTTCCACATCTTCTGGTCCTTCTGAATTTAATTACCACAGCTTCTGCCTTCATCTGTAACAATTTTCTGTAAAAATTATTGCCATCAAAACTCATGATAAAATTCTGATATGATTCTTACCTTTCTTAACTCTTTCACACCATCCACTTTTATTTCTAAGTGGCTCCTCGTTTTGAAAATCATACTTAATCAAGTCAAAAGGGAAAATGAGCTTAAAATAGAAAGAAAAATGAATTCAGTAATGTTTAGACAGTGACATCTGGTGGCCACATTCAATAATGAACATCATATAAATGGCGTATTTGTTTTGTAAATATAGAAGAGAGAGCAAATAGATTTTAATGGTAATGTTCATGTGGAAATATTTTTAAACTGTGGACAGAAACCAGCTATAAAATATACCAGGCAATTTCATACACCACTTTAAAAATGCCAATGTGGCAAAGTACCAAAGATGTGCTTATTTAAATAAAATCGTAACATTCAACAATGTAAAGTAATACAGAAGGAATAGAAAAAATGGTGAGCATCAAAAAATAGATCAGCAGTTCACAAGTTGTTGGAACTGACACTATCATGTTGTTCTTACTCACCAAAATATCTCATGATAATGTCTTAAAGATAACTTCCCTAATTTAGTCCCTTCTGGATGTGTTCTGCTACAATTTACCTCACCCCCTGGCTAATTTCATTTTTTTTTTTCATCTGATCCATCTGGAAGAAGTCCTGCTTGTGTTTCCGTGTAAAATCGAATAGTAAGGTGTTGTGTTCCTCTCTGAAGATGTAATCCTAAAGCAAACCTATGAGGGACTAAGCCCCACTTAGCACAATGCAACTTATGCCTGAGAAAACATAGATAGGATTGTAAAATAAACCCATTTGAAACTGTGTGATATAGCCAATAAGTGGGCCTCCAATAGAATGTGGCAGGATATTCTTCCTCCATACAAACCATACTGTTCCTGTTCAGGCTGCCAGTCAGTCATTCTCTCTGAGCAGGACATTCCACTCTTCCCATTTCTTCATCTTTCTCTTCCTGGCACACAACATTCCATGGCTACTGAGTAGGACCAAACTCATTGGGCTGGTTTATATCCCCTCTGCCCTTAGATTAAAAAAGGGTGGAGTTCTGCAAACATTCGGATTTCCCTAAGTATGCCGATAATTCTCTCTTGTTTTTCCATTTCTTTGACACTCACAACCTGTGTTCATTATTAGAGGGAATGATAAAATATCTTCCAGACATGGCTACAGCTAGTCCACAAGTTATGAACAAGTTCCGTTCCTGAGAAAATGGAAATGTGTCTTTAAGTCAAATTTGTATATAAATCAGATCATGTAGAGTTGGCTCTCCACTTTCATGGGGTCCAGGGATACAGAACTCCTATGAAAGTAGAAAAACTGTGAATATATCTAGCTGCCACTCCCCACCCAAACTCACCAGAACCTCCTTTTTGCAGCTGGAGAGATTTCCCTCTCTGGATGGGTGGGGCAGAAAGGACTGCTTTGGAAGCCTCCCTCTCTACCCTTTCACTCCTGCCCCCACCCCTCTCCCTGGTAATGATGATTTCCTGCATTAATTAAAAAATGAATATGCTTTATGGCAGTTCAAAATTCAGATGTTTGTAACTTGGAGACTGCCCTATACTGTTCTTCTAGGAGATGCAGATTTATCACCTGTTGCAGCATGTGCCCTATTTATAAAGCCATAATAATGAATCTAATCACTTGAAAGACTGAAACAATTCTGTTTAGATACTTCACACATGTCCAGAACTCCACTTCCTTTTCAAAGTCAAAAAACTCCTTGAATGTTCAACTGCTCTTTCCCTTCCAACCTTTTGTTTCACTAAAGTCATTTTGTCTGCCTTACCTTGTCAACAATCTTTTTGTTATACAATTACGACATGATCTTGAATAATGTGTTCCAACTAACATAATACAATAGGACAGAGATATTAACCTTAAGCGTCCATCCTTTCCAAAGCCACCGCTAGGTAGCTCTGAATCAAACAGCTTTTCCTCCCTGACTTGCTCCTCAAGTCTATCTGAGCAGCCTGCAGTGAGTGAGAGGCAGGATTCCTCTCTACCACCAGCTATGCAGTGTGAATAGTGTGACATTCCAATATAGAGTTAAAAAGTATGATCCCAAATTCTCCCCACAAAAAGTGCTGTGCAAGCCAATGTCCTCACAAAAGAGGGTGATATCTGGTATGTACATGGAATCATTGATCATTAGATTCACATCTATTTAGCATTTTCATAAAGCAAAACAACTACTGATAATGTTTAGTCAGCACAGAGATATCCAATGAAAAGAACCATTTTGTTAGAAAACATTTCCACTCCAAATTACAGATGGACTCTTCATGCAAACTTATGCCATATGATTAACAAGATACAGATAAACATACGATCATTTTATATGAGTAGAAAGGAGGAGTTCCATCTCTTTTTGAAATGCAAAGAATTTAAATTTAATTAGCAAATAAGAGGATCTTATTTTAATACAAGCCACACAGCCTTCTGAATGGACGTGATTAAAAACAGAGCAAAATGTATGGACATTTTGGAAGTAATCCTGCAGCTACTAGACTGAATGGCTGCATTCCCATGCAGTGCTATACCATGCCATGCAGTGTCCATGTGGTGTGATTTTTACCTGGATAAGGCTGTCAGGCAGTTGCATGGTTTCTATCATCCTGCTTAAATCCTGCTGGCAGCACATACCTCATCAGCCTATGCAAGCTGAAATTCAATTCCAGTGCACACTGCTCCTGCCTATTTTGCATGTCTCTTTTTCATTGGCCTGCATACAGAGGCTGAACATTTAGAATGGCTCTTGAGATTATTGCTCTTTCCATCACTCTATGGTACCTGGAAACTGCATTTCTGGGTTCAGGTGACTGAATAAGACATGGTGAACCACAGCAGCCATACAACATTATCCAATAAGCACTGAAGGCATTACAATAGTCCACTAAGTGTGGAAGCTATACAATTATTCCATAGTTCCACAGAAACCAGAAATAATGCATGGTAAATCCACAACAGGGCTCAGACAGCACAACACACCATCCTGCGAAGGAAATCACAATGCCTTGTCCATATGTATGAACCTGGCCAATGGTTATACTGTTCCCTGTTGCACTAACAGCAACAGCCTGCAACGATGGGAACTTTTAAAGAAGGCAGCACTGTAATGACTAAAAAAAAATCACATAGTACTTAATGATCCAAAGATGTGAAACATATTATAGATTTTAATATCAATAAACCCCCCTCTCATCTTCATTACTTCCTTTCCTCCAAAGGCCTTGAACTACAGCTCCCATAATGTTCCAGCCAGCTTTGTAATCAAACACATTCAAAAGGCACAAGTTTGTAGAAGGTTGCACTAGCAATTCAAACAAAGAAGGCATTATAGTGCATTCCAGGAATCTGTACTGAATAGATTTTCCTAGCCTTTAATCTGCATAAGGTGTGGATTCAAGGGTGCCTCCTCCCTTGAGGTTGCTGGCACCACTGCATTAGCTCTTGATTTTGCGGTTGTAGTGCTTTGTCTAGCCGCTGGTGACTGCTTAGTTACAGCAGCATCAGTTCTGGCAGAGGAGTTCTGCCAACATGTCAGCTGCCAATACCCTGTTAGTCATTCCAACATTGGAATCAATGGA
Organism: Varanus komodoensis; assembly: GCF_004798865.1. Classification (NCBI taxonomy): domain Eukaryota; kingdom Metazoa; phylum Chordata; class Lepidosauria; order Squamata; family Varanidae; genus Varanus; species Varanus komodoensis. Next base: position 37,137,107 of record NW_025336087.1, on the reverse strand, counting down.
TTTAGTAAGATATATTTGAAAGAGTGTCACAAGGAGCTGTTACATATTAGGCTTGTTTACAGGCTGCTGTGCTAGTGCTAATGGGTGCGCTGACAGCACTTTGTTCTCAGTACTTGGATTCCCACACAAAGAGATCTTTCTATAGACTGTATGTATACTATTCCCATTCATGCTCCTGAATGGTTTTTACAGCTGAATAACAGTACACTGGTGAAAAGCTCAAACACCAGACAGATTCAAAAACAACACTCCTGTTTTCTCTAGATATGAAGAACGTACAACATGTTACATGTTCCCACACACAGATTTCTTAATGAAAACCTGATAGGTAAAATGCCAAAATGACAGAATGATCTCTGTTTGAATTCAAGGCAAACCATTCAACATCACAATAGCCCAAGTCTATGCCCCAGTCACTGGTGCTGAAGAGGCTGAAGTTGACCAGTTCTATGAGGGCCTACAACACCTTCTAGAATTAGCACCCAAAAATGATGTCCTCAAGATTGCTGGGAGAAATATCAACAACCTCAGATATGCAGATGATACCACTCTAATGGCAGAAAGTAAAGAGGAACTAAAGAGCCTCTTGATGCGGGTGAAGGAGGAGAGTGAAAAAGTTGGCTTGAAACTCAACATTAAGAAAACTAAGATCATGGCATCCGGTCCTCTCACTTCCTGGCAAATAGATGGGGAAGAAATGGAGGTGGAGGAAAGCTATGACAAATGGATGGGGAGGAAAGCTATGGCAAATCTAGACAACATACTAAAAAGCAGAGACATCACCCTGCCCACAAAAGTGCGTATAGTCAAGGCTATGGTTTTCCCAGTTGCAATGTATGGCTGTGAAAGCTGGACCATAAGGAAGGCTGAGCGCAAAAGGATTGAGGCCTTTGAACTGTGGTGCTGGAGGAGACTCCTGAGAGTCCCTTGGACCGCAAGGCGATCAAACCGGTCAGTCCTGGAGGAGATCAACCCTGACTGCACTTTAGAAGGCCAGATCCTGAAGATGAAACTCAAATACTTTGGCCACATAATGAGAAGGAAGGACTCCCTGGAGAAGAGCCTAATGTTGGGAACAATAGATGGCAAAAGAAGGAGGGGACGGCAGAGAATGAGGTGGCTAGATGGAGTCACTGAGGCAGTTGGTGTGAGCTTAAGTGGAGTCCAGGGGATGGTGGAGGACAGGAAGGCCTGGAGGAATGTTGTCCATGGGGTCACGATGGGTTGGACACAACTTCGCGACTAACAACTACAACAAAAGTAAGCCAATGGGGGCTGTTGTGTCATGCAAATCAGGTCCATGTCTGTGAACAGTAACCTGCATTTTTCAGGTGGGCAATAACTAGATTACTGATTTAGGGCTCGATTTAAGATTTTGCAAGGGGCAGCAGCTTGCAGTGAGTTTCACAATGCAACTCTATGTCCCTTCAGAACTCAGTCCCATTATTTTGATTAGGACTTACTACTAAGCAGGAAAACGATTGCAGCCTCTAAGCATTTGCTGATTGGGCTACTTCACACTATAACCCAGTTACTTGTTCAGTAATTTTAAGTGTTTTAAAAATGTGGCTATTTTAATGTATTTTAGGTCAGGGTGATGAACTTCTTTTGGCCAGAGGCTGAATTCCTTTTCAGTTCCTGTGGGCTACATTCTAGTGGCAAGCAAAGTCAAAGGCAAAAGAGGTAAAGCCAAGAATACCAGCATATTTCAGCTCTTACTGTCCCAAAGTAAGCCTTAAGAGAGACATAACTGCCTTTGGGAATTGGGAAAAATAATCACAGGAGCCAGGAAACTATCAGTGATCAGAGGAAGGAGGTGGTTTTCTGGGGAACCTGAAGGGAAGTACTGGAACCGCAGGAAAAGGCAGGTTGCTTACCTGTAACTGATGTTCTTCAAGTGGCCATCTGTGCATTCACATATATGGGTGCTGCGCCTGCGCAGTGCCTAGGCCAGAAGATTAAAAAGCTAATGGTTTTTGGTGGGAAAACTCCGCTCCCCTGCCCCCACAGTATAAATAGAGTGGAGCGTCCGCCATTTAACTCAGTCTTGAAGACCAACGTTCACCCCCTAGCAGTCAATGTCAGTACCACAACAAGCAACATTGGTACCACAAGATTCGTACAGAACCGATAGAAAAAAAACAAGTCCACTCATCGACACCATGTGGGGCCGGTGGGTAGGTTGTGTGAATGCACAGACAGCCACTCGAAGAACATCAGTTACAGGTAAGCAACCTGCCTTTCTTCGTCGTGGCCTCTGTGCATCACACATATGGGTGATTAGCAAGCTTACCAGACTCGGAGGAGGGAGGTATCATCACTGAAGAATGGCAGAGAGCACTGCTCTGCCAAAGGAACAGTCCTGTCTGGCACACACATCAAGCCGATAATGCTTGGCGAAAGTAAATGGAGCAGCCCAGGTTGCGGCTCTGCAAATATCTTGAATTGGAACACCTGCTGCAAAAGCCAATGAAGTCGCTACTGCTCGTGTAGAATAGCCCCTCGGAAGTGTAGGTAAGTCCATTCTTGCCAACTGGTATGCCAAGACTATGGTCTGTACAATCCATTTACATAATCGCTGAGCTGAGACTGGAGAACCTTTGTCATTATCAGCATATTTAACGAAAAGTCTGTTAGAATTCCTAAAGGATTCTGTGCAAGATCTGTAAAAGGCAAGGCAGCACCGAACATCAAGTGTGTGGAGAGAGCATTCAATCGGAGTCGATGGAGATGGGAAGAATGCAGGCAAGACGATATCCTGATTCAAATGAAACAATGTTGCCACCTTAGGAAGAAACTCTGAGTCCATTCGAAGAACCACCTTTTCTTTGTGAAAATTCAAAAATGGTGGGTCTGTGCGTAGAGCACAAAGCTCACTGGCCCTTCTGGCTAAAGTAACCGCAACAAGGAAGGCAGTTTTCCATGATACTAGACGTAGATCCACCGTCGCCAGAGGTCCAAACGGTGGCTTTGTTAGCGCTTGGAGTACAACAGAAAGACTCCAAGTCGGCATGACCAGACAAATTGATGGGTGTAAATTAAGAAAACGACGAATCAGAGGTTGAGAAAAAACCGATGAGCCTTGAATGGTACCACGGAAATGTGAGATGGCAGCTGTGTAAACCTTTATAGATGAAGGTTTAAGTCCCAAACGGTGAAGTTCAAACAGAAATTGTAAAATGTTCTCAATGGATGCCGATTCTGGAGAAAAAGAATGACAGGCAGCAAAGAAGGAAAATCTTTTCCATTTTGCTGAGTAAGATCGGTGTGCGGAAGGTCTTAGTGCAGATTCGAGAATTGCCTGGATATCAGGATGTAAAAACGTCGGTCCCGAGACGGTTTCTGTTGATCCTGAAGGAGGAGTCGGTCGTGTACGCAGTTGAGGTGAGGATTCCGTGGATCGAGATGGTAATGGAACCAATAGAGAAACCGAATCTAGCGAATGTTCCACGCTGTCAGTTTGAGCGAAGCTAGGTCTGAGTGTCGGATTGCTCCGTTGCATTGCGTCAGCAAGTGAGGGACCGGTGGAAGTCAACGGAAAACACCTTTGGACTGAACGAGGAGAGTGGTGAACCAGGGTTGCCTCGGCCACCATGGGGCTATCAAAATTCCTGTAGCATTGTCCTGAACAATCTTCAATACCACCTTCATCATAAGGGGAATCAGAGGAAACGCATAGAAGAACAGGTTGTTCCAATCGATCATGAGGGCATCTCCCCTCAAGTCCTGTCTGATACCCGCTCTGGAGCAAAACAGTTTGCATACCCTGTTTTTTCGGGTAGCGAACAAGTCTATGTCTGGGTATCCCCACAATTGGAATAGTTCGTTGCAAATTATCCGGTCCAACTCCCACTCGTGGGTCGTTGACATCTGCCTGCTCAGTGTATCCACTTCTACGTTGTAGGTCCCTGCAAGGTGTACCGCCAGCAGCATTATGTCCCTTGGGATGCACCAATCCCAGATTTGCATTGACAATCGGGCCAAGAGCGGAGACTTCGTTCCGCCTTGCTTGTTGACGTAGAAGACAGCAGCTATGTTGTCGGACGCAATCTGCACAACTTGGCAGTGCATAACAGTTTCAAAAGATTTGAGAGCATTGAAAATCGCTAGAAGCTCGAGGGAATTGATGTGCCTCCCCACTTCTTGTCGGTCCCAAACCCCTTGGATCCGAAGTCCTGCACATGCCGCACCCCATCCGATGAGGGACACATTGGTGTATAATGTCACAGTTGGTTGGGGCTGACGGAACGGAACGCCTGTAAATAGGTTGTGTGTAACAGTCCACCATGTCAGGGAGTGAAGGATTGAGGATGGGATCCGAAGAAGCTTGGTTTGTAAATCCTGTTGCGGGTGAAACAATTCGTTGAAGAACAATTGAAGCAGCTGAAGTCTGAGTCTTGCGTGAGGCACAATGGCCACTGATACCGCCATGTGCCCCAGCAGTCTTTGTATAGTGATGGCTTGCACTGTCTTCAGTCGTCAGATCCAATGGATGTGGGCACACAGCGTGGCTCCGCAGGATGAAGGAAGGAACGCTCTTTGTAGAATGGAGTCGATACGTGCCCCGATGAAATCGATGACCTGTGTTGGGATAAGTGACGATTTCTTAAAATTAATGCATAGTCCAAGGTCATCAAGCAAAGTACAAGTCGTATGGACAGCCGCAAGGAGGTTGTCTTTAGTCTGTGACACAATTAGCCAATCATCTAAATAGGAGTAGACTTGTATACCCCGAAGCCACAAGTGGGTGCATACTGGGGCCATGCATTTTGTAAAAACTCTTGGTACCATAGCTAGACCAAACGGGAGTACTTTGAATTCAAAAATATCGGATCCAACAGTAAAACGCAGGAAGCGTCTATGGGAAGGATGGATAGAGATATGAAAATAAGCATCCTTCAAGTCCAATGAGGTGAACCAATCCCCTTTTTTCAGCAACGGAAGGATATTCTGTAAGGTGGTCATCCGGAACTTTTTTGGTTTAATGTATCTATTGACATTCCTCAGATCCAGGATAGGTTGAAGACCACCATCCCGTTTGGGGACCGTAAAATATCGAGAATAGAATCCGTGTAGCCCATCGGTGCAAGAGAGTTGTCGAATCGCACCTTTACGAAGAAGTTGGTAGACCTCATCGCACAAAACCGAAGATGGTGGCGTAAATCAGATAGGGCTCGACGGTGGAACGATGTTGAATTGTATTCTATATCCGAGCTGAATGATGAACAACACCCACCTATCAGATGTAATGGACTCCCAAATGGGGAGTCGGCTTTGAAGCTGGCTCCCAAAAGGGAGAGGGGAAGGTGGGAGATGGAAAGATGAATTGATTCACCGGGACCGTCAATGAGGGCATTTTTTGGAGTCGAAGTGCTGACGGCCCTGAGAGAAGCACTGTTGGGGCTGTTGCCTTCTACGCTGCTGCCTCTGTTGATATAGTTGGTGAGGTTGATACTGCTGGCGTCCATAAGGCCTGGACCATGACCACTTATGTTTGGTTTGTGGGAGCTCCATGAGACGCACTGTCATGCGGGATTCGTGGATGGCTTTGAGTTTTCGATCGGTCTTCGCGTGGAAGAGGCCAGTGCCATCGAATGGCATTTCCTCTATCCTCCTCTTCATTTCCTCAGGAAAGTTACAATTCCTGAGCCACGCATGTCGTCGCAGGGAAATAGCACTGACCATGGCCCGAGAGTCAGTGTCCACATGTTGTCTTGCAGTGGACAACTGCTGTATGGCCACCTGCATCGCCTCTTTTATAAAGACCCTGGCTAGGTCTGCCTGTTGGTCTGCAAGGGAGAAGGCGACGTTATCCAGCTTCTGCATTATGAAGTACTGGTAACGTGCCAGACTAGCTTCATAATTTGATATGCGCACGCCGAGTCCTGCAGCCACATAAAACCTACGTGCAATCATATCGACTTTCCTCCCTTCTTTATCTCGGGGTATTGTATGGCCCCGAGCCTCCCTGCCCTGGGATGACTCGACCACCACAGAGTTGGGCTTAGGGTGGTGCAGCAAGAATGGAATATCTTCCTCTCTGACCCGGTACATAGACTCGTACCAACGAGACGTCGCTTGCAGTTGTGTCGGTTGGTCCCAGGGCTGGACCATTGCCTGGCGGAGCGTGGTAATAAGAGGCAAGGCAATGGTTGCAGACTGCTCTCCCCAGATGATATCGTAAAATCGGTCGGTGCTGGGGCCGGGGCGAGGGTAGGCCTCTATTTCCAGCGACCGAACTAGACAAGAAATGAGTTCCAAGAAGGAAACATGGGGCTCATCCGGGGATCCAGGGTCTTGGGAAGTGATGGCCACATCCGGGGACGTGGAGTCTACTTCCGACTCGTCCAAGTCATGGTGGTAGCGGTAGTGCTCACTAGACAAGGAGGTCTCGGTAGAAGGTGGAGCTCTCCGTTCCGTACAGCCGGATGTGGACGATGCCTCTCTCGGGATCGATGGCGAACGATGGTCCCGAGGGTAATAAGCATAGGGTGGATATCCACTACAGCCTGGGAAGCCGCCATAACCGGGCATAGGCCAGTCATCCCCCTGGCGTTCCGATGATCGGCTCCTACGCCTAGGCGGCAACTGTGTTCCCTCAGGTGGCCCAGCAGTAGGCATTGGAGTCAGGGAACGTTGTCTCGGAGGGGAATGTCTAATTTCTCCATCGGAGATGGACTCCCGAAGCAGTGGCTTCGGTGGGGGAGACACACTCTCAGGCTGAACCACAGGCCTGGGGGATCCCGGCAGAGTCACCTGCATCACCAATTGCAGGGCTGATCCCAAGGGAGCCAGTACCGTAGCGGCGGTCAGTACAGAGAACCCTGACAAACCCAAGCCCAGATGTTTGGGGCGGTAGAGTTTCTTGTCCTTATGGGCCACCTTAGTCGCCTTATCTTTCCTCGGCTTCTTGTGCCCGGAGGATTTATCCAGTTCTGAATGTTTCCGCTTCTCCTTTTGTTTAGCTGGAGGAGAAGGTAGCTGTTGCACTTCCATCGAAGCAGCGCCTTCATCTGAAGGACATTGTGGTGCCGCGGCCAACGTTGAGGCGGGGCGCTTAGAGGACACGGCTGAAGCAGAGGCAAAGCGCTGCAGTGGCACAGCCGAGGAAGGGGTAGGCCTTGAGACCAACTGGTTGGATTGGAGCAAGGCCTGATCCCAAAGCAACTTACGGATACAATTCTCCCTATTCTTCCTGGCCTGTTTAGTAAAAGCCAAGCAATGCCCGCACTTGTCGGTCCTATGCCCCTCGCCGAGGCAGAGGAGGCATAAGTCATGCGGGTCGGCAGGCGACATTTTGGAGTCGCACTCACTGCCCTTGCGGAATGCCACCCACTGTGCCATCGCGAAAAAGAAGAAAGAGATGATAGTACAGAGGGTAGGAGTAATATTTTTGGGTTTTTTTGTTTTAGAGAGATAGAAGAAAAACTACAACGAGAAAGTGAAGAAAGAACTGGGAATAAAATGAGGAACAAGGTAAGTAGAGCAAGGTATAACCATTAGGAGCACAAGGTGAAAAATCTAAGCGAGACACGAACAGGCATGAGGCACAGCGAACAGAGGTCGCAAAGACTGAGTAAAATGGTGGACGCACCACTCTATTTAAACTGTGGGGGGAGGGGAGCAGAGCTTTTTCCCGCCAAAAACCGTTAGCCTTCTAATCTTCCAGCCTAGGCACTGCGCAGGCGCAGCACCCATATGTGTGATGCACAGAGGCCATGATGAAGAACCTGGATTCTGCACCTGTTTGAGATTTCATATGGACTTCTAGTATCTCACTCTTTAGCTCTGTTTTATGAGCTTCCCAGCAGCTATCGGCCCTGAATAAATGTAGCAAATAAGCAAAGTTAAATAATCATTTATTTCATGGAAAATGTACGTGTAATTAGATACCTTATAAAAGAAATTAGTTCGGCCCACAGATCCAATTTTGCCTGTGTGATTCATAAAACAAATGTTTCCTTCAGTTGCACCATATAATTCACATATCTTGATGTTACCAAATCGGTGCAAAAATTCCCTCCAGACATCTGGTCTTACTCCATTCCCAACTGCTAGGCGAACTTTGTGATTTCTTTCTCCCTCTTTCTGCAAGACATTTTAAAAGAAAAGTAAATTATAATGAATGCATCATTTCTAAATATACAACAGAGATGTTAACATGTTTTTAATTATTTTTCCAAGTTCTCTCTTTAGGATATCTACAGAAATAAAAATCCTGTACTGCAATGTGCATTCAATCACAATTAAATCCAAGATTTCTTGGGTTCTACCTCCAAGGCTAGAGACAGATAATTAACTTTTTGGCTGTGTTGAAGGTGATCTGGTGGAAATATCATTGTACATGATATATAAACTTATTCAAGTTTCACCTCTGTTGAACAGGTTTCACAAAATTTAACTAATATTAAAAATCCTGCAAACCTGCCTAGAAGTGATAGCAATACAAAGTAAAACCCTTTATAGACCAGTGGCAATAACACCTCTGTCAAACCACTTTCAGCTCTTACAAAATTCTATCATCTCTTCACAGCTTATGTGATTATCTGTAGTGTTCGTACTATATTTGGATATGATAATATACCTTTACATGTGTTACAAAGTCATAGCCAAAGGCCAGTGTTCATAAACTTTCTCTAGTCTTGTACTTGTTTTTATCCTCATTATTTTACCTGGTTAAAATGGTACGTAGTCTTTAGTAGTGCCAGAAGAATAAAAAAGACAGCAGAGAGAGAAGAGCAAGCAAAACAGAAAAAAAATGGGGGCAACTATAAGGTTGGAGTTCCACCTCCCTTCTTTCCCTTGCACATTACATTTTAAGCAGAACATTTTCTCCTTTTCAGGGTAGCATGTGATCTATGTAAATGCAATATCTGGTAAAATCTGTACTAACTAAAGAAGCGTTTTGTGTACAGAGCCTCTAGATCAGCTATTAATTAAATCAATAAAAAGGGATTCACTGTATTCTGGCCAAGGTTATCAGTTAGTGACGCTATATAATAAGCATAAACTAGAATGGACCAGTTAATGTCTACATCCCTTGGTTGGCTAACTATAGTTTAGCAGGCAGGAAATAGCATCAGCACCACTTCTTCTCCTCCCAGCTCCCTTTTGTGCAGTATCCATCTTGGCTAATTTAAAGTACATTCTTCATTAAGAGCTGCATCCCTTCTGCAGTTTAGTTTGAAACCACACACAGGTATAAGCTTTTTTGTAATTGTTTTTTTTATTGCCCATACAGCTCAAGTTATATTTTTGTTTTGCATATTTACCTCCAGAAAACCAACAAAATTGAACTGATTTAAACATCTATTTTTAATGGATTGGATGCTTTGTGTTTCAATATTGCTAATGCTACCACTATCCCTAACTGAGGTCACTGAGTTCTATCTTATTCAAATGCAAATTTGGAAACTTCAGACTAAACACAAAAACAAAGAAACTTTTATTGCAATGGTTAGTTCAGTAATGAACAAAGAAAAAACCCAGCTCAGACTGAATAGTTTATTCATAGCTCTACAGAAACTAAAACTCTCTAGTAGCCAATTTAAAATATAGTTAGACATTGTTTTCGTTAATAAAAGAAGGCTTTGTTGACTGCAGATACCAAATCAGAGATCAGATTAATCAAAGTTGCTGTAGCACTGGTGGTGCAAAGTGACTCTAATCAGTTCAAACACATATAACACCATTTGGGTACTTACATGCTAATAAACGGTATGTAAAGCCTTATAAATAAAGGCAGGATATTCTTTAAAACAAAGACCAAAACCAAGGTGCAATTTTGACATTAGAGTTAGGAAATAAGCATATACAGTCAAGGCCAGAGATGGAACTATTTCCAGTACCTCTGGAAATATTTCCAGTACCTCTGGAAATTCCAGGAAGTCACCTAGGGTCTAAGGGTACATATTTAACAAGGGTCCAGGGGTGGAGGGTCAGCTCCAGTTGAAAGCCCATCAAAATAGATTAAGATTAACATCATTACTTGTATCTATTCTCCATATTTTTGTAGAATTGCTGAAGCCAATCAGAAACACACCAAGTAACGTTCTGAAAAGTAAAACAATGGCCCAGGCTACTCTCAAAGCCTGAATGTGTGCTAAGACTTGAGATTTGAGAGCACAAGATTTGTGCTTCCCTGTGTGACATGCTATCTCAAGCTCCTTGTCAAAGGCAAAACAGAGGTAAAACAGCAAGATACTAGAGCAGTAGTGATTTCAGTTTTCTACAGCAAAAACAATGACCATGTTGTGGTAACTTAATAACTAATCCATGCCTTATGGTGCAAACTTTGATGGACTAGAGTTCTCTACATCAGAGGCATGATGCCTAATCTTCAGTTGCCAATTATACCACGAGATGAATGGATTTTTCAGGGACAGTGGGAGGCTACAGAAAATCATACAAACATGTTTTATTACTGAATGATGAATCCCCCGGCATGCAACAAGTATGCATTTCTCAAAACAGATCCCTTCTGTCTGCAAATTGAGAAATTCTTCCTGGGTCCTTTATCTGATCACATTCCCAATTGCACGGGTTGTTGTTTTTTTTTTAGAACTCATTGGTACAATGAATGTTTTGGTTTAACAGCTCATGCTCTGGTATCTTTTGATGTCAAATAACAGCACCAGCATGTAGTGTTGGGAAAATCTGGATAAATCCTGTCTGAAAAGCTTTACTTCTGTGTGCCTTTGCCTTGTGGGATCAAATCCTGTGCTCCTTCTCAAAACCAAGCTGTCACTGTTTAAAATGGCATCCTTCCCCTGCTCCTTTCTCTCACCTTTAGCTGTGTGCTACAGTAGACAAGCCATTTAGTCCAAATTTACATTGCATACCTTCACAATGATTAAATAGTCATTGTTGGAATTCAGTTTACAAGGAAGTATCTTTTGATAGCCCAGAGGCTCCATGTGCCCTGGCCAATTCAGAATGTCTAGAGTAGATAAGAGTCTTGAGTTCATGCATAGTTTCAGTAGCTTGAATTTACATGTCTAAGCAGACTTGGAGATGGGTTCAAGCTACTGAACTAAAGTGTCAATACAGGCAATTAGAAATATTGTAATCTCATTGTTACTGTGTGATTGACTGACATTTCTTTATCTGTTCTGTATGTGATGACCTCAGAATCTTATTGTAATCTTTGCATTCTGTCATCAATTGCCCTGTACCTGTGTACCTATAAATGCCTTGTAATGGTATTGAAGCTTTGCAGCAGAGTTCACCTCTGCCTGCCCGGTAATGCATGCATTATCGTGAGTACCGCTGGAACCCTGGGGTAAATACAATAAAGCCTCAGATGGTCTGGATGCTTAGTCTTTCCCACAAACCCGAGTTTTATTCCCTCTTCTCAAATTGAGATTCCAGGATTCTGACAGTAGTTACTGCCTATATCCTGGCACTCGTGTCTTCTGGAAAGGCTCATCTTCTTTTCAACCTTATTGTAGCAAAACTATATACCATTGGCTCTCAGAATCACTAATTATATTTTAATCCAGAATTTGCTTGGAAGCATCTGACTATTCCACCTCCTAATTGAATAGCTAAGGTAAGGTACTGAAGATATGTGACAATCCCATTCAGTACTCTTGGGAAGAAGTAGACAGAATACTCTATTAGTTTGGAATTCTGGGTTCTCCCTGACTGAGAAGTAACGCTGCCTGTGATGACTACCAACAGATCCACAGCATTGTGTTGAACACTGATGTCGTCTGCCCCAACCGTCAAGCCAATCCATGTAGTTTTTGTGGCTTTCCACATGTCTTTCCCCCACCACAAGGTCTCAGTGACTCTTTATTTGTATATCAAATTACTAGAAGTAAATGGTTCTCCCACAGCCTTGAGAAGAGAAGACTGAGGGGTGTCATGCTATCCCTCTATAAGTACCTTCAAAGGCTGTCACAAAGAGGAAGGTCAAGATCTCTTCTTGCCAGGGCTTTTTTTTTTTTTTTTTGTCATAGAATGCACCAGAATGGTGTTCCGGCACCTTTTTTTCAATGGATTTTACGAAGTGATTTTGAACTGTGTAGCAGATCAGCAGCAAACATCATTAACATAGTGCCTGCAGGCTGCTATTGTGTCTGCTATCTGCTATCTGATAGTGAGAGATAGGGCTTGAGATTGGTGTGTGCTTACTGCCAGCAGCACCATTTTTTTTTTTTTTTTTTACAAAAAAAGCACTGCTTCTTGCTAATGCCAGAGTGTAGGACACAGAATAATCAATTCAAGTTGCCACAACCCAGATTCAGGCTGGACATCAGGAAAAGCTTCCTCATGATCAGAGCAATACGTTAGTGGAACCAGCTGCCTAGAGAGGTGGTGGGCTCTCCCACACTGAAGACATCCAAAAAGAAACTGGACAGCCATCTGAGTGGGATGGTGTAAATTGGTGTCCTGCAACAGCAGGGGGTTGGACCCGATGACCTCCATGGCCCCCTCCAACTCTACTATTCTACAGGGCCATCTTAACAGCATTATGGGCCCCGGGCAAAGCAGTGTACTGGGGCCCCTACGACAACTACAACTACAGGTAATTTTGGAAGTTTTCCAATTTTTCAAGGATTAACATACAGGGCAAGTGCCCATCAGGCCCATGCGTTAAGACGGCTCTGCTATTCTATGATTCTATGAAGAAAAACACATAGATTTTCCAACTCAAGAGAAACAACTGCCACAGTTTGGGCTTCATTTTAAGACAGCCAGGGCGACTGAAGCTATGTTCTAAATGGTTAGAGGAATATGGTTTTCACTGTGTGGGGAGTATGTTCTTGGAGTAGTATGTTCTTGTTTGTTGTTTCTCCATTGTTTAATTACAATTGAAAATAAAATATTCAAATAAAAAAGGAAGTGGACATCAGGCTGAAATTGGGGGCAGCCCTCAAACTAACAGGAAGCTATGCAAGGGGCAGTTCCACATGGTCATTTATGAAACATGCAAGCCAAGAACAAACATCAGAAAGAAGACAGTGGCTTAGGAGTGATGGGCAAGCAGAAGCTGTTTTCTTGTATAGCTATGAGGTAAATGAAAAGGCTGAGCACTTCAGAATCCCTCACATTAAAAGGTGCCAAAGAGTAGTTAAATGTGGCTTTCCAATCTCTGTAAACGCGCAAAAGACTGACCAATGCTCTCAGAAAGTTCAAGACTAGAGAAAAGATGTTTTCTCCTGAGCCTTGGAAGCCTTATTTGTAAGGAGATATTCTGATTCTCTATGTGAAATTCTCCCACAGAGTCTCATGAAGCACTGAAAAGACTCTGAAAAATCTAGTGACAGCTGCAGCATCCCACTCACTGACAATACTCTATTACTCCACTCCCATAACAAAATCTTGTGATTTTTCTCAGCTTTTCTCATCAGTTCATCAGTGATTTTCAAAGAACATCTACAACAACCTCAAAGTAATCATAGGGCACTGGTTGGAACAGGTGCAAGATTATCACTGTGGAACAGAAACTAGGGATAAAGAGATACACTGCTAAGAGACTCAGAAAGAAACCCAATTTTAGTCCCTGAGCCACAGGGCAAGCAGCAGGATTGCTTTAATTTTTGTCTGTGCAGTGAAGACAAAAGTCTTACAGTTCAACTTTCACATTTATAAAATAGTAATAAGTACAATCTTCCTTGTAGATCTGCTACAGAAGAAGCAGGGGAGAGAGAATAGTTAAAATGGACGTAATGCTTAAAAAGAAGTTTCACATCATCTTCGATTGGATTTCACATGTGAAATGACTGGTATGTATATTTAACTGAAGGTGACTCAATGGTAAGTTTTGTTCCCTGCGCCTCACGTCCATTGCTTTATTCTTAAACTTCAGCATAAAAGTGTTAACCATGCACTACAGTGCATGACTGAAACAAAGGCCTTGCACTAAATCAAAGGATGTGGCTTGCAGGTCCTGCTTCCTTTTGACTGCTGGCAATGTCAGGAAGAAGTCATGCATTCTTGCCACATCACAGACAGATCTAAAAAAAGCGTGGCCAGTAGTTCACCAGATGCTTTTCTAAGTTATTTGTATGGATTTTCCACATGCTGTTACAGTAAAAGAGACAACCTCAAGCTAGGAATGACGCAAACTTCAACTTTAAATAAAACTGTTTTCTTAGTAGCAGTATAGATCAATGTATTTTTTCCCTAATGGAATATCCAACTTCCACTTTTGGTGCTAGAAATCCTAATTAGATTTGCAGAGTGTATATCAAATGTGTTATTATGTTTACCTTAGCTATATCTACAGCTAGAGACACTGGGGAATTTTTGGCAAAGCTCCTATTGCTTTGACAGTTGCAACACAGAGAGAAATTCTAAAGAAACCTGAAAGCTATGGATACATATGTGTCAGCCAAAGTTAAGAACAAATTAAAATCCACTGATTTTAATGGCTAGAAGCCAACATGAATTTGTCAAGAACAAATCCTGCCAAGCTGATCTAGTTTCATTTTTTGATTGGGTAACCTCCTTGGTGGATTGTGGGAATGCTGTGAACATAGTATATCTTGACTTCAGAAAAGCTTTAGACAACGTGCCCCATGATCTCCCGATTAGCAAAATAGCTAATAGTGGGCTAGATGGATCCACAGTTGACTACAGAATTGGCCTCAAATAATGTTCATCAATGCCACTTGCTTAAACTGGGGAGAGGTAACAAGTGGGGTACTACAAGGTTTGTGGGTATAACAGCATGCCCTTGGACAGCCTGCTGCCCTTTATCAAGACCGCAGTTTCTGAACACTTCACAGTAATCAAAACATGAAGTGATTCAGACACAGGTTACTGTGCCCACATCCACAGCCTCCTTTTTTTGCAGGAGTGATGCTGGATCCAAGAGAAGCTCCCAGTACCATACCTGATCCTTTCAGCAGAGTGCAATCCCAGAGTGGGCTACACTCCCAGTACCAACTTAGGCACCCATTAACCAGCAGGATCCCTGGTTTCTCTGTATGGACCTCTGTATGCTGTCTGGCACCCCAACATGGGTTCATTACTTCCACACTAGCATCAGTTAAAGCGTCAAAATACATTGGTTTATAAATTCACTAAAGAAAAAGCATGCAAATCTAAAGTTTAGGTTTCCACTATAACTTGTTGCTAAGCAAGCAAAAAATATGTTCATATACGTGTATTACCTCACAAATCAGGTGTTCATGATTTATTTATTTATTTATTTATTTATTTATTAAAACATTTTTATGCCGCCCCATTCGCCGAAGCCTCGGGGCGGCTTACAACATAGATAAAACAAGTTAAAATCCATATAAAATAATCTTAATTAAAACTCACATTATAAAATAAGCCGCCCTGGCCAGATAAAATTCAATTGTATTTAGCATTTAAAATGTTGCTTAAATAAAAAGGTCTTAGCCTGGCGCCGAAAAACAAATAACGACGGCGCCAGGCGGACCTCTCTGGGGAGCGCATTCCATAACTTAGGCGCCACCGCTGAGAAAGCCCTTCTCCGAGTAGCCACCCTCCTAATTTCTCTCACGGAGGGCTCCCGCCGATCTCAGGGGGCGACTGGGCAAATATGGATGTAAGCGCTCCTTCAGGTAACCAGGACCCAAGCCGTTTAGGGCTTTATAGGTCATTACCAACACCTTGAATTGGGCCCGGACTTCAATGGGGAGCCAGTGAAGCTGACGGAGAACTGGTGTCATGTGAACATAACGTCCAGTCCCCGTCAGCAGCCTGGCAGCTCTATTCTGAACCAATTGAAGTATCCGGACCGTCTTCAAGGGTAGCCCCACGTAGAGCGCGTTACAGAAGTCAAGACGGGAAGTCACCAGCGCATGAGTCACTGTTGCAAGGCAGTCGTACTCCAGGTAGGGGCGCAGCTGATGAATCAGCCGAAGCTGGAGGAAAGCGCTCCTCGCCGCTGTTGTCACCTGAGCTTCAAGTGAAAGCTCCGGGTCGAGGAGCACTCCCAAGCTGCGGACCTTGTCCCTAGGAGGGAGTGCAACCCCATTCAGGACAAGGTTCAGGTCACCTTCTCCGAAGCCCGAACCGCCAACCAACAGGACCTCCGTCTTGTCTGGATTGAGCTTCAGTTTATTGGCCCTCATCCAGCCCATTACCTCGGCCAGGCACCGGTTCAGTACAGCCACTGCCTCACCTGGATTGGTGGAAAACGAGAGGTAGAGCTGGGTATCATCAGCATACTGATGGGTCCGCAGCCCACACCTCCTGATGACCTCTCCCAGCGGTTTCATGTAGATATTGAACAGTAAAGGGGACAAAATGGAACCCTGCGGTACCCCATGGCAAAGCTGCCATGGCGCAGAGCCATAGTCCCCCAACACCACCTTCTGGAATCGGTCGTTGAGATAGGAGCGGAACCACCGCAAAGCGGTGCCTCCGACCCCCAATCCCGCCAGCCTATCCAGAAGGATACCATGGTCGATGGTATCGAAAGCCGCTGAGAGGTCCAGGAGAACCAACAGGGACGCACTCCCCCTGTCCTTCTCCCTGCACAGGTCATCGTACAGGGCGACCAAGGCAGATTCAGTACCGTACCCGGGTCTGAAGCCGGACTGAAATGGGTCCAGATAATCAGTTTCATCCAAGAGTGCTTGGAGTTGTCCCGCCACCACTCGCTCTAACACCTTGCCCAGAAACGGGATGTTGGCCACTGGTCTATAGTTAGCGGCCATCCCTGGATCCAGTGACGCCTTCTTCAGGACCGGTCGGACTACCGCCTCCTTTAAAGGAGCAGGCACCCGACCCTCCCTCAGAGAAGCGTTAACCACTTCCAAGATCCAGGTTCCAATCCCGTGCTTGGAATCCTTTATTAACCAAGACGGGCAAGGGTCCAGAAGGCAAGTGGTAGGACGTACTCGTCCAAGCACCTTGTCCACATCATCGGGCCGCAATAACTGAAATTCATCCAATAATTCTGGACCAGACGGTAGCGTTGGTGTCTCCCTTAAAACCTCTGAATCAATAGTGGAATCCAGCTCGTGACGAATCTGAGCGATTTTCTCCCTAAAATGCTCGGCAAAGTCGTCACAGCAGGCCTTTGAGGGTGGAATCAGCTCTTCCTTTGGCCCTGGGTGAACCAGGCCTTGCACCACTCGAAAGAGCTCCGCCGGACGGCATTGTGAGGAGGCAATGGAAGCGGAGAAGTGTCTCTTTTTCGCCGCCCTCACCGCCACAGCATAGGCCCGATAGTGGGCTCTTAAGTGTGTTCGGTCAGATTCATCACGTGATTTCCTCCACCTACGCTCTAGCCGTCTCCCAACCTGCTTCATTGCCCTCAATTCAGGAGTGTACCAAGGGGAAGAGCGGGCTCTGCCCGATGGGAGAGGACGCTTAGGAGCGATCGTGTCTACAGCCCTGGTCATCTCCCCATTCCACAGTTCAACCAGAGCCTCGACAGGAGCACCCGTCTTGTCAGCCGGAAACTCCCCCAGAGCCTTCAGGAATCCTTCTGGATCCATCCGGCTCCGGGGGCGGACCCACACAATCGGGTCTGCACCCTTGCAGAGGGAGATGTCGCTCTCGAGCACAAACCTCACTAGGAAGTGATCTGACCATGACAGGGGAGTCAAGCATAAATTCCTCACCCTCAGACCACCCTCTTCCTGCCCCGTCGAGAAAACCAGGTCCAGAGTGTGTCCACGTTCATGGGTCGGGCCGGTGACATGTTGAGACAGCCCCATGGCCGTCATGGAAGCCATGAAGTCCTGAGCCGCCCCGGTCAAACTAGCCTCGGCATGGATATTGAAGTCCCCCAGGACCAGCATCCTGGGGGTCCTCAACACCAGGTCCGAGACCGTTTCCGTCAGCTCAGGCAGGGAGACTGTTGGGCAGAAGGGTGCACGGTACACCAACAGAATCCCCAATCTGTCTCGGTCGCCCAACACCAAGTAGAGACACTCCAGCCCTGGTCTCGAAGGGACAGGAAGTCCCGTGAGAGTGATGGAGGCCCGGTAAACCAAAGCGACCCCCCCTCCCCTCCCCTCCGGCCGTGAACAGTGCTGGACCATATACCCGGGCGGGCACAATTGAGAGAGGGCAACATCCCCCCCCTCTCCCGCCCAGGTCTCCGTTATACAGGCCAGGTCGGCCCCCTCATCCACAATCAAGTCATGGATGAGGGCAGATTTGTTATTGGCCGACCTGGCATTAAACAACAGCACCGTCAGGCCCGAGGGGCGACTGACAAGACTCCCTGGCACCTTCTGGCTGGGAGCAAAACCAGAAGTAGGGACAGGTGTCAGCCATCTGTCCCTCCTTCTTCTATGCAGACACGTTAAGCCCCCACCGCTATTACGTCCATTGCCCATCACCACACCAATGGCGGCGCCAGTGCGCTCCCCAGGAAACTCAGGCGGCAACATGGCCAGGGACGACTCCATAAAAACAAGTTAAAACACTTTAAAATTATAAAACATTTAAAATTGGCCGTTCAACAGAAGGGACTGCCACAACAAAAGAGCAAGTCCCCTGGCCAGCCTAGCCCCCCCCCGAACAGCCCCCCCAAACGGCGGCAAACCGCCCTTTGGCCGACGCCCTTTCGCCGCCGGCCCCGGCCGCTGCTGGTGCTTTGTAGCCGCGGGCCGCCCGACGCCCCACCCCGTCCGGGCACGCCTGCCACGTGTGCAGGGGCGTGGCAGGGCAGTCAGGTAGCGGCGGAGTCGGCGGCGCGGCGCGGTCTTCGCGCGGTCTTCGGGCGCGTGCGCGGCGCGGTCTTTGGGCGCGTGCGCGGCGCGGTCTTTGGGCGCGGTGCGGTTCTCGGGCGCGGGCGCGGTCTCCTGCCAGGTGTTGTTCCTCCCGCCGGCACTCCCCCCTGCAGCACTTTGTAGCCGCCGGCCACCCGACGCCCCCTTTCTCTTTCAGCTACAGATTTCCCTTTCTCTTTCAGCTACAGTTATCTTCCTATGCAGTTTGTATACTGCCACTAAAGCAGAGGATAACTGCAGCAGCACTGGACACTGGTCCCCATACGTTTTGGGTAAGGGAGAACTTCACATGCAGTAATGAGCTGTGCAGGAAATGAGGCTGATAAGGCAAGTGTCTAACTGGCATGCATGACTGTTAAATTAGCAAGAAAAGTATCTTGAATTTGCAGGTTATACTGGCAACCATGACTACTGAAATCTGCAACCTGTACTCTAAGTTCTGTTTCCCAGCACAAGTTCTCAAAAAGGAGTGAGGCAGGGTGGAGTCAGGAATATACAAAATATCACATTTTAAAGATAAATGACCATTTTAATGAACTGCAGAAAATAGGAACAACCTTTGTTTGGAAAACTTTAGCACTGATACCTTTTGGCTCGACTTACCACAGGCTGTTTGCAAAGGTAACGGCACAGTTCTCCAATATACTGAACAACTGTAACATTGTATTTTTTGCAGTCATCCCAGAACTGACTAGCTGAAAATTTCTTTCTTAAAACACATGTTGCACCTTGAGAAAAATAAAATCACACTTTCAGGATTCACATTTATTATTCTGCACCAGAGCCAATGGAGTTTCCAGAGTGCCCTGATCCTACTGCTGCCAAAGTGTTCTCTAGCCCTGCTTCCAAAGCACCCTAGTGAGCAATGCGGTTTCCCAGCTGCCTAAGCCTCTTGTCCATCTACCGCCAAATCCCCATCCATCCAAGTCCCCTGTATGCTCACTACCCAAGTTGTCTGCCACCCAAGCTGCCCATTGCAAAAGCTCCCACCTGTGCCCCCTCCCTTTCGGCCAATCACAGTTGATCCTACATAAAGTTTTAACAAGTGTTACATTCTACAACATCCCTGGCACTGGGATGTAGGGTTTATTGTTTATCCCCCTCCTGCTATTCTGCCGTTTTGTGTACAAGAAGCCTCTGCATCTTGTTTTCCACATATCAAAAAGTTACTAGTTGCATTGAGAGTGATACCTCACTCCATTTATAGTGAAGAAAGTATCTTATGCTTCCTAAAAATGTTTTTTTAGTTAAGATGAAATGATGCTGCTGTATTTTTTTGACAAAGGATTATTTCATTTACTCTAGATTTTTTTTTCAAAAATATACCATGGGAAAGAAAATATGTGCATGCCATTATAATCTGGAGTTAATGCAACATTGTATGAGTATGATTACATTTATACTCTGCCTTTGCTTCCTCTTACAAGAAACCCAAGTCAGCTTACAAGTTTCTTGTTCTTTCTATTTTATCCTCACATTTATCCCCGCAAGGTAGGTTAGGCTGAGAATTTGTGATGGCCCAAAGTCATCCAGTGACTTTCATAGCTAAGTAGGGCCTAGAATCTGCACTTCCCAGGTCCCAGTTTAACACTCCAATGACCATGGTGCACTAGTTCTCAAAAAGATTATCCTTCTGAAAAATACACACCAAACTAGAGGGCAAAAAACACAAAGTTATCCTCGAATGGCTGTATCATTCTCCCTAATAGGCGCCATATGTACCAGCCATGGCAGGTAACACCCTAGAGTGGCCTTCCCAATCTTGCGCCATCCAGATGTTTTGGAGTTCAGCTCCTATCAGCACCATGTAACTTAGCCAATGGCAATGCTGGAAGATGTAGAACAAAATATCGTAAGGACAATCACTCTACAGATTATTATAAGTGCCACTGCACATCAAGTGGAACTTGTCAGGAAATTTTATCAACTTGGGGCTTCAGAAAAAGGTCAAACATGGACTCAAAATATAACTTAAAACAGCCTAAATCATATCACAGTGCCATGATCATTGTTTACAGTTGTGCCTTTCTGTGTTGCTCATTGCAAGCACTTCAACATGGAGTTTGATTATTAGGAACACTTATTCCACAATACACATTTCAAACAGGCATGATTAAAGACCGCTTGGCTTACCCAGTTTGATACATCCACCAATACCAAGGAGAGCAGCTGCACTGTGGTAAAGGGGCAGAGTTGTATAGATAATATCATCAGAATTGGCTCCAAAAGCCCATAATCCAGCAGCTCCTCTTAGGGCTTGCATTTGACTGATAACTGCAGGCTTTGGTAAACCTAAAGAGAAAACACACAGACCTTTGAAGGAGGTCAAAACCATGGACATGTTTCCACATTACAGTGTGCAAATTTCACCTGTATGCTTGTTTTCAGCTGACGATACCACCAAGAACCGCATCATCCATCACTGCAGTAGCCTTGTACTTTTCAAAATCATTTTTATTATTCACAGGGTGACAAATGAATGCATAGTGCATGTGGAGGTACATGTGCACGCGCGTGTGTCTGAAAAGCAGGCAGCCTGCCTAAAACATAAGGCAAGAGCGAGAAGACTGAGTTAAGACTAAGTTCACTGGGAGGTCACATAGCAGAAGTTCAGACTTGTTACAAGTTCTCTTTTCCAGTTAAGACCCAATCCTACTGATTATGGAATTTCCACAACAGCAATCAGTTATGATCGAATTGTTCTTTTGTTTGTTGTAAGCCATCCAGAGACTTTTTTAATGGGACAGCACGGAAAAACTTTAAAAATAAATAAATGAATAAATATTCTCTTTTCCCCCCAACCTCTTCATCTCTAAATCTCTTTGGTAGGGTTTCCTACCTGAACTATTGTAAATTCTGCTGAATTTCTGCTAACAGGCAGGAAATTTTCAGTATTCAGTTTCAGGTAATTTTAAAGCTATAGTAATTTAAATTAAATTAAATAACACAGATGTGGGTTAGAACCACATTCCTAGTGTCTCTGTCATCTATTGTTGACCTTTGGGGAGGTACTGGGTTCCAATTATATAGAAACGTTAAGAATATTCTCTTTAGGTGAGTGGAATGCTGCGAGTGGTATCCAGAAAACCTCATGGATGCTTGAATTTCAGTAATTAAAGGCAAAAAATTATGCACATTTAGATAGAAAGAAGACCTACAGCTCCTAGCATTTCCATGCCAACTAGGACATGCTGGGAGTTGTAGGACTTTTCTCCTATCTAAACACAATTGAATTTGTGTCCCTAGGCATTTAATTTAAGACATAAGCGCTAGCTCCACAATTTCACTCACTCCTGCAAATGACTGGAATTGCACACTAAATTGGAACTCTACATTAACATTTAGCAAAGGAGGGTTAAAGCCAAGAGAACACTGTAGATATTTCACAGAAATATCAAGCTGCTTTTAATCAAAATATTTAAGTCAAATGGTCACAAATAGGACCTCTTAAATAAATAATTTTTTGCTTTAAATATAATTTATTTATTTGATTTCTATTCAGAACAATAACTCTCTGGGCTGTTCAGAACAATTAAAACAATAAAATGCAAGACAAAAGATACAATTTAAAAGTTCAAAACTACAAATATAAAAACATATATAACCTAAGATTCAAAACAGAAACTGAAAAACTAAAAGACCTGGGAAAATATAGAATCATAATTTAATTTTACATGTTACTTAAAAACGAACTAATGATGGATTCTAATGATTTAAGGCTGGAATTTTTGTATAAGGATTGTGACTCAACCACCAAAGCACTTAAGGCTAAATGAAAATACCTGTGTTATAAAACAACATAACATGATATAGCTAATATATGCCTTTGTATCTCTAGATGTATGTTTCAAAAGAAGCAGCTTTATATCTATGCTTCAAAACAAGCAGAGATCTTAGCTTCTTACTGTCTGTACTAGTGATAATTAACCTAGCCATCTGTTTCAAAACTAAAGAACTAATCAGTAACTTAATCCAATTTTCTTTCTCAACAGCGACCTGTAGGCTAATCTAGCTTGAACAAGAAGCATTTCATAACGGATATTAAATACGTCAGGAGACTGCAAAGCTCATGAAACCTACTTCTAATCTATAGGTCATGTCCAGAAAATAAGCTATTGTGTTGCTGTTTTCAAGCCCAGAACCTTTCCAGGCAATATTCTCAGGTATCAATGTATATTTGTAGAGTGTTGTTATACAAGGTGATCTGGAAAAAATAGAAAAATGCAATGACCAGTTTCACACCTAATGGCTAGCTGTAGGTTTTTTAAAACATAGTTTAGCCATGGCTATGCTGCTGTGAATGATCCCATAGCCCCCCATGTACTAAATTGCTTCCATTTTATATCTGCTTCATATAACCACAACATGCCTGTTCCTGATTGCTGTCGTGAAATGTGAACTGGACACCTTGGGCTGCGCAGGGTGAAAAATGTAGACTTTCAACTTAACAACAAGCCACTTGTTCAAAGTTCAGAAAGGTTACCAGGCAACCCACTGTTTGTTCACAAGAGGTTCCCTGATCATGTGCACCAGGATAATCTGTCCTGCAGTTAACCATTCTACACCTTACAGATTATTATACCTGTTGTTCCTGATGTGAAAATGTAGAGGTGAGGATCCATTAAGTTATTAGTAACACGAAGATTAGCTGGTACAGCATCATCCGAGGCAACTTCCAGCTTGTCTAAAATGGTATCAACATGTGGTAAACTGCATTCTCTTGTCATCACCCAAACACTAATATCTTCTTGCAGACTAGGAAGAATTTCCTCTAAGGACTCCAACAGATCTTTAAAACAATAACATTACAACATATTAAATAGAACGCTAGATTCAAGGATCACATTTTTTGCAATTAAAACAGTCTTGCACCACTATGAAGCCTTGTGCTATCTTTACCAGGCAGGCTTATGGGTAATGGAGCAAGATAAAAGTCTAATAAGGGTGTAAAGTATCCATGGCCACAGTCCATATCATCTGGACTAACCACAATTTAGTGCAGATTTATAAACATATACATTTATATACATGTAAAATGGTACAAAAATCTTTGGGCAGTATCATATACCACCTCTGAACCACAACTTGTTTCTGTTGTGCTAAAAAGTATTATTACTTTTCTTATTACTTATTTCATTTGTATAGTGTTCTTTTGCTGGGGGGGGGGGGCTCACAATGCAACAGAGAAATATGGTTCATTTAAAACCAGATATGGATCTTTACTGTTTCTTTATGGCTGTGCCTGAGAAGGAAAGAGGAATGTTTGGGCCCAAGGCTCATTCCTGTTATGCTTTATGATCAGAAGCAGGCTTTTATGTCAGTCATGCTTCCCTAAGTGACCAGGTTCTTTTTCCAAAGGTTTGATGGAAATTATCTCCACTTACAATTCCTCTACATACTGCTTATATATTAAATCCGCTGGGAGAGGTCATCAGGAGGTGTGGGCTGTGGAATCCTCAGTATGCTGATGATACCCAGCTCTACATCTCGTTTTCCACCAATCCAGGTGAGGCACTGGCTGTGCTGAACCGGTGCCTGGCCGAGGTAATGGGCTGGATGAGGGCCAATAAACTGAAGCTCAATGCAGACAAGACGGAGGTCCTCGTGGTGGGTGGCTCGGGCCTCGGGATGGGGGACTTGGGCCTTGTCCTAAATGGGGTTGCACTCCCTCTGAGGGACAGGGTTCGCAGCTTGGGAGTGCTCCTCGACACTGAGCTGTCTTTAGAAGCTCAGGTAATGGCGGTGGCGAGGAGCGCCTTCCTTCAGCTTCGGCTGATCCACCAGCTGCGTCCCTTCCTGGAGAACGACTGCCTGGCAACAGTGACACACGCGTTGGAAACTTCCCAATTAGATTTCTGCAACGCGCTCTACGTGGGGCTACCCTTGAAGACGGTCCGGATACTTCAATTGGTGCAGAATAGAGCTGCCAGGCTGCTGACGGGGACTGGGCGCTGTTCTCATATAACTCCAGTTCTCTGTCAGCTCCACTGGCTCCCGATTGAAGTCCGGGCCCAATTCAAGGTGTTGGTTATGACCTATAAAGCCCTCAATGGCTTGGGTCCTGGGTATCTAAAGGAACGCTTGTGTCCATATATACCCTCCCGCCCCTTGGGATCAGCAACAGATGCCCTTCTCTGGGAACCCTCTGTGAATATTAGGAGGGTGAGGACCCAGAGAAGGGCTTTCTCTGTGGTGGCGCCCCATCTATGGAATGCGCTCCCCAGAGAGGGCTGCCTGGCACCCTCGTTATTTGTTTTTCGGTGCCAGGCTAAGATCTTTTTATTTAAAACTTACTTTAATTGCTGATTTATTGGTTGTTTATAGGATTTTAAATCTTTTAAGTTGAGATGCACCAGGTTTTAATATTTTTATTGTACAATTTGTTGTATTTTGTTCTTATTGTGAGCTGCCCCGAGGCTTTGTTGCGATGGGGGTGGCATAAAAATGTTTTAAATAAATAAATAAATCGAACGTCAATTTGTAAAGGACCAGCATGTTACAGCTGTTCCCATTCTCTTCGCAGAGTAGCACTAAGTTTACGTATGCCCTATCAGACATCTCAGGTCAATATGCCACACTCCATCACTTCCTAAACTGATATCTCACAGAGCATGTTTATTAAATAAACCTACTTTGCCTGATTTTCAACCATCATTAGAAAGCATTCATCCTCGCCTTATTTTTATAATATGTATTTAATCAATGGAAGAACTTCCTGCCATCAATCTTAAATTTAAGCCAGTTGTGATTTTCTCATAACATTCAGGCTAATGCAGTTTTCAAAAGGATGGACTGAGGCTTTTAAAGTGAAATAGTAAACTACAAAAAAACAAATGATTCATATACAACTCCAGATGTCACTGGTTTATACTTCAGTTTCACTGTAAGTGCTGGAAAGAATCAACCCAACATTGGTCTTCCACAACTTATGTCAGTAATTTTTAAATAGAGCTAAATGTTTCCCAAATTTAAAAATTCAGAACATTTGGTAATTAATAACACTCATTTCCTCCACATTTGTGCACTGATTTATTAATACGTTGCCTTTAAAACATATTAATGAAAACATTAAGAAAAAAAAGAGTTGACTCAAATCTCAAAGAACCATTTTGCAAAAGTTGGAAGTCCACTTCAAGTAAGAATTTATACCTACATACAGCTGGTCAGTTGCTGTCATGATCAGTTGCTACAGCCTGTTAAATATTATATGCTTTGCCCTTTCAATATACAATAAATGACACATGGATGCATTCAGGATGTAACATGGAATTAAGTTCTATACAGAAATTTAGCCTTGTGTGAAGTGATCTGGGAGACTAGCATCATGATAACTGAAATATAATTTCATTTTCTGGAGAGCCATCATTGAAATCCCTTTGGTACTCACTAAAAAAATTCTTCTTTGAAATAGGTAATATACATCAGCTTCCTCATGTAACATGTTGTGTTACATGAGAAGAAAACATAGTTCTTAAATGGTTTCACCCATCAATGAAAATTAGTGTAACATCTGCTGTATTGAATTGAGTATTCTTTCAAACCTCAGGATTTTGCATGGTACAGAGACCTGTACATGGGCATGCAAGTATGTCTGGCAACTTCAGATGTAGTCTATGACAATTTGGAAGCATTATAAGGCACATTCATCAGGTAATTTCTAAGGGTATCAGTCTCATTATCCTGTGCTGCATTGTTCATCCACTGAAGGGGAGTTATGAGGATGATCTTCCAATATTGGAAGGCTGTCAATGAAGAATGAGCAGACTTGTTCTCCTCCAGAGAGCAGTACTAGAACCGATGGATGGAGAATGCAGGTAGGCACAGGTAGGGCAAGGTCCTAACACCAAGAACCCTTCAATAGTGAAACAGGCAGCCATGAGAAGTGCTGACAGGGCTTTGCTGTCTAAGGAAAAGGATGTGATGGCCATCATCACTTACCAACTCAAGAACAGGGAACTTTAGCACTGGTGAATGATATGTTCCACCCCACCTGAGGCATCAGGTTAGTTTAATGCAACCCAGATTTGTTGTGTGGCAGATACTGCTCTGCTCGCCAAAAGAAATGAGCAGACACGGAATCCCGAACGAGCAGCTAATGGGTTGCTCCTGTTTTCTGTAGCATATGCTTCCTGAGACAACTGTTCCATTCTGCCTAAGGGGAGATTTGGCAATGAGGGGCTGAGCTCTCCTTCATCCCTTCCCCTTAGCCAACCAATAGATTTAAGCAGAGGATGAATGGCCTCTGAATGCTTCCTGCTCTGTAAATTCATTTCTACACTGAGCAGGGAGTTAGACCAGATGAACCCAGTGGTTCCTTCTAACTCTGTGATTCTACCCAGCAGTCTCTCCCACAAATGTTCCTCTTCGGCATTCATATTATCCTGGCTAACACAGGTTTATGGGCACAAAATGTACATTTGCAGAAGTAACAAGTCATTTTGTTCCAACAGGTAAATTCTTAACAGGTAGAATAAATGATCAACCTTTGTGGACTCTTGCTTCCAGTTAACAGCATGTATTAGAAACAAACAGAGCAAGTCAGAAGGGGCCTCCTGGGCAATCTAGTCTGAGCCCCGGCTCCAGCTAGCTCCACTCACAACATGCCTACCATATTAAAAGCATCATCAATCTGTTTGCAAGTGTGGATGTCTACAAAGAGGAAGGAATCCATCCACCAAATCACTCTTTAACCTCTTCCCTTCTAAATGGGTTAAAGCATACTTGATTTACATTCCTCTTGTGGATCTGCCTAGATATCCTCTAACAGTTCAGAAGTAATTTTAAATATCTCTGCTGTCCCCACTATCAAGCAGGTCATAGCTTGCCTTTCTACTGAAGCACTTGGATTTTTTTCCCTCCTGAATGCAAGTTAGAACAGCTTTGCCTGCAGAAATCATTTTATACATTCAGGTTTCAACTGATGAGTGGCAGACGTCACATGGTTGAATGCTCTCCCACCTTCCTGCACATACAAAACCAGCCTGTCACCGAGCCAGCTTTATCCTGATTTTCTCCCTGATCAGCTATTTTCTATACTTGTAGAATTCTAGTACAGGTAAGTATTCAAACACTTGACCCTGTAATCTGCTGCCTGAACTGTTACAGCCACGCGGGGGGGGGGGCGGGGGGACAAAATACCTCCATCTCGATTTTCTGGGACGCGGGGAGGGATGAAGCGTCCAATGGCATAAGAGGAAAGCGCAAAGATCTAGTCTGCACAGTACCTGCTCCCACCACCAGCATCTTGGGCGCGCAGCTGCTGATGCAGTGCAGCAGAGACCTGGCGCGGATGTTGAAATTGAGGAAAGACACCACACAGCCCAGCTTGGCCAAGCCGAACCACACGTGGATGAAATCGGGCTCGTTGCTCATCAGCAAAGCCACGGTGTCTCCCCTTTCCAGCGTCCCTTCCTTGAGGAAAAGCTGGGCCACCCTATTACTCCTCCTGTCCACCGCCCTGTAGGTGTGGACCTCGCCGTCGTAGATGAGGAAGGGCTTGTCGGGCTGCTTCTCGGCCAGCGTCACGAACCTGTCCAGCACCGTGTGCAGCTTGCCCCGCAGCCGGTCGGCCTCCACGGTCACGCCATACTTCAGCACTTTGAGCAAAAACTTCAGGTCCACCCAGAAGTAAGGGAAGAAGAGCTTCTGGAGGAGGTGCAGGCAAAGGAAGAGCCCAGAGGCCGCCCCCGTCACCCAGGAGTACAACATGGGGGTTGGCGGGGGCAAGGCGAAGCCGATCACTGCAGAAACGCTTCAGCCCCCGCTTCGCCACGCAGCACGGCGCACGCAGGGACGAGGGCCGTCGCCGCTCCCGGGGCAGAGAGGAGGTGGCAAGGGAAGCGCAGGACGCACGCAGCAGGTTGACGAGTCCCGGGACGCCTCCGCGCCCAAGGAGGTGGCGAGAGAAAGAGGCGCGGGACTTCGCGCCAGCCCACCTGCCGTGCGCTCCGAGAGGCGCAGCGAGCGACCCCTTTGCCTCGTCCGAGCACAGCGCCTGCTCGCGGGAAAACGCGTCCTCGCTCCAGCCCTTGCATAAGGCGGCAGGCTGGACTGCGCGCCGGCCTCGGCTCCGCCCCTTCCCCGGGGCGCTCAGCCACCCACCCCGCCCTAGGGTTGGCGCTTGTGCGCTCGGACGCCGCGGAGCCGGTCCTCCTCCGCGCCGTCCCGTTAGCCTTGCGAGAGTTGTGCAGCCTGTGGGACGCAGCTGGGCCGGGCCAGTCCGGGGAAGCCATGTGCTCTCCCTTACGCAATCCCGTGAGAGCTGCCAGATGGCCCTGGCCTTAACTTTGCACCGAACGTCCTGCGTGTCAGGACCCCACAGCTTGTCGCACGCAGGATCCAACTGGTTTTGGCTTTGGCTGCTAGACTGGTTCGAAGCCCTGGGTTTCCCTCGGGGCCAGCACGCCTTGGCAGTGGAGGGACAGGTCGGTGGCTCATTCCCTGCTCAGCCCCGGGCTGACCGTGTCAGGACCGAAAAAGGAAGAGCAGTCGCAGTGCAAAAACAGTAACCAGAACGACTAGTGCTACCACTTATTTTTCTCTTCCCTCCCCTTCCCATATTCCTTGTGTGCCATTTTCTTACATTTGGAATACAAGCTTGAGGATGGACTACTGGGCTACTTGTCTTGTAAGACACTCTGGCTAAATAAAAACTGGGTTAAATACTTAAAATAGATGAAAGGCAGATAAATGTGCAAAGATGTAGATTACATTCTCTCTCTTTCTGGGCAGCATGCTGGAGAGGACTGGACTCTAGAAAAACTGCAACCTGCAACCTTAACCTACACTCTCACTTTCTCTGGGCAGCATAGCAGGAAATACTGAGCCCAGTTCCTATCTCTCTAGTGCCCAGAGGAAGAGGACAAAAGAGGTCAGCAATGGGACCCCATGCCAGGACCTTCCACTTGATCCTCTTGCTTGCGTGCTCATCGGCGGCACCAGTGCCAGGTTTCTGGGGTTTCTCGGGAAAGATCCTCTCAGTCAGTCTACCGTTAAACACCACTGTCAGCAGCTACTATTGCAACTGCTGTCAGGATTACTACCACTTGAGTGTTTGACAGGTAGTAATTAGCAATGGCATCCATTGGTCCTCCCCACCACCTCTGTGCTTCAGACCTGAACAAAAGGCAGGTTGTGTTGTTGAAGACAAGCAACTCCAGAGATCCCCTGCTGGGTTGTGGGCCTTTCCCAGGTGCCCAAGCATGCCAACATTTGACGTCAGCCCCGTTCAGCTTTCCTCCCCCTGGCTAGTGCAGCAACATTGAGCAAACCCAATATTTCCACCGCACCCACGGCCGTCTTAATGCATGGGCCTGATGGGCACTTGCCCGTGGGCCCCATACTAATCTGTGTATGTTAACCCTTGGAAAATTGGAAAACTTCCAAAATTAACAGTAGTTGTAGTTGTTGTAGGGGCCCCAGTACACTGCTTTGCCTGGGGCCCATAATGCTGTTAAGACGGCCCTGGCTGCACCATCCAGAAAGTAGCAGCAGATGCTCCTCTTTGTCTTGCCTGCTTTTTCTCTTTCCCTGTGCAGTGCAGCTATGAGAAGTGGGACCAGTCTTGCCTTATTTCCTAGGACTACTGTTGGGCAATATGGGCCAGTAGGAGAGAGACTGGCAGCTATTTGACTGCCATCCCTTTCTCTCTGGATAACACATTAGGGGAGACCAGTCGGCACTGTTGTTGGACCTCCAAGAATGAGCAAGGAAGCTACCCAAAGTGAGCAAGCGACTGATATGTGGTGTCGATGGCTTCTGCTGCTCCCTTGCCCTCTCAGGAAAAGCACAGGAGGAAGGCTTGGGCTGCTGAGCCTGACACCATCTCTCAGGGTGAGTGGGCACATAATTACCAGCTGCTTTCTCTGGTTCATGTTCTCACTCTCTGCCTTTCAAGGATATCAGCTAAACAAGGGTAGGCAGGAGCAACACTCCTTCTTCTTGCTCATGTTCATTCCTGCATTCAACTTCTGTGCAACTCAGGACTCTGCAGAGGCTGTTTCTCTTGCCTTCCAGGAACGTTTGGCACCTGGACAATCAAGCTGACCCCATCCTTTGGCCAGAGCAGCTGCAGAATGCTCTGGCCAAAGGAACTGGCCCATTCCCTGTGCCCACTCAATACATTTACTTTCAAATTCTGGGTTGATCACCTTGTTTGTGCAAGCAACCAATCTTAACTTTCTGAATACATTTGCTACTAGCAGCTGATTTAAATTTTTCTAAATTAAGTTGCAGCTTCAATTATTTCTCTCAACACCTCTACAAACTTCTCTTGGCCTTTTAAAACAAACAAAAATAATCATGGTCTAAGGAACATAAACACCCATCACAGAATCTACCTGAACAGACACAATGCTATGACACAGACATTTAAGTATCAGATCTTTCAGCAACTCATTAACCCTAAATTTGTCCTCATTAACTTTTTAACTGATCCTCTCCTTGCAGTGCACTCTTAGTGCCAGATTCCCTGGGGCTTTTGAACTGTACAGTGTGGAAGACATAGGGTAGAGTGGGTTTCTTCCTATCTCCCTGGCGTTTCAGAAAACCACAGTGTTGTACTATTGATCAATCTACTTATTTGTGTTAGTTGGGAACTATTCAAAGGTTTTCAAGCAGTACAAAAAAATCCACTCCATCTTCATCTTAGATTTCTTCAGATTTTCCCTTTACTTCCCTGTACCTGTTTGAGTTCTTTAACTAAATATCAGCCCCTGCACAAACTTTTCTAGGGATTTATTAGCCAACTGCCTGTCTAGTGTCAGAAAACTTTTCTTTTGTATCTCTTTTGTTGTTTGAGTTTCTCTTGGAAATCACTGAGACTCTGAATGTGAGAAGCTCAGCACCTTTTCTTTTTCTTTCTAGATCAAAAGTAGTATTCAATGGCCAATGTTTTTCTTCACTTGATTAGCTAGCCCATCATCTCTGAAGCCTCTGAAACTGGCCAGTGACCATTCCTCTCCTTTGCCCTTCCTGATTCCAAGTCATATCTGAATTGTAATGTGGAAAAGAGATTGGAACTTATAAACATATGTGGTGGGATTGTGATACTATACAAAAGATATGGGTTATGGTGTTTAATGAAATGAGAGAAATTCTAGATACAAATCTAGAAATGTCACCCAGAATTGCATTATTCCTGCTGATTGAAAAACAAGATATAAATGAAGTTAAGAAAGAATTGATCCTATACAAAGGAATGAATGGTATAATGAAATATGGAATATGATTGTTAATGATAATTTGACAACAGAAATACAAATTAAAAAGGGCAATAAAAGTAAATAAATATGAAATATGGGAAGATTTTGTAAAAGCAGTACTGATGGAAGGGAAAGGCTGTAAGCCTAATCAAGAATATATGAATTTTTTGAGAGGATATGGGTATAACTAAAGTATATCATATATTGTTAATTGTTATATGAAGTAAAATGGAGATATAAACTGGTCTCCTGGACAGCGGATGCACAATTTTTGTGTGTGTGGTGTCTTTTTTAGTTATCCGTTGGGTTGTAGATGTTAATATTACCAATATATTTTGATATGTATTGTAAGAAAAAATAGCTGAATTGTAATATACCCCACATTTTTAAGAACTTGCAAGGTTTTTTGCCCCTCGTAGTTAGAAAACATGTAAAATACTGGTGTCCCTGCTCAAGTAAAGTAATGCAGTTAGATTGTGTGTTACCTGTGTCCCCACTTTCTCACAGGGCTTTCACACAGGATAAGCTTATGGAGAAGTCTGTATGGCACTGAGAGAGAATGAATTCATTCAGGGGCACAGACATTTCCTGACCTTCTAGATCTGGCCCATGTCACCCCAGTGGGTGGGAAATAGGGAAGGAAAGGGTTTTCCACACACATTCTGATTGCTGCTCCATCTTGTGTGGACTCGAGCAAGGACCTCATTACCTGAGGGCTACACCACACACTCACACTGTTCCCGATCAGCAGCCAGACTCAGCCTCGCTTGGCATTCAGCTCTTACATTATGAATCCAGCCCACAACCTCTGCAAAACCTCTTCTCAGAAGCCAGAAAACCACAGGACCCTTGCTTTCAGTCTAATCTCAGTCATCAGCCAACTGGCCTAGCAAGTCAGGAGGTGTGACTGTGTGAAGAATTGTATTATCTGAGGTATCACCACCTCCTATACTTCTGTTACCAATCCTGAAAGGGAACACCACTATTATATATTTTAAGATGTTTACCCTCCCACATCTTAGAACTATATTTATAGTTGAGAATACAGAGCAAAGTTTAGGGGCATACAAAGGTTATTTGCAAGCATGAAAAGAAGAATTTCTTAGAAAAGAGAGAAGTTACTTTAACAATCAGTTACCCAACATCACATGATTTACTTAAAATTCATTTCTGCTGATATCTACATGACTAAGCACAAAACAACCCCTTACACTTTTGACCCCTACAGTTGCCTTAGTTTCTTTAGCTAGCCATTCTTCAGCAACCCCGTGCTGCTGCCTCTTCATTTAGGCTTCATTTAGTCTACCCTATTGATCAGCACTGACTTCTGTTAGTTATCTTGTGATTTGCAGTTTGTTTCTACGTTGAAGACACGTGAACCATGTCTATGTGTTAATGCTACTCCAATGGTACAGAGGCAGGAGGCCTAACAGCATATAGTTTGCCTCCAAAAACCAGATGTCTGTCCACTGGATTTCGTCTCTCTTTCCCCAACAACCTCACATTTCATTTCATTTAGCAGAAAAAGCACATGCATAAAATAGATATCACAGTCCTGTTTTACTCACAAAATTAAAGAATTAAACAATTTAATACTCCACCCATCCTCCTGGCAGTAGAATTATTTGAGGTTGCCCTATCTATTAAGCATTGTGAATAAAGCTAGAGTTGGTTGGAATATACATTAAGTTGCAAAATCATCATCGTCATCGTCATTGTCATCATCATAATCCCATGAGTAAGTTTAGAAAGTAAAGCCTTCCAAGCCCAGTTATGTTCTTTGCATAAGTTTTGAACTCACCCAGCCCTGCCATCCCTTTTTTCTTTTTTTGAAAATGTGGGTGTCATTTCTGGATCAGCATAGCATAATACTGCTAATGCTTCATTAAATCATACATTTTGGCATGATCCAGTACTTGCCTATTTTGTGGGTTGTAATGCAAACACAATTTGCATTGGGACACTTTTTATATTCTTTTAAATTATCTACTTGCTTCCTGGAAGTTAAAACATGATCAACATAAATGACAACTAAAATTTCTATATTAGAACACTGGTGAATGCTCTTTAATGCTAACACAAAAAGGGATATATGTATGGATATTTGGTCTGCTTTGTGGAAGTCTGTGATATTCACATTTACATAGACATATTTTTAATTCTCTCCTCTCCTTTTACTGTTTTGTTTGGTGAAAAGCAAAATAAAAATAAATGTAGATGATGATGATGATGATGATGTGACATGAGAACAGTAACACAGAGACATAAATAGCTCCAAAACAAGTGCTACAAATATCTCCCTTTGGAACAGTGTGTTTATTTAATATAATATTTATTTATTTTAACCCACCCATCATCCAAGGCTAGCAGGGCAGTGTATGAAAGGTACAACTCCCCTGAAATAAATTAAATATGAAATCCCCTCCCACCCAAAAGAGAAATTATATGTCACAATGCAGTGCAACGTAACAAACATTTTCAGATTTCAGATTCCACTGATCTGTCAATAGGTGAGGATCATTTTGATACTATCTCACCTGTGACACATTTTTCCATTTTCCAATTGACAATAAATCCCAAGGATATCAATAAATGTACATATGAACCTGCTAGTTATGATTATTTTTTCCAATAAAATTGCAAATAACCGATTCAGGAGCTTTAAAAAGAGGCACAAAGAGAGCTTCATTGAATAAGCAACAGAAGCCCTCCTCTGGGAACCCTCTGTGAAAGACGTGAGGAGACAGAGTACCCGGAGGAGGGCCTTTTCTGTGGTGGCGCCCTGACTACGGAATGTGCTCCCCAGAGAGGTCTGCCTGGCGCCATCATTATATGTTTTTTGGTGCCAGGTCAAGACCTTTTTATTTAATCAATATTTTAATATGTTTTCATGGGAATTGGATTTTATTGTTTGTATTTTATTAATTGCAGTCAGCATGGAATAGTCAATTTATCTATTTTATGTTGATCTATGTTGTAAGCCGTCCAGAGACGCAAGTAATGGATGGCATACAAATTTTATAAATAAATAAATAAATAAATAAATAAGAAATAAATAAGAAGGTAGCAACTCAGCATAATGAAATGAAGGTGAAACTACACCTGTTTCACCTTGTCACACCCCTTATTCACATTTGCCTAGATTGCTGTTAGGCAATGTGATGGGTGTGATGATTTGGTTTATGAGCATGAATGATCTTCTGGTTGTCATTAAAAAAGCCCCTCATTTCTTCTGTGGGCATGCTGTTCTACTGAATATTAAGCATGTTCCAATGTGGCATTTTATAAGAACCAGCTCTTAAAACACTGGGACACTTTTTATTGCTGCGGGGTTTTATTGTTTTAAATTGTTGTATACCACCTCGATGGCTTTTTAGGAAAGAGGGTGGTATAAAAATGTAGATAGGTAGGTGATAGATAGTAGTAAATATTTTCATGCTTGCCCCAATTCTCCTAGTGGTCAGACATATCAAGGATGGATGCAGTGCAGGTTATCCAAGTTGGTCTCCATTGGAATGAGGAGGATCATTGGCAGCCTACTGAAATTCTGTAATATTGCAGTTATTAACAAATATATAAGTTGGTCATAGACAAAAGCACAGGATTAAACACTCTGAAAATTGTTTCAAACTTCACTGTTCCTACAACAGTATCTACAGCGCTGCCTCAGCCACTGTTCGCTGGACAATATTTTACTGATATGTAACTCTAAGTATTTAATGACTGATAACATAATGAATTAATACAAAACTGAATGTGTTTTCATAGCATACTATTTTCATTGGTGAATGATTAATGAAACAGGCAAATAAATTTGTTTGCTTTGTTCTGGGTGTGCAAATCTTTTAAATCGTAGTGTAATACATGCAATGTCCAAAGTCTTGTTTAGCTTCTCATCTCTACATCATGACAATAGTGCCATTAATTTCCATGTAGTATGCTTACAACTAAACTAATATAAAATCAATATGATATTTGTTTAACAAAAAGATGATATTTATTATAAGACTATTATTTATTTGTTTAAAACATTTCTATGCCGCCCCCATCGCAACAAAGCCTCGGGGTGGCTCACAACATAATTAAAACATATAAATAACAAATTAATACAATTAAAAATGTAAAAACCCGGGTAACATCTCGGCTTAAAAATTTAAAACCTATAACTACATAATGAGTTAACAATTAAAATAAGTTTTAAATAAAAAGGTCTTTGCCTGGCGCCGAAAAACAAATAACGACGGCGCCAGGCGGACCTCTCTGGGTCTATCTATCTAGCCCACCCTTCAGGCACAGCAGGCGATGTGATGCTTCACGTCACCTGCTGCCTGAATCTGTTTTTAGTGGAAATGCCAGAAACTGAACCTGGGACCTCTGTCATGCTTCTTGGCCAGCTCTGCCACTGAGCTGGTCATCTCTCAGCAACATCACAATGGGCAGGTATTAGGAGGGAATGGCGATTATCTCCATGAAGTGAAAAACAACACTTGCAAATTGTTGTGCATCTGGTTGTTGTTAAAAGCACAAAAAGCACAAAATCAGGCCAAGCCAATGTTATGGCTGGTCAGTTGGCAGTCCTATTTAATGAAGAAGCAGATCCAAGCATTTGTCTGTTCTGTAACAATGCCAGGACAAATGGTTTCTTTCTGTCTGAGCTGACGTTTTAATATTGAACAGCGTGTTACATTTTGAACTTATTTGTCCTTGATGGCCCCAAGTAAACACTTAGTAGCCAGTACACACTCTACACATTAATGTACACTGTGATACTGTGTGTTACAGGCTTCTCACAGGGAATAGCTTCTGAGTCGCAGTTAAATGCTCACGTAATTGGCTTTACAGCCTCCAGAAAAGCGATTAACTCTGCTTGCATCCAAGGAGTTATGGTGCAGATTCAGAACTATGACCCATTAAGAGCAAAAGTAAATGCAAAGTTTCTTTCACTTTCCAATCTCATGGTTAAATAGTATTGCTCCCCTTGTTGTTAAATAGTATTGCTCCCCTACACTTGGGAAATATGTTAATTTTTGGAAATAAAAGTAAGGTACGCTAGTTCCATTAATGATGCAACAGGCCTTTCCAGATTATTGGTTTCTAATGGCACAAATATGCAGTTAAAAGTTATTTGTTGTACCTTGGGATTCAGACATCTTCCCTTGTGGTTCTTGTTTGGGGGATATTTTCCCAGTATTGAAGTAACAATGCCTATAATTGCATTGTGTGGGAATACGTTTATTTCCCCAGTAAGTTGGTAGTGTGAAAGTGTAAGAAATCTCACACAAAATTACTTGTGAGTAAACTCCATTGAACACCATATAATTTACTTTCCAGGAAACATGCACTGGATTGGGTAGTTATGCAGATACATTTGGCAGGTGAAACTTTTCCTGGCATGGAGATAAATGAGAGGGGAAACTCCTTCTGAATGCCTATGGAATAAATGCCTGTTAAAAGCACAGGAGCAGGGCCAATTGAAAAAGGTGGCAACCCTTACTGCTCAGGACCTCAAGGTGATGATGGATGGCATGTTCCCCATCCACTGCCCCCTTGGTTGGTAATAACTCATTTGTTTAAAGGGTCCTATTTTGAATTAGGCAAGGGCTGGAAGATTAGCAACATGGTGCTGTCCACTGGCTTTTGTGTTAAGGATGTGTAACCAACTGACCTTCCTTAGGCTGTTGTCTCAAAAGGAGGGACAGCAGCTGGACTAATCCTGCCCACCCATTGTGTGCAGCACACACACACTATTTGAACTGGGACTTACAGAAACAACGTCACAGGTAACTTGGTGACTCCTCTGTCTTTGGGGACCCTCGCCCATTGCAGCCTTTCTTGTCAGCTTTGTAGGGGCTGGCCATGCTGCTGAACTTTGCCATGGATCGCTCCTATAGAGTCTCCGTCCTCAGAGTCATCCACATAACTTATTTGAACAGGGCCCCTGTCAGTAAAGAGTGAACAGTTTGAGATCTGCCTGTAGATCTCTTGGTGAAGTGTGCTGGATCAGTAAAAGTGTTTCTCAAGAAGGTGGTTTAAGCAAGTAACATAGAAAATAACAGAATAGTTGGCCTCATTTCCCTCTCAGCCTCATGGAAAACATGAGTTGCATATTACAAGGTATAAGTAACTGTTGACCATGTTTAGTGTTTTCATTAAAATTCCTGATCTGCAGCAACTTAGTTATAGATTAGTATTACTGGTAATCCCAGATTTGTGGCTTGGTAAGTAATTGTCTCCAACCACCTGAGTCATAATTTGGTGTTCTGGCAATAACTAATGGATATTTGGATCCTAAAAAACAAAATATATCCTACAGGACTGATGCCTTTCCATTCCTGCTCAAATTACTGGGGGAAGGTGTCCAGGGCCCTTGTGTCTGATACTCAACTTTACGTGCTATTTTTAGCCTCCAGGGAAGCCTCCAGGGGAACATTATTTGGCTAAAAGCGGTGTAAATTGGGGCTGGAGATTGTGTATTGCTTAAATGGCCTTCTGTCTTTCCCCCCATAATACTGGGTGCAGCCTTGCACTTTCACAAAGATGATTATAATGCTCAAATACTTTGTGGCCTGTCTGAAATCTATAAACATTGATATATCTGAGGAACTCTCATGGTGAGCCATCTCAGTGGACTATTAGGGCAGGCAGACAATGATGATCCTCCCAGCTAGTCTTAACAATTGTACTCTAATAATGATTTCCACTCACATTTCCCTTATTAATTTGCCTCCGCAAAGTGAATTATTGTTCTGGAGATTTTGCTGATCTCTGCTTCTTGTGTACTAGCATCTGGATTGTTTGAACTAAAAAGTGATCATTTGATGGAGGATCCTTGCTAGACTTTCTCATTCTTCTTTTCTAAAAAAATAATAATAATTAAATAGTATGCTGTTTTACATAAAATTTATTTGTCAGTGGTTTTTTTCTAATTATTTGTTACAGAAAATTTAATGCATAGTCAGTACCACAGCTGTATTCTTTAAATTAAGTATAAGCATGTTCTTTCACTTAATAATGCTAGTAGTTAGACATTATTGAAGACTGTCTTCGTTAAGTGTTAAAATTACATAAATTCTACTCATATATAAAACTTTTGGAAGAATGTCATGGTGCAAATTGTAGAATATTTTTCAGCTGTGTGCTTTAGAATAGCTTTGAACTGTAAGTGAGGGGTCTGTGAGTTACTGAGCAATGAAACAGCTCTTATTTGAAATGGCCTTTTCTCTTCAACTTATTGTTTAAGCTTTAGATAATAACTGTGTGTGGGAGGACGGAAATCAACCAATTAAGAAGCTTTTCTTTGCAGTATTCAGGTCCACACATATGTCTGGTTTTGTGTCACTATCAAACTTAAAAGTATAAACGTAATAAGGATTGCATTTAATTTGTGGTTGGTATTTCCTTGAAACCTGAAAGGACTCTATCACAATGGTTCAAAAGATAAGATTAAGTTATGAAAGGAATGCTTAGCGCTGTACTTATTGCTTGCAGAACTGGTATTTGTTTGGCAGTTAACCAACAGGACCGTAATAGACTTGACAGCACATGGACTATTAGAAACTACCCAGAGGTTCTTCCCCTGCCATGAAATCTCTTCTGCTTCCAGATGTTCTGGAAAATCTCACACAGATGCAAGCACACACACACTGCT
Organism: Varanus komodoensis; assembly: GCF_004798865.1. Classification (NCBI taxonomy): domain Eukaryota; kingdom Metazoa; phylum Chordata; class Lepidosauria; order Squamata; family Varanidae; genus Varanus; species Varanus komodoensis. The sequence continues at coordinate 37,097,580 of NW_025336087.1, read as the reverse complement.
AAGCAGGCAAACGGTGCTTTGAGTTTAACCAGAAGTTGGATATAACTCTTGTCTCAGGTTTTATATCACCCATACAGTAGTGTTGTAGTATATTTTGAAGTGTGGGCATTCATAATGACAGTTCCCATAACCAGGGTCTGAAGGGGAGTCCAAAACATCAGGAATCAGTATTGATCCATATTCCCAAACCAGTTCTAACACTTTTATCTTGACTAGAAGAAAATATTATAAAGTAAAGGGGTCTTACTTGCTCATTCAAACACCAACCACTCCAAAATATTTTTATTTTATTTATTTTTAAAAAACTTTTATATGCTGTCACCACATGCCTTGACATCTTGGGATGGCTCACAATGTACAATTAAAAACAATAAAACAATAACAAAATCCATAAAATTATATAAAAACAAAATAAAAAAAGCGACGGTTAACAATGAAATATTAATTTTTAAAATAGCAATTAAATAAAAAGGTTTTAACCTGATGCCAAAAAGAATATAAACTCAGTGCCAGGCGAACCTCTCCAGGGAGTGCATTCCACAATCTGGGTGCCACCACAGAAGAGGGCTCCCAGAACAAAGCCTCTCCCGCAGATCTTAGGGGGAGTGAGGGCATGTAAGGGAACATGTTTAATTACAACATTAAAAATGTTTGGAGCAGCTGACTCTTTGAGGATTACTTAACCCCTGATGAACCTCATAGCATGCCAAGTGTGTGTAGCCCTATTTGATTATGCAGTCCCCAGTCAGTGTGATCAAAGGCTATCGCATGTCATGCAGACCCAGCCACCCTGGGTTATTTAAAGGATAAACACCCCTTGCATAATTCAGGTACAGATCAGGTAACTGTTGCTGGGGAAATTCATTTCCAGTTCCTATTCTGAGGATTGTAACTAAGCTCAAGGGGAAAGGGGCATGGGGGGCATACAACGTCTCCACAGGGTATGGCATCAGATGGCTCCACCTGCTGTCTTGCGGTGGCAAATGTCCCTGCGGAAGGGCTGATGAGAGGCTGGTGGTGGGCCCCCCTGGCATGTGCTGAGATGGAAAGAGCAGGGCAACACTCCAGTCTTCCCCCTTCACCACCTAATGTGGACACAAAAGTTTCTGCTGCACTGCTGCTACACTGCTGGGTGAGAGCCAGTGTGGCGTAGTGGTTAAGAGAATGGGACTGGGACTCAGGCGATCTGGGTTTTAGTCCCTGCTCAGCCATGGAGCCAACTGGGTGACTTTGGGCCCGTCACAGACTCTCAGCCCAACGTGCCTCACAGGGTTGTTGCTGTGGGGACAAGTTGGAGGAAGAGAATGATGTAAGCTGCCTTGAGCCCTTTGTAGGAAAAAGGCAGGATATAGATCGAAAAATAAAATAAATAAAAATAAAAATAAATAAAATAAAATAAACCTGAAAACTCACAACAGAATCCCTTTTGACGCTTCAAGGAGTATAGAAGATTATACATGCATTCTATGTCTTTTCCTTAAATGTACAATTTAGGCTGCATTGCTGTGCAAGCTTACTTGTGTTCAAGTTCCATTGAAAGGGAAGTCTTGCATAGCATCACACTGTATTATTTCTTATTTCTGTTCTTCAAAGGCTTATTTAACCATCAGAGGCAGATTTTGGACTGGCAGGGACTCCATCAGAGGCAAAATCTTCTTGGGAAAATCCAAATTGTTTCCTAGTCTATTTACCACCTGGCAATGGAAAGATTCACGACAGCTGCTTCTTGCTGCTGCTTTTAATCTTCTTTCTTATGGACTCCATTTGCTTGGCACATTTGTGTAGAATTCAGATCTGAAGAGATGAACATTTTTATGCGGATATCTTTTAATTCTAATTTAACCGCTAGGGAAAATGAAGATAGCATAAACAATAGAGCTAGTGTATGCATTTATGAGGGATCAGTGGTTCATGATGAATAAATAACTACATTCTTGTTTTTCAAAAGCACTTTCTTGCCAGAGAATTTCACTGTGCTGTATTAGTTAGCTGGTGTTCTTACATGACTAACTTTTCTCAGGAAAAAGTTCCTGCTTTCCTCAAAACACTGGAGCAGTGTGGGGGCAGAATGGTTTTTTCCTTGCCCTTTAGCTTTTATACACCCTTAAAATCTGTTTCTGGGGGTTGCAGGAACCTTCCGGGTGCAACTGGGGGCACTGCTTTGCAGTGGTTCCACTCCTATCTCAATGGCCGACTCCAGAAGGTGGTGCTGGGGGACTATGGCTCTTCGCCATGGCAGCTTTGCCATGGAGTTCCGCAGGGGTCCATTTTGTCCCCCTTGCTATTCAACATCTACATGAAACCACTGGGAGAGGTCATCAGGAGGTGTGGGCTGCGGAACCATCAGTACGTTGATGATACCCAGCTCTACCTCTCATTCTCAACTAATCCAGGTGAAGCGGTGGCTGTACTGAACTGGTGCCTGGCCGAGGTAATGAGCTGGATGAGGGCCAATAAACTGAAACTCAATCCAGACAAGATGGAGCTCCTGTTGGTAGGTGGGTCAGGCTTCGGGTTGGGGGACCTGGACCTTGTCCTGAACGGGGTAGCACTCCCTCTTAGGGACAGGGTTCGCAGCTTGGGAGTGGTCTTCGACCCAGAGCTATCGTTGGAAGCTCAAGTGACAGCAGTGGCAAGGAGCGCTTTCCTTCAGTTTCGGCTGATCCATCAGCTGCGTCCCTACCTGGAGAACGACTGCCTGGCGACAGTGACACACGCATTAGTCACTTCCCGATTAGACTTCTGCAATGCACTCTACGTGGGGCTGCCCTTGAAGACGGTCCGGATACTTCAATTGGTGCAAAATAGAGCTGACAGGCTGCTGACGGGGACTGGGCATTGGTCTCATATAACCCCAGTCCTCCATCAGCTCCACTGGCTCCCCATTGAAGTCTGGGCCCAATTCAAGGTGCTGGTTATCACCTACAAAGCCCTGAACGGCTTAGGCCCTGGTTACCTAAAGGAGTGCCTGCGTCCATATATGCCCTCCCGTCCCCTGAGATCGGTGGAAGAGGCCCTTCTCCGGGAACCCTCCGTAAAGGATATTAGGAGGGTGAGTACTCGGAAGAGGGCTTTCTCTGCGGTGGCGCCCAACCTATGGAATGCGCTCCCCAGAGAGGTCCACCTGGCGCCGTTGTTATTTGTTTTTTGGCACCAGGCCAAGACCTTTTTATTTAAACACTACTTTAACTGTTAATGGTTTATTTGTTGATTTTAATTTGACCAGGCTGTGTCCACTATTTTATTTATTTTAATTATTTGATGATTGATTGATTGATTTTTGTATTTTATGCAGGATTTTATGATTGTAAGCCGCCCCGAGGCTCATGCGATGCGGTGGCATATAAGTTGTATGTATGTATGTATGTATGTATAAATAAATAAATAAATTTTGAAGTAGATATAGATGAGGAGAGTAAAGAGGGAGAAAGCATTGATGTCTTTCACTCTGCTACGTTTTTCAATAATGTTATTCATATTTAAACCTAGCTTTTCAGCGAAGAATCACTTGTGTTAAGCCCATTTAGCAAGCTACAAAGGGTAGGAAGCTGGAAAGGCAAACCCTTCTAGGAAGAAGATCATTAACCTTTCTGTTTGGCAACTTAAAACCATGAAGGGTATAATCAATAGATTTTTCCCTTAAAAAGTAACTCATTATTCGTTGATGTTGTTAAGTCTAGCTCATGTTACTAATCATGTTCTGCTAGACACATGAACAAACATGCATACTCTCAAGGTACACATGTGTTAACACAAGAGGGTATCAGGCAGGAGGGAACTTGGTGACTTTACACGCTGGCTTCCTCTCTAATGGGCAATATATTAAGCACAGTCAAGAATTTAATATGTGTAGCCAGTGGCTGACTGAATTAACATGTCATATTAATCACGTGCAAATTCAAACAAGCAAACATATATGGGACAACTAGGCCCCTAAGCAGATGATGAGAAAGGCAGTATGTGGGGAAAATCTCTTTGAGCGTGGTGTATCAGCAAGGCTTGTGGCCATGTGCCACTACTGCAGTGATTCTGGGCTGGGTTTCTCAGTGTGGAAGTGGAGAAGAGGAAAGGATTAATCAAATCCTAACTTCTGGGAGGGTGGAAAGAAAATTTGGAGTGGGAGAAAGCTTGTGTGGGAGTGGAAGGAAAGAAAGGTTTTGGGGAGCTTTGTCCTATGGCGAAGTGCTCAGGCTAGTCCTGATCAGAGTAACGAAGCAGGCAGAAGGGAGGAGTTGCTTGGCCCCTAATTTCCAGGGCTTACTTCCTCCTGGGGAAACAGACTTGTATTCATTACAATCACAGAAAGTGTGAGTTTGCAACATAGGCACTTGGTTTGGGTATTAACAGTTATCATAGTTACCTTAGTCTAAACCAGAGGTCAGGTGGTTTCTCTGGTTGACCAGAGATAGCAGCACAAAAGGCTGAAGCTCTTACCAAATACTGTCCACACTTAGATCAAATCCCCCCGCTCCCAACATATACAAACAATAGAAAAGAGGATGCAGAAACAGATTGTACTAGGAGTCTACAGTTTGTGCCAGGACCTCCTGAAAACAAGACAGAATTGCAAAGATACCTTTCCTTGAATTTGAAATTTAAAGCACATTCCTGAAATTTAAAGCACAATGAAACTCACAACATGTTTTGGCCTAATCCAGGAAGAGTTGCACCTAAGATATAGACTGGGGCTCCGAAGAGGAGGAGACAGTGTCCCACCCTGCCGTGGATAACTGGAGTCCCATTAATTCAGTTCAGCCTGGCCTGCATTGAACTGAAAGGGCAGAGGGAGGTGTTGCAGAACAATACAGCTAATCCTCCTCAGCTGGAAGTTTCAGGACTGACAGAAGCACCTGCTGATAAGGCAAGAGCACTCTGACAGCTGGAAAAGGGCTCTGCAGGAGAAGGTCTTCTGGGGGTCGCTCCTTGAATCTGTCCTCAGTGAAAAGGGCAGGGCAGAACAGGTTTATCCACAGGTTGGAGGACTGGTTTCTCTGCCAGGATCAAGAGTTTAATAGCATATCATAGAGGCTACACCCTGTGTATTCAACTGGGGTGTTTCTCATAACCATTATAGATAATAAATGACAATCCTGGAAACTTTCAGCCTCCTGGGAGACTGTGTTTACGTAAAATTAAGCACTCAGCTCATGTTCTCAGCTTCTATCTGGAGAGGTAACTAGAGGCTCCTTGACAGCCCAAATGTGTATATTTTGATTGCCTCTGAGAAAGTTGTGAGCTCTCAAAGAAAATTACTGAGACTAAAGGGGTTTATGGTGGCCAAGCAAAACTCAGTGAAGGCACAGGAGATACAGGTGGAGCTCCCGGTTTCTTACAAGGTATCCAATGAGTCATTCATGGAATCACCAGTTTAAAACTATTTAAGACATGGGTCCTCAAGATCCAGCTCACCATTACCACTTATCCAGCCCCCCTCAGAGGTTTTGGACTCCCTGGAGAAAATGATCTCCAAGCGAGTCCAAAACCTTTGAGCCGGTGCAGGCGTTCTCAGAAACTGAGCAGAGAAAGCTGGCACATGCCCAGACTGCAACAGCTGAACTGCACATGCGCCAGCTTCCTTCCTTCCCCCCCACCCTCCCATTGCACACATAGACAGAGCAGGAATATGGAGTGGGAAACAGAAGAGAGGTGGGCGGAAGAGAAAGAGAGACAAAGACAGTGAAGACAAACTAAAAAAGGATTGCAAGTAAGTTAAATATAACTTTTTATATCTATTTTTTATTATGTGAGCCCGGAGGCAGCCATCCCCCATCTCACGGAGCCCTGAGTGGCCGCTGCCTCACCATGCCCGCACCTGCTGCCTTTCAACTGGCCCCCTGTTGAAAAGGTTTGAGAACCCTTGATTTAAGACATAAGTCCATGCTTATGAGAAAGACGTGCTTTCACTCTTCCATCACTAAATCTAACCTGGCAGGACTGACTGAGCAGCCTAAATTTTGGCAGGAAGACTAGAATAGACTAGAAAATAGAAGAATGGGAGTTCAAAGGAACTTACAAGATCATCCAGTTCAGCCCCCTGCTCTACTTGCACGTGTGGTCACCCTTCTGGCTGCAGGCCATTGCCTTTCCAGCTTAGAGAAGGTGACTTGCCATTCTAGTTCAATGTATAGCTATGAAGGAAAAGAGGGAAGATTGGACAGATTGCATATTAGGGGCAAAGCAGCAAGAGAAACAGTTGGAGAAGCACTCTGCAGTGTTCGGTTTTGTGCAGATCCCTTCTGATATTGAGAAACTCAGAGAGCAAAGATAGTGTCCTGGAGGGAGAAGATCTATTCCTTGAATGTCAGAGATAACTCTGTGATTGTTTGAGGCTAATCTGTAATGCACTGCCAATAAAGGTAACTAGGACAGTCCTTTGCAATAAAATCCTGTTTTGGACAATTACCGGTTGTGGCATATTTGCTGGAGACAATGGATCAAGGCTAAAAAGAGGTAATACAATCATGTTGTCCTGTGCTTCTTATCGCTTTTTCTCCAGGGACTTGTACAAAGTCAGCTAAGGCAACCAGTTCTATCAGGGTTTGTCACTGAGACTCCAGAATGTCACACACTTTGCAAAACGTTAGGGGATTGTGCCAGTGATAGGTAGCCTAGGAGACCCAAAACAGTTCAGTAGTGTGGTTCCAAGATGGTTATCATCCAGTAGCTATGAATGGGACCAAGCTTAACAAAGGTTAGCAAGGAACGCTAAGAGCCTGGCGCTATTATAATATTAGAACAAATGTTGCAGAGAAACAAAAGATAATTAGCATGATAAAAAAATATCGAGAGGGGAAGGAGCAACTCCCTAGCTGTCCAGTTACAAACAATGTCGCTGCAATAACTCCTTGCTAGAAATATCACAAATGTCAAAGAGGTTGAGACTGAGATGGACACTCATAGGAGGTGTGGAAGGTTCATGACATTGAATATTTAACTAGACCGTGATTTGATTACACTTTTAGGCATTACTTTTAGATTGCATATATAATTATACCAGCATTTCCCCATGTAGATTAATATTTGCAGTTATGATTAGCTTAGTAATGCCACGTCTTGTCTTGTGTACCTGGTCTGACAGTTAATTAGACAGACTTTGCTCTCATTTTCCTGCCATGGCTCAGGCACGGATTTCTTAAAGGAAACATATGCATGGCTGTCAAGTGTTAATGGAGTTTGCTATGCCAGGCAGCCTGCTAAACTTAGGTGTTTGTTCTTGATTTCGTCATTTCTTTAGGCTGGCCGATTACACATTCTCCCCACCCCAAGAGAAATGTATCCCCACCAGACAGCACAGAGTTGCATAAAAACCTTATGTTAATTTATAGGGTAGGTGCAAAACTGATGACTTTTGATGGGCAACTTGTAAGCACTCCAAACTCTCCCTTCTTCCAGGTTCACTGTAAAACAGGATGAACTTCATTTGAAGGAGAATTCTGTTAAAAACTGTTTGTACATAAGAGGTGAAAGTGAAAAGTTATTTGCATCCCAAACACCTCAGGGTGGCAGTATTTAAAAGATCTACTTATATTTCAAAATAATAAAAACAAATAAAATAATTAAATTGTAAATTCTCTTTTTGCTACAAAGTGAAACATTTAAATTTTGTGTTGAAAATTTTATCTGTAAAAGAAAATCTATGTTTTTAACTGCTTTAAACAGTTAATGTCATATTTATGCCTAATTCTCTGAGCAGTTCCTAGTCAGGAATAATTCCAGCTTCATCATGTCAACACATTCTACTTTTTCAGTTCACAGAAGTGCCACGACAATCCACATCTGTGAACTATTAAAATCACAATAAGTTCTTTATAAATGTATTTAATTTGCTTGAAATTCTTGAAGCCTTTTGCTCCAACTACTGTTTCAAGGCTGCTAATGCCTCATTTTCAGTACTCAAAAGCCTACTTCTGATTTCTAGCGTAAATGAATTTATCATTAGCTGGTGGCCATTTGTCTCTGTAGCTACAGTCACCTTGAAAAGCAGGAAGGTGTTCCAGTGGACAATGGCCATGATCTGCAGAATCCCATTGCCTCCCTGTTCCTCGGCATGCAACTCCTCTAGGTAGACTCAGGGGCCCATCTGGAGGAGTGGGAGTGAAAGGATGACCAAGAGGTGAAAATTACCTCTGTGGCTCCTCCCATCTTCCTGAGAGCAGCCTGGCAAAGCACAGGAATCTTGGAAGCCTCCAAGATCAGAAGGTTCCATCTAGCAAGTGGCAACCCAGTAGGACTGCATCCTTACAGTTACACTTTCAGAATAAATGCTATGCACACTAATAAGAGCATGGAGAGAACAAGCTTGTATTTCTTTTTCAACTTCATCATTTTTGTATTAGATACCATACCACAAATGGAATATATTGACCATGCCTTCCTTTTCCCCTGGCTTGGCTGCTGTGCCGGGTCTGCTGATACATTTGCCAATTAGCTCATTTGCAGTAGCAGGATGTGTGATAAGAGCCATGCTGAGAAAGACCACCCAGGCATTTCACTGGTGGCTGAACAGCTGCCAGCTGGTAATTGCTTTCCATCACTATCAACCTGGGCTGGATTCAAGCAAATTATGCACAGCAGCTTTTGCTTTAAATGCCAACATTGTTCAGAGCCATTGACTGCACAAGGCAGGAAGACAAATAGGAAAGGTCCTGCAAACCTACTTTTCTCTTCCTCTTTATAGTTTATAAATTCTGTTATGTACCAAACATTTAAGTTCAAGGAAAAAACGGGGACCAAAAGCACTGTCCAAACTTAGTGCACATTTTCAGAAGCCCTCCTCTAAGCTTTTGCCAAATGATCTGACTTGGGAGGCTACTAAGAAGAGAACACCCTCAATGTTGGCCACTCTCCCAAACAGGCTACCTTGGTGCTTACATCATGGTCTTTTTATTACCGGGGAAGACCTTTTTTATTCTCTCTAATTTTTGAGTTGGAAAAAGGTAAAAATAACAATGACAACACTGTGTTCATACTTTTTTAAATAGATCTGAGTGCTAACCATAGTTTATACTTTGGTTTAATTTGGTAACCATTATTATTCATGTCATTGTCATCATAAGTTTTAACTCTCTTTTGAAAACTCCCAGATAGTTTCCATTATTCCCCTGTCTATTATATCTAAGCAGCATCAAATAAATGCTCTACTAATGGAAGACATTGTTTCCTTGAGCCATAGATAGTTCCACACAGACCTGCTGAACGGTTAGATGGTGTCGAAGTTATTGTCAATTGTCTGTGGGCAAAGGACTTCTCCCTCATCAGGTGAAAGGTAATGACGGAGAGGATCTCTTCCAGATGCACACTTTTGAAAATGTAAATGCAACCATGTACTTTGTCCTTGATACTACCATAACCAAAATTCCAGCAACAGTGCTGACAATTTATGGTTGTCTAGGGCTTTCTGGTACTGCAAAGGCTTTGCACCACATCACCATTGTCCAGCACCTTTCCCTGTTTTGCAGCCACGGTTGCACCATTTGTTTAGAATGAGACTAATGAGCTACCTTTTAGCTATCATGCTAAAACAAGCCTGTGTGTTCCAGCAATTCACAGAATCATAGAATAGTAGAGTTGGAAGAGGCCCGAAGGCCTTTGGGTCCAACCCCCTGCAGTTGCAGGGCACTAAGTTACACTATCCCATGTAGATGAATGTCCAATTGCATTCTACTGCAGGACAACTGTGGATGTGTAGGAGAAGATATAGACAGCAGAGAAAGAAAACCTCGGGAAATGAATCACGTGTGAAGGATACACGCTTGCTTCCATAAGGAAAACAGAATAGGAAACCTTGATGAAGTTCTACCTTACACATGTAGAAGACCTCCGGGACTGTGCTCTGCCAGCCCTAGTGCTCAGCACCCTTTTGCACTCCTGGAATCCAATCAGAAGAGCTGTTGTGTTTTGCCAGGGAAAAGAAATGAAACAATGAATCCTTGTTTATTTCAGAAAACACATGGGACATAGCAAATAACATGAGGTTCAGCAAATTAGCTATTTATATTTTGTTTGGCATGAAGAAGAAGGAAGATTCCACCCAGATTGTCAATAGAGATTTGTTGAGTTTCATGGGACAAAAGAAGGTGTGTCATTGCCAACTTACTCTTAATTATCCCAGGAAAGAAACCCAGAGCTGTTTGCAAGGATAAGTTTCCTAACTTACATTTTTAAAACATCTGTAGGAAACATTTGGAAAATGCCTGTTGAATGTGGAATGCAAATTCATTGGATGTGTGGCCCACCCGGTGTAATTCTCATATGTGCTCTGCTAGCAGATTTAACTTGTTATTTTTATGAACTCAGTTGTTTTCTCTTGATGTCCATCTAGAAGACAATGGCCTCCAAAATGCAGATGGACAGTCTTACAAACAGATTTCACTGCAATCATCATGTCAAACAGGATTTTTTCATGTTTATGTTTCCTATAAACTTCACATTTGTTTGTAAGGATGGTTTTCCACTAGAGGTCACCCTTGTGTTTGAGAGAAGGATAGAGAGTGAGCGCATGAGAGAGTCAGACAGACAAACAGACTTTAGCATGTCCAGATGAACAGGAAAACAGTTCAACCTATATTATCAAGAGTTATGGTGGCCATGCAGACTGCCATTGTCAGTGAAATCCAGAAATGTAAGATAATGCATATTAAAGTAATAAATATTATTTGTGTGGATTCCATAAAAACATGAATAACAAAGACCTGTGGGCATCTTAAGGACTACCTGGTATGGTTTGGTTTGGTCTGGTCTGGTTTTCGGTGGTATAAACCAAGGCTTAACTGAACATAGATAGGGATCTCCTGGTAGAACTCTGGGTAATTTGCAGGGGTTTTGGAGTCCCAGTTGTTGAACAGCTGCAAAACAAAAAGTTTTGCTCTCTAAATTAGGCTGCTAAATGAAGAAAGTTTCATTGTGGAGGGAGCCAGAAGGGACTTTTGTACTAAAGGACCATGACCTCAGTTCTCCACAGAAAAATGCTTGGTTTGGCCATGCGCTCGGACACACAATGTTTGCTAATTCTACAAGGTGTGAGTCTGATCTTCTGTTTTGCATGTGACTCCACTTAGTAAACTGTGAGGTTCTTGTCTTAAAAAAAAAAAAGTTGATCCTGAAAGTCTAAAGTCCACCCATTCCTAGCATAAAAGTTCAAACTAGAGCTAATATCATCAGCTGCATAGTTCTGTATATAGCAAGGAGTTTCATAAATTCCATCATACGCTTCTGGATCGGTAGTATTATAGCATTCACTGTCAAACACAGTGTACTACCCTGCACTGCATTTTTTACTTTTGTTATTACCTAGTGAACAAGTATATGGTTCTATAGTCCCTCCTCCAGTATATCCCATATTTGTCTAAATAAGTTGCATGCCTTACCATCATTACTATCATTACTCTCTACTGACCTGATTAGCATATGAGGTCAGGTGGTCCCTGCATGAACCTGCTAAGGCCACCTAGGCAAAGATCAAAAGAGCTACCCTTAGGTCTTTGTTCACAGAATTTTACAGGGAATCCAGATGTCACTGTCTTCCATTTGGAACTCTCCTGCCTTCTCTCAGTACAGCTTATTCTGCTTTTTTCTTACCATGGAGAATCCATTAAGGAGGAAAGCACAGAAAGACAGAATGACCCGGTTTGCATGACACAGCAACACATCATAGATAAACCAGCCGTGAAGCATTGTCCTGTCATCCAGACCCTGTGCAATTTTAGCAGGGTAGCATGTTTTTCAGTAACAAACCACTCTGAAGACTTAGGCCTTGAGCCTTAATCATCGCCCTTGTCCTCTCCGCTGCACTTTGAGCATGAGCCCTGTTTGCACAACAGAGACTAATTGACAGGCACGCTAAGCTGAACTTGGTTTGCCATCATGGCTGTCAAAGAGAGGAGTTCCACTCTTCCCCCGGGCGACTCTACAGATACTGCCTGGAGGACTGAGAAGGAAGGAGATGGTGGGAGGGAAGAAAGTTACCACCAGGAGCCTGATCATCTATCAGGTACTCTGAAGTAAAACAATACAAACCATGGTAGCCATGCAGGGTTGCTTGTACTGACTTATGATCCCAGTCTGTGGGTTGTTCATGGGGCGTCTTAGTGAGACATAAAAACCTGCTCAGCAGCTGCATGGTGACTCTTGATCAGCAGGCCAAAACGTGGTCCAATGAGAAAGAGACAGTCTTGGAACTTCAGTAAGAAAACTGTCTACCAAATACTAAGCTACTAGGACCCTATGGGAAGGTTCATGGGTAGAGCAGCTGCTTTCCATACAGACGGATCCTCAGGTTTAATCTCTGGCATCTCCAAAAATGGCTGAAAAAGCTACTGTCTGAAGCCCTGGACAGCCATGCCAAGGCTTGAATATTCAATATGGCAGCCACCACTGTATTTAGAAACTCCTCAAGAAAATTACCCCATGGTGACTTCTTGCTACATGCGAAACAGGCCTCTGAGTTGTCGAGTTCTGAAAGTTAAATATTAAATTAAGATTTAGCCCTTTGAAATTGGGATCAACTTTCCCCAGCATATTTCTGACAGTTTCCAGAAAACTCTAAGAGTGCCCATGAGGTATTAAACAGGACCACCCAACACTAGCATCTCTGGGATAATGAAATCTGAGCATCCAGTGCCAGTAGGTCTTGCATTGTGTTCTGTGTACAGGCAAAAGAGTAAAAGAAGAAAGGGAGCAAAAGACGCCACAATGTAAATACTTAACGAATAATAATAATGACGCAGAAACAGTGCATGGGGAGAATTACTGGATGCTGATGCAGGGAGGCACTATTTATTTATTTGTAATATTTAATTATTTTTCCAAAAAGTGAGTTGCTTGTGAATCATCTGAGTTATACCTCTCTAGGTAAATTGGTAAAAGCATTTTTCAAAACTTTAAAAAGAAACAAAAGCACAGAGCGTTTGTTACAAACTAATTTCCACACCCCATCCCACTAATGACTGCCTTTGAATATGGAAGCTCATTGCCTTTGACTCTTTTCAAGTATTCTATAATAATGTTTTCAAGTCTCACTCTGTAACCAAGCAGGTTACATTTTTGTTTTAAATGAAAACAGATACTGCCTTTTTAAAACATAAAAAATCACTGCAGGATTTGAGGCTTTTAGAAGTCTCCAGAGTTTTGAGACACAAGAATTGTCCACTCTGCCAATTTGTTTGGATTCTGTGCTAGCCTTTCTGTCTGGGTTGTCTTCTTGATGAAGCCTGGTTATAAAAGCAAATAAACTGAAATGCTCCAAGTCTCAAGCCATCAAATGTTTCTCCTCTCTGTACATTTCTGCTGGGTGTGATGATGAGGAGAGAAACAGAGATTGATATACATAAAGCAGGTTTTTGTAGCATATTTCTCTCCTGGAATGTATGATACTTTTCCCATGGTTTATCTTAAGACAAATGGTATATGCTGTTACATGCCAACATTTTGTAATGGAAGGAGGACACAAAAATGGAAAATATGACCCAAGCTGTCCCATGTATACCACTTTGCAAATAAAGGCAAAACAAAGCTTGAGCTGCAATCGATAGAACAGCATAAATCAAGATGTATCAGTAATATGTAAATTACAGCAAAGGCAGATCAAATATCTGCACACGCACACACACACACATGCATGCATGAGAATGGGGTCTATATAGCATCTGCACAAATATAGAAAGCTTAATTAGCTGGTTAAGCCATTGGAGACATTGGACATGAGTATTTTTCAGAGTTGCAGTATCAATCTTTTTATTGTGCAGACTGAAAAATCCATTTGCATTGATTATATGCTTTAATGTTCAAGAAACAAGTAGATAAATTAAAAGAACATGCATATCAGAAAATATCACAGAGCATCCCAATACAAAGTTTATCCATGTTAAAACTTCCACCCAAAAAGAGACAGCTAGTGGACCTTGCCACAACATACGAATAAAAGAATAATATTTATTATTTATTTTTAGGGTATTTCTAACCCATCCAATTACTGTACGTCTTTGGATGGCTTACAATAAATCACCCATTAAATACTTCGTAATAAATGCATCATAGTAACCCACGACTGAGAATGAAAACATAATTAAAATATTTATACTTTAAAATACCAGGTAAATAAAAAGGTCTTGACCTGGCACCAGGTGAACCTCTCTGGGGAGCGTGTTCCATAGCCACTAAGCATTGCCACTATTGCTTGGAAGCAGCAGCCACAAATAACATATGGCTCCCCCAACACACTTTTTGTTATTGCATTAGAGCACCATCGCAAGCGACAGTGCACCTTATGAAAAGCACAATAATCCTGCTTAGATCGGAATATAACAGCTATGACTTCATTGATCCAGACTAAATTTAAAGGCCCTGAAGTCGATACGATTTAACAAGGAATGCTAACTGATAGTGCTTGGTACAAAGTTTATAATGGGTTTCAGAATATGTTTTAAGAACACGTGTTGCAATTATTTAACTATGGTAAGCTTTTCAATTGGGGGTGGGGGAGCAACCTGAATAAATGCAGCTTTCTGCACTGGTTCAGTAATACTTTGACAGTAACATGCATTTACCTGTTGCTGTTTTCTGTAACTTGAGGTTTGCAAGAATTGTTCAGAGAGCTGCTACCCATTTGTGGTTACCAAGAAAGGCTAATTAAAGGTACACAGATTCGGCTGGGCTACTGACCATTTTGGACGTATGGTGTTAAGACTGTCAGGAGAACTGTGTCTGTTTTATCAATTTTTGCTTTTTACTGAGCTGAAACTAGGTTAAACTTCTGCTTATACAAGCAAGAATATATTGGCAAAGCTGGTGCTTAAGAACATCAACCATTAGGTAACATCAACTGTTACGTGAGCAATTTCTTCAGCAAGAACCATGTTCATAAGAAAAAGTCCTAGGCCTTGCTTTTTCTTGGTTGTGGAATAGCATGGACATTTAGGGTATAATCCTGACCAGAAAAAGTTCTAAACTTCCAGCATGCCGCTTAGAAGCTTTCTTTTCTAGCTTGAGCTAAGTAGTACCTACATATAGATTGCTGTTATTTCGTTATAATTAGTTTTGGCGACCTGTAACTGCAGTAAAAAAATTAAAAAAAAATTAAAAAAACTGCAGTAATTAAAAATTAATTAAAAAAATTAATCTTCATTAAGTAGCACAAAAGGATACAAAACTATCCATTCATTTTTTAAAACAATGATATACACCTGTTCACAGTGGGGTATCTTAACCTCTAGTTGAATACCTTTCTCCTGCCATTTCCCACATACATGGGGAAGAATTATCCACACATGCAGACAGAACTGTTTTGCTTGGAAAAACATTACACTTTTCAGAGCCTCTCTGGTTTTTTTAAAGAATTTTTTAAACCCTTTTGAAAAAAGAAAAAGACAAGTCTACAATACATTCCATTGTAAACAATACCCCAGATGTTTTAGCACACTGATTTGCAGCAAAAACCTTCTATTCTTTATTTATACATTCTAGCAAATATTTTACCAAGGAAGAGTGGCGAACGTTGACTTTTCACCACTTAGGCCCAGTTGGAACAACATCCTGTATGCCACAATGTCAACATTCCTTATAAAGTTTTCTTCACATAAACCTTTGGGGACAAACATCTGACACTTCTCCTTTTCAGTCAACAATAGTAATTACCTTCCAAGCGCAATGGCAAAGTCATCACAAGAACAGAAAACCTCCTCGTATGTGCCCTTTTCCCAATGTTATTCCACCTGGAAAGAAAAAATTCCAATAATTTGGCCAGGATGATGCATATTAAAATCCTTTCTCACTGCCTAGAAGTCTTCTGACTCTGATAGGGAATTGATTTCCTAAAACTGGTATTCATATTTCCCTTACTTCAGAGAAGGTCAAAGATGCTACTAATCACAGAAAAGTTCTGTGCTCAAAAAGTGAATTTTCCTGCCTGTGGTTAATGAGGACAGCTACCTTTTTGTCTTAAATTACAACTGAGCAGAAATTATTCAGAAGATAGGATTCTGATGAAATTTCTAAGATGTTTCTTTTGCTCACCATCTCATCCCAACCTTAGAAATGGAAGACAGTTTTGCAGAATACACTAGTGGATAGTTTCCACTAGTTTCTGGTGGTGGCCACCATTTTCTCACCTCCAGGATACCCTGGAATGCCAGTACCAGGACTCTGTAGACAATTCAAAATGGTGACCACGCTTGCAACACAGTTCCTGGTGTTGCCACTTTCCACATCTGCAAAAATCAACAAAGCTTAAACGAAAGAAATAAATATTTTTATTGCCATTGCTAATGGGTGGGCCTCACTACTGAGAATATGAAAAGGCCATCCCCAGATAGAAACAACTTTGGGAGGGGAAAAAAAGATTATGTGGAAGATTAAAAGTGTGCTTCAGCGAACGTGCAGAAAAGTAGAAATCTATTTCCTGTATGATGATGGCATGATTTACAGCTTCATACAATTCAGTCTTTGTCTTTCACACATGGCCCAAAATAGCTGGTATTCAATATTTTTATAATTGGCACATTTGAAAATTGATCTAAGACCGAGGCTCATATTGAAAGGGCTTTGCTTGACTGGGGCAGAAATGAAAGAGATACAGCACAGAAAGTCCACCAAATAAAAGTAATGTAGGAAGAGTAAAGAATAAGTGGCAAATTAATACTCCTCCTTACTCTTACCTGGCATTCTCAAAATGGTACTTAATGAACATCTAGCGGTGGACTGACAGGCAAAGGGTAAATCAATCAATGCAACACATTCTAACTATGGTCTTTTCTATATTTCAAGCAGAAATATCCTGTTAGCCATGTAACAGGGCCAAGTGATGCAGTTAATTTAATTTTCCATGGAAGATGTTCCAACCACTCTAATTGGCTGCTCTAATGGATTGTCTACAGTCTTGATCTTGGTCCCTGAACTTTTCTTTACTGTGCTTTAGTTGCAGCCTTTCAGTCACATTTTGGAACCAAGAAATGTGCTCAGCCGTTTGCCATCTATGCCTGCCCATCCCCAACCTGGAGCCTTCACATCAGCTGCCCTATAGTCATGCTGATGGAGGATGATGGGAAGTTGTAGTCCAACACATCTGGAAATCAGAAGGCAGTCCAGGACAATCAAAGGAATGCTGCGTTGTGCTAAAAAAGAAGGAATTCTTGTAGGAGACTTAAACTGTTGTCCAAGCTGGGTTGGTCATTCCACTGCAAATGCTGGAAGCACTGTCTGAGTCAAGAGCTGCACACCAGACAGAAAGCTTTAAAAAAAAAATCAGATACTGAACAAGGCTTGGCATACTTTCCTGCAAGTATGCTTCAAAGCTGTCTCTTTGCACAGGCTTGAGCCAGCTGCTGAACTCTGGATTGCTCTCCCACTCCTTCTGGTATCTTCCTGTTTTTGCTTGCCTGGTCTTTCATTTGGAGCCATTTTCTTCTTTGGTGAAGTACTTGGACTTTTGCCTTTGCTGTCTGAAAAAATCTCAGAAATAGAGACATGCTGCTTACTCTACTATCTACTATCATGTTGCAATGGGCACTGGTCTGTTCATGAATCCAGCCATTCTTCCCTGCTCCAACCATCAGATTTCTGGTCCCCTCCCACCCCAACAAACAGTATTCCAGAGCTATTTAACCATGCTTGATCTTAAGTGCAGTGTTTCACTCTTGTCTAAAGTGGGTTTTTTGTTTGTTTTGTTTTTGGTCTGGTCTGGTTTGATTTGTTTTGGTAGGTGGTCTGGGTATGGGGTTGGGTTTTTTTTAATGTTTGCAAACTTTGAGATTCCTCCAAGTCTGTTGATTCATTTCTTCCTCTGTATGGAATTTACCATTTTTGCTACATAAGCGACAACACTCACAGCTTGAATGTTCAAAACAGAAGGAATTAAACTATACTATTCTGCACTAGAGCTGAATGCAATCTCACTTTCAACTGCATTCAAAGTGAAAAGTTACTCATGTCTAACGTAAGTTCTCCTTGAAATTCATAAGACTTAAATGCAGCCTACGTAGATTATCCAGTGCTGTATCTTCCATGGTATTTCTCTGTATTGTGTGTCAGAAGCAGTTGTGGTGCAGTTTCGAGAGGCAGGCAGAGGCAAAACGGTCTGGACTGGCAGCAGAATGCAGATGTGGAGTTAATGAGTATTCTGGAATGCTATAGCTTTAAGGTGAGATTACTCATCCTTTACCTGGAGACGATGTCATGCATGTCATACAATTTTCAGAATGAAAGTTTACGAATACCTGTAGTAGACTGTTACCACCCTTTTCATTTGTAGTAGATCTTTCTTTTCATTAGATGATACAAAACAGATCCAAAATTTTAAGTTATTACTTTTGTTGGGACAAGTGTGAAAAAACCTTTTGTAAATTAGGCAAACATTGATTCACACTCATCTTATTTGTTGTGTTAAAATAATGGATGTGTTGCACCATGCTGAAAAAGAGACTAAGCACGTGCAGAGGGCCATGGTGCTTTGTAGGCTGGAGTAGTGGTAGTGTTGGGGTCTAAAAAACCAAATGTTTTTAAATGATCAATTTTCAGTGCAAACTCCGAAGGAAACTTTTAGATCAGCCAAGGAGATACTCTTAACATAAAGTTTTAAAATGCATTCATTTTGATAAATATTGTCATCATCTCTTTTAATATGAAGTTATGATTGTTATGTTGAGCTTTGCACTACTGTCAAAAAATCTTTGGAATAAGTTTTATCACAAAAGACAACTTACATGAATTTCCAATAGCCTTATCAGTCTGTGGCTTAAGATAGCTTTTACTCATGTATCTTCTGGGGCATGTAAATATAGCAGCAGAAATGGTTCCCATGCTTACCGGTGAACTGCCTTTACTTGCTTGTGCTTGTTTTCTCTCTTGCAGCTACTGGTTGCCCTTTTGAATCCTGCAAATGCCTAAAATGTATCCCCATGAACTTAAGAATGGTGGGACTTGTAGTTACTGAATTACAATATTTCATAGGAAGAGGCACAATTCTCGAAGAAGGCAACTTAAAAGTGGGGAGCTGAAAATTTTAGCTGACCAAAATCAGAAGTCAGCAGTTTCCTTAATGTTTTAACTAGTTTATGTCCAGATGTGTAATTTTGCTTTGACGTCATCATCTGGCTAACTGGAATGCAGTCTTGGGTCTTATGGGTAAAACAATAAATGACCCACAGCAGGAGGGCACAGTCCTAGTTCACCCACATGTGCCTTTTATGAATTGCCAAAATGATTCCCCTCCAACACACACACACACAACTCGCTACTGTGGTCAGGGTGGCAAAATTCAAGTAGGAGAGATTTTGGCCCAGCAGTAATTTTAAATTGGTAGCCATTTCACACTTTCTTCAATAATGAAGTAGCAAGAAAAACATACTAAAACTAAACATACATGTGAATGGATAAATAAAATACAAAAAGTCACAACTGAGAATATGCCCAGTTCATAGACTCATTAGCTGCTTCATAAGAACAGGACGGCATAGAGTTTGGATAGGGAACCAGAAACAAGATTAATATTGTTCTAGTCAGCCCTGGATGAGTTAAGAACTTTTCACTGGAAAACTATTCTCTCCAACAGACATAAAAGAGCAATCATTCAGGGTAGGCCAAGTGCAACTCCTGCTCCAACTGGTGCTCTCAACACCACCATTAACCCCTGAAAAAATAGCATCTGTAGCAGCAAAAGGGTCGATTTTCATTTGGAAACAATTTGGTTTGCCACCAAATTTTCCTCTTTGTTTCAGATGCCACACAATGTCTTCCGGACTACTGAAGCCCATGCCAGGTATTGGGGGCTGAAAATATCCCCCAGCTCTCTGGAAGTGTCTTCCACAGATCTAGAAGTTCCGACTTTCCCCAGCAAGGTCATGGAATAAGGAAAAGATGTCTAGTCTGGAAGCATGAAGTGTCCCAAGCTCAATTCAGGCATACAGAGTATATTCTAACAAACATTATTTTTTTCCAAGAAAAGTCTGAAATATCCTCCAAAGCCTGAAGGACTCCTGTCTTCCCAAACAGAATGTTCTGCAGGTGATGGGGAAAACAAGATAACCTCTGGTGGTGCTGCAAAAACTAAAAGAACCAACCCCTCTTCTAAACATAGAAGAAGCAATAGCTCAATGCCATATTATCAAGATCTCTGCAGGACTTCATGCTTGGCCTGAGAAAGTTCATGAGGTACAGTTGAAGGAGCTTCAAAGGCACACGTCCCCCTTGCTCCTCCTCCTCTGAAGTATCTTCTGACTCTCACTGAATGATCTGCAATGTGTGAGACGGGCTCACTCTCTACCTCTGTACAAGGCCTTTATTGGGTAACAATTAGTGTAGTCTCAGATAGTAAAATACCACGTCCTTTCACGTACATGAGACTGAAGAAAGCTGTTCCCAGATAACACAACTGCACGCGCTGCTGAAATTAAGGTGTACTGGATCTTTCATTATGCTGTACTGTAGCAATCATCTCTGGCTAGAACTGACACGACCTGACATGCTTGCACTGCATCTACTTGAGCCAGTGTATGCAGCGATAACATGTGAGATGGCTGGTAGCCATCATAAATGTTTAGATGAGAAAGTGCTCCACTTATGGCCAACATTATATTTCAGTTGTGGCTATATGGAGAGGTCTTCGTGTTTCCCTATGACTTATCCCACCAATTTGACCCCATACAACCTCGGGATTTTTGGCCCCAGACAATTGGAATACAATGGAAGGATGAGCCAAGGGAGAACATGGTGCTAGCACTGTCTATCCTTCTGTTTGGAAATCGGCCTTACATTGAAGCTCAGCTGCTTACAGGGTACAGTTTATGATATACCTTCTCATATTCTGTATGCCGAAGGAGCTAAATGGAAAGCAAAAGAATTTGAATGCAGTGATGACTAAATAAATTTCACAGCTTCATGCCAGCTATTGGTCTGTGTACTGAGACTGATGGCTTGGCCTAAAACATGTCCTGTGGAAGCCAAGTATTAAAATCAGACATTTACTCTCCTGTGAAAAAGTTCAACAGCTACATTTTCCATTAAGTAGAATTGGTCTAGATGCTCACAGAAAATGTATCCCATCTGGGCCCACATTTCAGGGGAACAGACATGTAATGCTTGCAGTGACACTTCAGGCAACGTAAAACTGTAATTCAACCGTGTTAAGGAATAATAAGAAAAGGAAATCTCACATCATTTGCATACGCTTGGAATGTGCCACATTTCACAATATGGAAAGAAGTGAATACCTAGGAAAAATTAAATACAACATTAAATTAAATTATCAGGCATTACTGGTATTAATTCACAGCTATAAAACGCATCTATTTTGAGAGGTTTTTTGAAGTTTTTTTTGCTCTCAGTTTTTTGAGGAGCAAAAGATCTTATTATACATCAGTAATACTTGCAACCTTCATCATCAAATTTGTTGATGGTGGTAGGGAGTAAACGCACAGAAATGGTGGATATTACTGGGATCTGCATCCACCTTATCACACAGCCATGCTAAGTGATTGCTGGAAGTGTGTGGGTACTGCTAATTAAGCCAGTATTGCTGGTTCCTATGGCAAGGACACATGGGGCCAGAGTTGTTCTGATATTGACATGCATACTGAAGTGGGGGTCGGGTGTCACACCACACAAAATGCACACTTGCATGAAGGGATCGTCACTGAAAGTACAATTTAGAACCTTCACGTTGCAATGTACAAAACTAAGTTTTTTAAAAGCTGGTCTGTCAGCTGTATACTCCCTAGAAAACTGAGCCAGACCACATATTTGGAGAAAGGTTATGTGGCAGTCTTTCTGGTTTGGAAACAGGAGGGTATTTTGTTGAAACTGCTCCAAGGAAATCTCCTTGCACTTTCTCAACGATCACAAAAAATATTCAGACTCACTCATCTTGTAATAAAGCCAGTTACATTATGAGTGCCATATCCCCACAGACCTTCAGGGCCATAAATATCTATTCCACTTGAACGAATAAGGATGTTCTCCATCAAGGGCCATTTTATTAAAAGTTCTTGAAAAGACGGCAGATTTCATTTAGGGAAACTATTTCCACTCCTATCCAGTACTAACTGGAAATATGCTTATTTTTCAAAAATTAAGTAATAAGATCATTTTTGTGTGTTCATTCTGCTCAGGATACGTGCAGAGAGGAAGTTCTTTCTCCTGATACAAGTCCTTTGTACAGCCAAATGAAAAAGAAAGCATATTGCTAGGGAAGAAAATGCAATGCAACATGTTGGCTTTCATCTCCACTTTACTGCTTATTGATTTATTTGCATTTCAAAACCCATTTTATCTTCACAACAATCCTGTGAGGCAGCTTACGCTGAGGGTAAGTGACTGCCAGAAAGTCACCCAGTGAGCCTCATGGCCGAAAAGGGAAGCTTGCTCTCCCAAGTTCCAGCCAAACATTCTAAACCTATAGAGTGTCTCTCTCTTTTCTTTTTCAGTTCTATTCCTAGAGGCTATCCAAACTGAATGTCACATATTTTGGACAGAGTCATGACACTTTAACTGCTGCATCACACCCATGGCCACTGTTTCACATACAGACTGTGGCACAGACTGCAATCCCCATGTCTTAAAGGTATGATGGGCACAGGATTCATGTCTGAACTGAATTTGTTCAGAACGATCATACCGGAAGCAGAGAATAAGACTCTGTTCAGACTAAAGGTTTCATAGTAGTACTGCTGATTCAAACTGATTCCTTTGTTTATTTAAAATTATATCCAATTTTTCTTTATAAGTTAATTCAGAGAGGCCCACAAGAAGTTTTACAGCAAAACAGTACAAATACAAAAAAAAAAAAAAGCAATGCGAACGCTACAATAAAAGGAAACCAATGTCTACTAAAAGAACATCAGCAAACCTGGATTCTTACTTGGTACATGAAAGAAAATAATGTCAGTGCCACACCAGCTTCCCTGGATAGGGCTTTTAAGGGCTCTTGATAACCATGGTGCCATTGCAGAAAAGGTTCCAGTGACCGTGCACTTCACCGCTGACAGGATGGCATTCAGAAGCACTTCAGCAGATGATCTTAGAGGGTGGGTAGGCTATGTGTGAGCAGCAGAAGGAACGATCTGCAAACTGGTTTCATGTTTCTTATTAGAAGACAGATGATTTAGTAGAAAATGTGTGATCTACTTCAGAGTGGCAGAACTCCAAAGATTGTTTATGAAGAGCTTTTACATGAAAGTGCAGTATTTATTCTGGTTTCACATGGCGGGGAATTTGGTAGTACTAGAGATAATAAACTGATAGGGAATTTCCATGGGGAATTTCCATGCATCTTCATTATAGAAACATAGAAACAGAGCGAGTCAGAAGGGGTCTTTCAGGCCATCTAGTCTGACCCCCGGCACCAGCCGGCTCCGCTCATGAAATGCCCACCATGTGCATGTCCAGCCTATCTTTGAACACCCTCACCAATGGGGCCTCAACAACCTCCTGTGGAAGCCCATTCCACACCCTATTATTTACTAATCGTCATAATGATAATGATCACCATCATCATCACCGCATTGCATTTCTTCCCCCTGATTCTTTTCCTTTTGCAAAGAACCCAAGGTTTTTCTCTCCATGTTCTCCTCACAACAGCCTGTGGGGTTGGTTAGGCTGAGAGTCAGGGACTGGCCCAAAGTCACCCTGTGAGCTTCCTGTCTGAGTGGGAACTGAGACATGCCCTCTACCTGGAATGCCACACTGGCTGTCAACAGTCAAGTACCAGTACTTACATAGCCAAAAGTGCACCACCCATGCACAAGAAGGCATGTATCAGCACACTTAGGGGAGCCCAGTGTTTGTAGAAGTTCTAAATACCTTTGCAGACGCGGGCTTGAAAAGGACGACGTCACAGTTGCTCTCAAAGCTAGACCTGGTGAAAGCGACTGGGGAAGCAATCCAAACATCAATAGTGCAATTCGTGTCTACTCACAAATCCTGTAGTATTCACCGGGAGCTTTCAAATGAGTATAGGATAGCAGCCTAAGGGGTGCTACAGACCCCTTCTGGGGAAATTCCCATTGAAATCAATAAGACTTGACTGACGAGTCAACATGCATCGGGTTGAGGTGTTAAGCTGTAAAAGGAAATTGAACCTCTGATTGGGCAGTCACAGCTGCAGTGTCGTGTTGGGAATGTGAAATCAGGATTTAATAACTGTTCTGCTATAAAGGCAACTGCTTATCTTAAGGGCAAGTGTCTGTATCAGTAGCTGAAGAGGATTCATGTGAATGCCCAAACTTCCCAAACTCTTGGTGCCAGGTGACAAAAGGTAGTTAAATTTAAAAAGATAGATAGATAGATAGATAGATAGATAGATAGATAGATAGGAATACTGAGCCTGTTCAAAGCCACATATGCTATTTTGCTTTGGTTGGCATGGAAAATATTTTGGAAATGTATTAGCAAAACTTGTCTGGATTTTTACTTCTCTTCAGAATACTGTGGTTATTCCATTTGTGTTGTAGTAACAGAAAAGGAGTGATTGTTTTGTGGCTTGTACTCAGGGAAGTGGGGCCAGTAAAATCTGCACCAGAACTGGTTTCTTCAATGTGTTTTTAACAGCTCGGGTGAATATACCACTTCCTTTTCCTTCACCACAGAAGTGCCTTGAAAAGGGATCTGAAGGAAGAGCGTTTCTAGGGATTTGTTCTTAGAAGGATGACGAAAAGAAGAGGGGGGAGAAGGCTTTCAGTCTGAGGGAAATTGGAGCACCATGGCATCCTGAGGTTTGGGACAGCTAAACCATACTAAATCCTCAGACTAGGGCCTCTGGCAAGGTTTGTACGGCTGCTGGAGCTGCCAGTTGTGGATGCCAAAAGCCGAGAGTGAAATCCAGGCAGGAAGGCTACAGTCCTTGCTATCAAGATTGGGGCAGGGGGAAAGTCACACACTTCTTGCTTTGGCATCCCTTTCTTGATGCTTGCCAAACACACCCCAAGAATGACCACACAGACATTGGTGTCTCTGCCAGAGCACACCAAGGAACAAAATGAAAACAGGAATACTGTGGGCCCTGCAATGCCAGCAATAACAACTACCGGAGAGCCAGAATTCTGCAAATTATATACTTAGGTGCCTTTGCTTTCCTGTTCCCTTGTTACTTATTTCTTTCAGCAGGTGAAATATCATAGAGAGAAGGTACACTTATTTTTAGTATGTCCAAAGGAACTTTATGTTGGAATTATAACTGAGGGATGGAAGGTAGGACTCTTGGATTCGAAATGCAGTTTTCTGTCATTCCCTCAGGCCAGTTAGCTTCAGTTCTTAGATTACCTGCTGAAATTTCCTGACTCCTTTTTGCTAAATAGCATGGTGAAATAATGGCACTTCAGCATGACTGTACATTGCAATTATAAAGCTGCCATTTCCTAGCGTTTCCAGTGATTGTACAACCATGCTCAAAAGCCCCAAAGTCAGCCTAAATTAGCAACCCTTCCACACAAGAAAATGCTGTAATGGAACTGAGTAATGTTCCACCGTTGAAGAAGTGTCAACTGAATACATCGGAATAAGATGAAGAGAGAAGAAGCTGAATTATACTGAGTGTGAAAAGATGAACAATCCATCCTCCTCTGTATTGCATCTCAAGGATCTTGGGGATGGCCTTTCCTACCTCTTATCCCTTAATCCTTAAACTCTTTTTTGAAATAATATAAACAAAAATAGCATGTTCTACCTATAAACTGCATTTTCTCCTCCTTATAGGTCACGGCCATTTTGCTACTGACAATCTGAGACAGATGCTTGCATGCGCCATCTTGCCTTCTCGCCCTGAAGGCCCTTCAGTCCAAGATCTACAACAGCAGAAAACCAATCGGAGTTTGTGCAATTGGGCAAGGGTCCATATCAGTGGTCAAGGTTCGATTAGCCCTAGACAGCACATCCTTCAAGAGCATCTTCATGTTCTTTGCTTCATTTTGGCATACAATATGTAAAGGCATGAGTTACAAGGGGAAAAAACTAATGGGGAAGGAGAAGAGGTGGAAAGGATTCTTTCAATGGGGTTGCTATGTTTCCACATCTCATGTCCTTCAGTGCAGTCTGCTGGAATAGCAGCTTGAGGTGACAGTTGAGGAAGGAGGTAATGCAAAAAACTTAGAAAATAAAATCATACTGGAGTTACATTAAGACCATCAGAAAACCAGATTAGATAAGACTGGATGTTCACTAGGTCTATAGCATCCGGTGATGGTAAGGGAATTGGCAAAGCGGGATGGCATATAAGCAGTCTCCTTAAGAAAAACAGTCTCCTTAAGAACTTGCCTTAAGTTAACCATCCCTTAGAAGAATTCTAATGGAACTAAAGCACAAGTAACATAATTGAGATCCAATCCATTATATGTTATCCGTTTGCAGTCCCCTTCTTGGATGACTTACAAAGAGGCAAACCTAGTGTCTAGTGTTGTGACATAAATTTGCAGTACTTGCTTTAGCCACAGATCTATAAATCATGCCAAGGCATATTTGTGGTTTTCTAAATTGATAACATTACCCTTTAAAAAAAAAATTACCCCGATGAAGCAATTTGCACTGTCTATAAACACATGTACATTACAAGGTGAGAGACATAATGGAAGTAATTGCTTTGTTCTAGTTTAATGATTGGATTAATTATACATGAACCATCAGAATAGCTATTCTATTATTTTATGTGAGAACATTATGGGGTGAAAGAGTTCAAACCAAGTGACAAGATCTAAACTTTAGATGTGTGTTGGCAACATGTAGGATTCAGTTACCATTTCCCTCCAACTCCAATCCCACATTATTTTCTGCTTATGTTACACTGAACTTTTGCATACTTTTTTTTGTAAAAGCATGCACTAATTGAAAATGACCTTGAATATATTAAACTGATAGAGCAAAATAGCACTTTTAAGTGGAGCTTGGTATCCTATAAAACATCTGTGTTCAGTTATCAAGTCGTAAGAAGCCCTTTGTTTTACAGTAGATCACGTTCTCTGTACTAAAATGAACTTTTGTTCTGGCGGTAGGCTGATGGCGCTAACAGCGTTTAATTAAGTGGCTTTCAAAGCTTTTATATCTGCTCTTGCCTCTGACAATCTTTGCCAAGAATTTAATGTTATTGCAGTCCCAAAACCTTTTAAAGAAAAGCTCAGTTGCACATCCATCTCTCATCTCCTGAATTACATTATAATTTAAAGGGGTGATATAAACTGTCTGTGTATATTTATTACTGTAACAGCACAATAGCAGAAGTTAGACAGCAGAAATGCTCTATAATATTGCACATTTAAGTTCTGAGCGTGGGACACATGCTCTTACTGCGTCCCAAAAAGCATGTAAAAATGTCACATGCAAACACAAGAAAAGCTATGAAGTTTTGGCACAAAAGCTAATGATAGTTGGAATAATATAATCCTACTTATGCTACAAATGCATGCAGATGTAAATAGGTTGGCCATTATAAGAAATAAGCAAAACTTTACATGACATTCCACTCACAACTGTGTTTGCTAAAGTTAAAAATAGGTCCAGATGAATATAAATAGACTGTCAGGTAAAGTTCATAATGCTCTTTTTGTGATAGACCTACATATATGTGCATTGAGTGTATGTGTGCGTGTGTGCGTGTGTGCGCGCGCGCTTTCCTAGCTTGGCTTAGCACTACCAGAAAAGTCTGATTCCAGGTCTGGTTCTGAAACTGCCCAATCCCATCTGATAAAGTAAGATTAAGCCCAATGAGGAGAGGTTTCATTCAACAGGTCAGACTTCACAGGACCCCAGATAGATCAGTGTGGCTAGAACTCACTCCAGAAGAGCACTTTTTAGCAGCATGCAGAGAATGTTTGGAGATTTCTGAAAACAGGCAGGTCTTGACCTTTTATTTCCCTTGCCCTCTCTGATACCCATCTACTTCTTAAGTAGCCATTGCCTGATTCCACAGATGTTGGATCCTGCAACACAGAGCCAGTGACGATTGCTCTGGAGGTGTGACCACTAAATCTGAGGAGTCCAGTAAAACCATGTTTTCTGGCCTGGAAAGCCCCAGAGCAGCAGATTAGGGGTTACTGAATTAAGGTCTTTCCTCCTCTGAGTCGGGGGTGGGGGGAGATTCGGGCTGGGGTACATGCCAGTAAATTATTAGATAATCCATTTCTAAACCCCTCCAAAGAGAGGTAGTAGTACTGTACAGCCCTATTCATGTTTACTTAGCTCCACTATGTTCCATGAGGTTAAGTCCTAAGTAAGTATGCACAAGGTCACACACCCCACAAAAAAATCTATTTGTGTTTAGATGGTGAAAACAGTCCTATAAGTGCCAGTATTCCTCAGCCAAGCTGTAATATCCATGTGGATTTCCCTCAACAATTGACTTAGAAATAATATGATTTATGTTAGGACAAGTCAAAAAACAAACCAAATTTCAGTTCCACAGTGGTGCACCCACTAGAAATGTTCAAAATGTTAGCACCAAACCATCCTTCCCTACATTTAGAAAACCTACTTTTTGCATTTAAGCAATGCAATTAAATAGTTAATACACACAATAATAATAATGATAATGATGATAAATTCATCAATGTGAACAGAATGAAATGTATTTCTTTTCTTTTTTTAATCTGAAAAGATTGACTGATATACCTGACAACCATCTGGTGAAATGCTGTTATCTAGTATAACAGCATTTGTGAGCCGCCCCGAGGCTTTGTTGAGATGGGCACGGCATAGAAATGTTTTAAATAAATAAATAAATAGTATAGAAGAAAATAAATGCGTGACGATTTAAAGTGCTATGGGACTGTATCCCTTTAAATGTTGGTAAGTTTCAGAAGAGTCAAGGGGTAAAAAATGGGGATGAGGGAGGGAGGCAGGGAGGTGAGTGGGCTGGGGACTGAGAGTGAGTGGATTGAGGTTGGAGAGAAATGGATACTTTCCAGTCAAAGAATGGTGGTCTGCTGGGAATGGCAGTCAAATGTGACCTGTCAGAAGTTAACAGTTAATAAACAATTCAGTCAGAATTGTGGTTTGCCCTAAGTCTACAGAGTCTAAAGAGTCAGCCTTCTCATTAGAATACATATTAGTGAGGACATATTAGTGACTAGGGAGAGTCAGAACCTAATATTGTCGTTATTTGTTTTTCGGCGCCAGGCGAAAACCTTTTTATTTAAACGTCATTTTAATTGTTAACAATATTTGCTTATTTATCTGGCCAGGGTGACTTCTTTTATATTGTTATTTATTTTATATTGGGTTTTATATTGTTATTTTTGTATTTTATTGTATTTTATTCTGTGCTGTGAGCCGCCCCGAGGCTTCGGCAAGGGGCGGCATAGAAATGTTTTAATAAATAAATAAATATTATAAAGGTGTGTGAGAGATAAAGCTAACAGAGAGCTGAGTGCAGGAGTGAAATGAGGATCTGTGTGTGAGGATTGTGAGTGAGATAACTCAGATTAGTTTATTTACAAAGGAAATAAATTACTGAACATCTTGAAACCCCTATGCTTATTGTGGAAATAGAGTTCATCTTGATTATTGTTAACTCAGAGTCATAGGCTGTTTGATTATCAGTGTCTCATCCTTAGGACCACATAGTCCAATGAAGCAGTCTTACAGATTCAGCACAATACTGTAGGGTGTTAATTAGATTGGGATTAAAACCTGGTGGCAGTGGTACATACACCGAGAAAGAGAGAAAAATATCACGGGAGTTAAGGGCAGATGACATCCGAAGAAGGAGTGTATTCATTTATTAGTATTACATTTCTATACTGCCTGTAGCTGAAGTTCTCCGGGTGTTCATGACAAAGTGGCTCTGTTTTAAAATACTGTCCCATTTTTCTTTCTTGCTGTCTTCCCTTTATTCAAGTGAACCAAAAGTAAAAATGAGTGATTTTTACAGAATGCTAATAAAAATGTGGGAACCATTGAATGAAGAGGATTTAGTAGGTCATGCCATATTTATAAGGCTGAGCAATTTTCCTCTCATTATTTTTATTCCTTGATTCATCCAGACTAGGGGATTTGCATATTGGGTAGGAGGTAGGTGGATGTTCCTGTACTGCAATGTCTTTGTATATAAAGGGTTCAACAAGTAGAGAATAACATTCATTATCTATTATTCTGTGACTTGCAAGCCAATGCCCGGAAAATATTTGTTTTACCTTTGTTGGAGAGAATTTCTGAAAGAAATTTGAGAAAATGTGTAAGTTCCTTGGAGAGATGAATCCTTATGTAATAATTCAAGTAGCTTTTTTTACTGTGACTACTGTAAAGGTTAGAGCAAAGATCCTAAAAATTGCTATGGTAAATATTTTAAATTTGACTGGCTTGTTCAATCTCTCTGTTAAGTTGCTGCTGCTGTTTCTTTCCTTGTAAAATGGCAAGAACTGTGTTTATTTACAGTAAAATCAACTGACTCAGTAGAATGCACAGACAGTACATGCATATTACAAACCAGTTGAATTGCCACTCCAGTTATTGAATTATGGTACCACCCAAAATAAGTACAGATGCCACTAACTTCTGCTATTATTGGCATATTCAGTACACACCAGCGGCCTTGTCCATTGTGCAAAAATAGTTACAACTCCTGGATATGGTAGTGTAGCAAGCTGATTTTCAAGGATGAAATAAAGTAGTTGAAACTGACACTTTGGTCACTGGCTGTAAACTATCCATGTTTAGCTAGTGGTTGAAGTACATGTGCATAATGAGGTAGCGGATGGACAGTGATTAAGATATGACTCAACTGTATCTACCCAGGAAGAATCAGATGGCATCACGCTCTGTGCCAACCCACTGTGAGCACCACATTTAGCTTCATGTAAACATATTTGCAGGTGTTTCGGAATGCAGTTTTGATACATTGCATATCTCCTAACCTCACCTGCCTTTTGCACACAGTGCCAAGCCCCTCCATTCCCTTTTGTCACATGTTTACAGGATTATTAAGAGGACGTCTTGCAATAATCAACCTGTGGCATGCAACCATGTATAAACAAGCTTCAGCATTCCTAGCTACTTATCACGTGTAGCTACATCATGCACACAGCTGAAAACATTTGGCATATGAACACATTAGTTTTGCGGTATTGCAATAAAAAGGTCTCTCACAAGCATTCAATGTTCAAAGGACTCTCAGACCTGCTCCATAGAATTTATACAAACTTTGATTATTTGATCTCCTTGTGGATATTGTATGCAAGTGGGTTTATTCTTTCTACAAATGGCTATGAACATATGGTCCAAGTCAGGGTCCAGGATAGATCCATACAGATGTACATAACATGCCTTCAATACTGTGCTGGAATAGATATTAGCCAGACTGTGTTTAATGGGTATGACAATTGCTACTATAACAGCTTTCTTTTATTTTGGTTCTAAGGAGAAAAACATAAAGGAAATACCAGAGATATAATCTCAGTATGATGAGCTAATGGTTATTTTGAGCTAAACTGATTGATTTTGAAAGGTATATGTGAAAAGACTTTGGACTCTAATTATCTCTCTCACCTTTCTTCAATTATGAAAGTTCCTCTAGGAAGGCCCCTGGAAACATAAACATAGGCCAGTGATGTTTCCAAGTAGCACACACAAGATCTACACTACAGTAGCTCCTATCTTGAAAAGAACATTATCGAAAAGGACTTGCATTACCAGAGATTTGCATTTACCCGTGTAATGGATAGCATATGTCTGCTCTGTCTCATTTTCTTATTTCCATTTTTCTTCATTCTGCTATGCTGGTTTACTTCTGGAAAGTATGAGTTTTGATACTTTCACTTCTTCTTCAGATCATTCCTTGACCCACTTTCTAGTACAACTTTTTCTAAACTGTCAAAACCTCACTAAAACTGCTTCTGTGCTGACACAAGATCCATCCTAAGTCTATTATTAACACATTGGCGGTGTTCACACTAAGCAATGGCACATGTGCAGCATAATATCTCACCTTGTGTCCTGGGCTTGCACATTCATGTGGTTTATATGCATATACGGTTTCCATGTTTCTCCATCTACCCGCCAAATGACAGCATGTTTTTCATCAGCCCCAAAAGCTGGGAATAAGTCCCAGGATGCACTGCTCTGTCTGCCTCTCCTGCCTCTCTCTCATTGGCCCACACACTTCCCTCAGCATAGCTGAAACCAGCTGCCCCTGGTATGTATGTATGTATGTATTTGGCTGTTCAGTGAAGTAACTGTGTGGTTGCTGGACCAGTGTTGTTGCTCCAGAGTAATACTGCTGGAGTGTTCCCACTGCTGTCACACACCATGCCAATGCATAACACACACACACCTGTAGCCTCTTCCTCAGTGCACATGCTTCCATGCCCCATGCATGGGGCCCCCACATGCTGCCAGCGGCTACCTGCACCTGCAGCCAAGCTCAGGGAGGGCATCAGTGTGGGTCCCTGTGCCAGGGATGGATGCAGCACATTCTGCTGGGAAGACTTTCTTGATGGTGCCTGTCTGGGCATCTGCCTGGGAAAGTTGGCCTGCAGTCTGTCCATACAGTGAGGGGTGGACAGCAGAGCTTCTGGGGTGTCCCAAGGATTGTTGGTGACGAGACAGGAGTGGGGCAGAGGGCAGGAGGCCGAATGGGAGACGGGCCCGTGGGACCAGTTGGTGAAGCCCCATGTGCTGCCCATGTGCTCCTCACGAGCCAACAGCGGCCCAAGCATGGTGCACTTCAAGCGCAGCCCCAGCATGGCACAGTGACTGGGCAGGAGCGCCAGTTGCAGTGGCGTCCATCATCACTGCTGCAGGAGACAGTGCAGTGCAATGCCTTGCTGCCAGGCACTGGAGAGCGGCCAACCGCAGGGAGGACAGGAGCACGGAGACAGTCACCACACTGCTGCCAGCAGCTCAGCCTCTTCCCACACCACAAAAGAAGTGTGACTTTGATTCATGCTGTTTGTAAACCCATAGAGCGCAATAAAGGTCTGTGCCTATAAGGTTTTGTCTAAGTCTACTGGAGAGACAAAATTCCTACACCGAGCACAAAGAAAGGCCTTTTGCCAAAGCAACGTCTTTTATTTAAAACATGCACTCTTCAAATAACAGACTGAGCTTCGGAACAGCTTTCTGTATCTTGAAGCCTTTATTCTAAGATACAGCTCCCCAATGATAGGAACATTTTCTGGGTCAATGCAGCCAATTTACAGTGCTTTCCACTGTAAATTTCCATTCGGGACATTTACATGCAAGCGCCGACTTCTCTTGGACTTCTTCCTACCTTCACACCACCAGTACAAGCACATACCCTTCCATCCATGCAATTTATCTGTCCTCCTTTAAATTGTTCATTCTAACAGAGTAATTTTGACTCATGTTCTCCTGTTCCCACAGCAACTCCCATTGCACAGAGAAGGGACACTGGATCAAGTGACTTTAAGCCCATGAGTGCAAAGCAGAAGAGGAGATTCATGCAATTACACAAAAGCACTCCTTTTGGCCAGCTTTCTCCTGTCCGAGCAACAATTCAGGTTGCACAGAAAATGGAGGCTGGGGAAAGGGAGAGAATGATGAAGCTGGGGAAGAGAAAGGAACTCACTCAGCTGTTCTCTTGCCTGCTTTATCTCTGCTGTGTTGTTAATGCTACTCTCTCAAGTCAAGGGAGGATGGAGGCCAAGGGCTCTGTTTATTCCTGCTTGCTGCCCTCACCTGCTTTGATAACACTGAGAGGAACTGAGTCAGCGTATGAAAGCCCTATTGGCTAAGCACACTTTACATGTTCAGCTATTTTGCAAATATAAATGCTGGCTCCTGCTCAAATAGAGGAGAGCCACCAAGGTCAGTATTTGGGAGATAGGCAGAGTGGTCCTCATCAACACCCTGCCTGCCTCTTCTGATGACCGTGCTGAATCAGAAGGCACCAAGCAAGCACACCCAATAACTTTGCTCAGCATGCGCTGGAAAGCAGCAGAATGTGACAGACAAGAAGCCTCCAGGATTAAACAAGATAGAAGAGGAGGAGCAGGAGGCAAGTAAGTGCACCCCTCTTTTTTAAAACAATCAGACTGGGGGGATACTACTTCCCACCCATACTGCAGAGCCACATTTAGGAGCTTGATGTTCCCATCCTATGCATGTCTACTGGGAAATAATTTCCATAGATACCAGTGCAAGTTTATTGATTTAGAAATGGATCTTATGGGTTTATTTTGAGCGCACATTCATTCAGATTCTGTCTACAGCAGGTGGGTAATATGGCCCTAGTGGAGAACTGAAAAATGGTAGCTACTTGCAGATAATGCTGTTATTACCTTGCTCACAGAATTATATATGAGACAAAGTTATCCTCAATGTGTAGCCTTGCTAGGTTTTTGGCGCCATTTCTTCTGCCTGTTTTCATCCCATTAAAAAATTCATTAAGAGAGAAAAGATGTAATAGCTGCCCAGTTCCTTTTGATTTGTCTTGAAGCAGTCTGTGTATGTTACATTATTTGCTAACAAATTGTCAGGACCTCAAGAAAAAGTTAATAAATGGCTCTCTGAAAATGCAGTGAACCCTGGGATGATGCAAAAACCTGTGATGATGAGGATGAGGAGGAGGGATAGGAATAATTTTGTCCTCCTCAAATACCAAAATGTGGAAGCCCTTGACCTTCACGTATGTTGTTTGCAGACTCTGAGTATTAGCACTTGTTAGCTGTGTCGTGATTGGAGATGTAGTGCTTTATTCTGTCTAAATTTGCATATGATCGTACCCTGAATCACAGACATGTATATAAAATGATACAATGATATCTAGCGAAAGATAGAATAGATAGATAGATAGATAGATAGATAGAAGAATGAAGCCAATATTATCTAAAGTGTTCCTGTCGCATATCTGAATACAGAAAGATACATTTCAATTATGTATTTTATTTCTGTATTACACCTTTGCATCACATTAAGTAAATGATGAGGGCAATGTTGGGGACACAGAAAAAAATATGAGAATATATGAAGACAGAAAATTGATGACAAGAAGCACTGGATAAAGAGTAGCTTCTTGTTTTGAAAACTTGAGTATCCACAAGGGGTTTCAACACAGAAAAGATGGCTGGAAAGGAGATGGAAACCAATTTCTGACACTGAATGAAAAAAGTAAATATGCAGGCACAAATCAACAGGATGAGCAACACTTCATTATTAAAAAAAATGAAAAAGGGAAACAGTAGGAAAACTTCATGGATGAAAGATCTTGATATGTTTTTTATTAACTGGAAAAATAATTCACAAGCATAGAGGATCCTCATAAATGAGCGAGGGGGTTGGGGGGAGAAGAATGGTTGTCAGCGCAGGCTGTTCATAGCCAGTGTGCAGATGTGTGCAGAGGCTGGCCAGGGTCACACAGGATGTCGGCTCCGCTGCTGCTTCTGCACCTGTAGCCTGTATGTGTGTGGCTATCACTGTTGCAGAGATCCGCATTTTTAAAAGGGCAGAGATCCACATTTTCATAGGATTGTACTCAGTGGTGACCTTCCACCAGAGGAGCAGACGTCGCAGGTCCCCTTCCTCCCTTCATTGCCCTTCCCCGCTTGCCCCAGATCTGCTCCAGAGGTTCAGGCAAGTTTCCGGAATAATTAAAGAGGGATGCAAAGGAAGGAGGGGAAGGAACTCCCATTACCCAAGCAGACATTTGCTCAGATAACACTGAATTTAGTCCATCAAAAACAGGCTCAGAAACTATGAAGAGAGCAGAATGTAGCATAGATTGCAAGTGTAAGAAGAAATACTGAAAAATTACACACATTTAGAAAATGCTGAAAAGCATATATATGGTTGCTAAACCTATGTCTTCTATAGAAAAAGCACAGGGGGAAGTAGAGGGCAACAGGACAAACTTAAGCAACGCTCCTCACTTGAAATTTAACCTGAAATTTCAGTCTTGGTTTGTTCCACTAATGTACCTTCCCGTGTCTCAACCGACCAAGAGTAACATACCAGTGCTAGTCAGAGGGGAAACACCATGACTGCTGCAGCCCACAAGGGATGCTCATAAAACTGGTATTGGTGTGCAGGGCATTGGGGCTTGTTTGCTCTGTGGACGGCATGAAATGCAAAATTAATTAAACATTTCAGACTGGCTGTGATGACTGCAGTGAACTTTTGACAATCAACTGTGACACGAGTAGAAACAGCTCCCAAAAGACAAATTTAATAGATAGGTCTGTATGTGGTTTCTGCTAGCCTCTGCAGCATGCAGGAGAAATATGGCTGCTATTAGCAGTGAATGAAGCACTGTACCCTCTTGTCTCCAAAGCCAAGCAGATGCTGCAGCTGAAAGTGAGATCAGCAATGCCTTTGGCAAGGGGCACCAAAGAAGAATGAGACAAGACAGCAGGGATCTCTAGGATTCCTGCTTATACAGCCCGCACTGCAATTCATAAGGCAACACTTGCGAAATAAAAATGGGACTTAAATTAAAAGTGGAATTAGTGAAAATTGTTCATCAGGAGCTGGATGTCAGTACCTCAAGAAATCATAAAATAAGAAATAGTAAAAGAGAATTACTTGAATTGAGCTCTGACAGCACATATTGCTTTTTAGATTAAAATAGGAGCTAAGTTTATAATTGCATTACATATATTACATTTCTATAGTGCCTGATAGTCAAAGCTTTCTATGCTTATGAAGATAAAAACCTTTAAAATACATTATAATGAGTACTTACACAAAATATATGAACGAACAGGAACACAGAAACACACACATATTTCAAACAATTTAAGTAATCAATACGAAAACCCAAAGCCTATTTAAAACTTTATCATATGCTGCCAAATACCTGAGAGAAGATGAAGGTCTCAACCTGGGATCAAACAGAGGGCAATGCTGGCTACAGACGGTGTGAACTGTCAAAGCAAAGTCACAGCAAAACTGATATATCTTGGGCTAAACAAAGCAAATGCTGGACATTACTGGAAAGATTCACTGCTTTGTTCTGAAGGTAAGTTAAGTGATAGGAACATGCTAAGATAAAAATGCTGGTCTTCAAACCTCAAATTGGTAGAAATGCCTGTAGTTGAAGCTACCCACCAAAATGTCTGTTTTTATATTTTTCTTTTAGATGTAAGCACTAAGTTGTTTGGAATGTTCCTCCATGATCTACTGTCAACCTTATTTCCCCCCTTTTTATTCACTTTGCAACTGACATTTCAGTCATGAGTCATCATGCTGCAGAATAAAGACTGAAGACATTAACAGAAGTCAAAGGGCCACAAGGTTAATTTAATGTATCAAAGCATGTACAACAGGAATTCAACCATTAACCTGTTCTGTTTCCTGCAGATACTGAGAGATGGGTTGGGAAAGCAGCAGAACATTCATTAAGGCAGCCTTGCTAAACCACCGTCCATGCCTACACCGTTGTGTCTAGCGGGTTGTGACACCAATTCCCCTCTGTCAAACCAGCAGGGCGCAGTGTTGATTAGTTTGTCTGAGACTGGCATCACTGACAGTTCAGACAACATGAAGCACTGAATGTGTTTTGTTAGGTTATTGTTGAGGTGTGGGTCACTGTGTTGTTTGAACTCAGCTGTACTAATAAGGTGTAGCTTGTTAACCATAAAGAACTCACCAAACAAACAAAAAAGGTCTGTAGTTGGGTTTGAACTGTGGGTTGTCCTCCATGGTTTGGAAACTTGGCTGTGTTCACACAGTACAATACAGTTCAGTGGGTTGTCATGTTGCCTTGGCCAAATTAATTGATGCCACACCCTTTTGTTTTGACAGAACGAACCTGGTGAAAAAATCCTGTTCTTTCAGCCAATTGCAAGAATCAATCAAAAAATCTCTACTCAGTCTATGAGAGAAATTCATTCTGCAATGCTATATAGGTATGGATGGGATGTGGCACTGGACCGAAAAAGGCTAGGGAGGAGGAAGCATCTTCTTATAAGGGTAAACTACCTTTCTGCCCCCAGCCATAACCCAGGGTTCCCAAGAATACACTGGTGAGGGTCTTGTTTGCCTTCTACCTGGAGATGAGATGAGATATTGGCAATTCTGTCCTCAAGAGACACCAAGGAAGCAACATAAGAATGAAAGCAAAGGCCCACACCATTCGGTGTTCTGTTTTCCACCGTAGCCCATCAGATACTTGTGAAAGACACACAAGCAGGGCATTATAGTTCCTTATGATCCCAGAGATAGCCTTTGGTTATCATATGGCTATCCCAACTTATAACACAGGGTTAGGCTTGATTGAAATCTGGTTTGGTGACTTAAGACGTTGTGAACCACCCAGAGAGCTTTGCCTACAGGGAGTATGGAGATGTAATATAATTACAGCAACTGCATAATTTGTGGTCATTAGCAGCTTTATCGTTCATGAGTTTGTCTAAGCCTATATTAAACTCTCTGTAAAACAGATGGATAATGCTGCTCAAGTGTTCGTAATCTCAGTATGCCACAGCGTTCCTCTTGGCACCTAATAAAAAAGCCTTAATAAGGACAACATTGCGGAGGAGGGTGGCACTACGAATTCAGAGGCAAAGGAAAGGACCACTACTGTACTTGCAATCCAAAACTCATGCACCTGGGGACTCAGTGGACCCTGCCTCTGGGAGACATGCATAGGATTGCCCTACAAGGAGGTACAGGAGATCCCTTGATTCACACCTCAGACCTTTAGCTTTCCCTCAGATCAGCTTCATTTGCAAATATACAAGCAAATCACAGTGGTGGCAAAAAAGTAAAGAGGGCAACATAACAGTGGCTAATCAATTTGCAGTGCCATCACAGCTCCTCCTGAAAACATGACCAGGTCCCAGAACATGGTTGGTACGTGTAATGCAATGGGGTGAAGCTACTTGCACTGGGGATGGGGGAGCAGGAGGCCACAGTGAGCTCCCCTCCTTTGGGAAGACATGCAAGAATGATACACAAAGCGATCAGAAGTGGATACATTTGCAATTTAATTGGGTCTTTATGGACATATGAGTCAGACACTTAGGTTACTGGAGTGAATGAAAAAAATGTGTATGCATTTGGGATAGAGTACGTAAAGAAAATTAAAACTGTTTGTTAACTTCTTGTTTTAATTCCACTGTGAGCCAGATCTTGGGTCTTCAGTATTTTAAGCTTTGTCAAGGCTGTGTAATTGGAACTTCTGCATTCTTTTGGCACTGTTTCTTTGTCCTGCATTTGGCAGTCGGATAGTTCAAGTTTGCTCTGCAGCTGCAACAATAAAGCATACAGGAAAGAGACTTCAGGAATTTTACTGACTTTTTTTAATAGCTTTATTTTTCCCATTCATCATAGACATCAACTTGATTGTGGATGACTTTCTCTCTCTGGGTTCACTACCAAACTGCAGTTCTATTTGTCAATCCAGACTTTTGCAAAATAGGCTGCAAACAGATCTTAGGGGTGGGGAGGGGGCATTTCTAACCTCCCTTTTGGAATTTTATGCGGCAAGGCTTTAGTCATTGTTAACTCTGCACTAGCATCACTTGTCTGCATGCAAGCTCTAGCTCCATAGCATGGAAGAATATCATATAGTTCTGCTGCTACAGAGGCATTAAAGTTTTGCTTATAAATTGGTATAAAGTTGTTTTGAATAGATTTGGTAGGGTGAGGGTGCTTATAGATCACTATCTCAGTGTTTGCCAAAGGAGCTAACATTAAGTGCAACAATTACAACTTAAAAAAAATTGCAGTGCATTATTTGCAAACTCAAGCTTTCAGAATGCTCTGTGTTACTATAAATGGCCTTTGTTAATTTGATTAGCACAGGTGACTTCTTATCTTCAATTTTCTTGGAATCAGCTTGGATAGTGATCAAGGAAAATAGGTGTACTAGTCTATTTTCCAGTTTTAATAGTATCAACCATTCAAGGTCACTGTTTGGCATATGGCCTGAAGCGTTTTAGATTAAAAAGAAGTTAGTAGCCCACCACAAATGCTGAGCTATTGACTTCATGCGCAATCTAGAACTAGTAGTGAGCAAGTGCTTGTCTCAAGCACAGCATTTCCTTTTCAGATAAAATATGTTAACCCCACATTCGAACTATGCAGAGATTTAGCTGAATGTTGTTACCTGGAAAGAGCATAAACCACCATGTAACATCTGGCCATTTGCTGGATGCTGGCACAGATGTTTGATTCTCTCTGCCCTAAAAATACTCTGGATATTACTGACTTCTTTGAACGTTTTCAAAGATGCTTTGCAAGAATGGGGTAAATCCTGATGTGGGAAGCCAGAAAACTCATCTGTTCCTGTCCAGGGATGGAAATGCCTCTGGTGCTACAGTAGCCTTGCAGAAACAATTGCATCTCATCAAGTTGCTCATAGTACCTCAAGATGGGGCAAATAAGTGTTCAGAGTTAAAATTTGAGACT
Source organism: Varanus komodoensis (assembly GCF_004798865.1). Lineage (NCBI taxonomy): Eukaryota > Metazoa > Chordata > Lepidosauria > Squamata > Varanidae > Varanus > Varanus komodoensis. The sequence continues at coordinate 37,057,308 of NW_025336087.1, read as the reverse complement.
ACATAATGAACAGCAGCCTCTTGGTCTTTAGGTAGTCCTGCTATATACAGGAGGGTTGCATGCCTTGGCAAGCAATCTTTTTTTTTAAACGCAAGTTGGTCGATCATATCATCTGACTCTCCTCAAGGTATGTTTGGTTTTGAGAAACCACAGACAGAAGCCACGGACTCTTCCATGGTTACTAAGTACCATGACTGCTTGCTGTGTCATCCAAAACCAGAAAAAATAATTTGTTTTTTTACTGATGGCAGACCCATCCACACATACCATTGCCACTTTTGCCAAGCAGATAACCAGAAAGGGTCACTGACAGCTGTCTCTATGCGCAACTGCAGGAGGTGTCTCCATTCTTCCTGCCTTCTGCCCAAAAGTTCTTCTTTGGGACAGGAGTGGATGATCAGCTGGTCAGGACTGGGAGAAGAGCAGCACTGCTAAGTTGATTCCCCTGCTGCTGCCCCCAGGCAAGCTGGTGCAGTGAGAAGCTGCTAGGTGGAGATGCCCACTTGGTGGCTACACAGCTCAGCAGATTCCCCTGTGCTGCCTTCTCACCTTCCAGCAGAAAGCCCCACAGCGAGAGCGAGAGCGAGAGGTGAGAAGCAGCTGGGTGGTGGCACAGGCGGAATCCACTGAGGCTTGCAGCTCCCAACCAGGTGCCACTATCCAGCCCTGTCTTACCTCTCCCACTCATGAGATGGGCTTCCCTCAGGTGCCCATGGAAAGGGCAACAGATCATTTCTGCAGTACTGCCCAGCTGTTCCCCTCACACTTTGCCTGAGCATAGATCAGCCACCCCTCCTGCTCCAGCACTCTTCTCCAGAAGATGCCTGACCAGCTCCTTGTCCTCTGTGCTGAGCTTCAAAGAAAGCAGCAGAGCCTGCTTGACAGCTCAGGTGAGCTCAGCTTGCAATCATGAATGTCAAAGTGAAGAGCCTCATCTTCCCGACATTACTGGAGGGATACCACTTGGAGGACTGAAAGGGAAGAAAGTGTCATAAGGGAGGAGAGTTGCCACAATGAGATTGATAATCTTTCAGACATATCCATGCAAAAAGAAAAAAAAAACATACAGTGGAAACTACACAGTGGAAACCACACAGACATGCTAGTCATGACATGTGAATTCAGTCATTGGGTGTCTTATGCCGAAGGAGCGATAGAAGATCCATGTCCATAGAGGTCACTCTGTGTCAGAATCCATTTGGTTTCAGCCCAGTGCTAGCTAGTCTTCCAGATGTGAGCCACTCTCCAAGAGAGTTATCCCAGTGGTTATACATGTTTCACACGCAGAAGTTCCCAGAATCAGTCATTGGGATCTCCAATAGGTTTGCAAAAGATCTCATATGAGATCCATGCTGTAATACACAATCATTGTAATGATCAATAAAATAATTAAGTGTCTAGTTAATTCATCCTTGACCATAAGGGGGAAAATTAAATTAGCAACTAGAGTGCAGGTGTTCTTGTTTTAAGATTAAAATATTCTGGTGTTACATGTTTAAATAGGCAGACTGACTATAGGACCATTGGAAGTTGTGAAATGTACAGTATTCATGTTATTGAGAGATCAGTTCCAAACTTAAAGCATCCGACTCCTCCAGTTACAGCGATCTATTTATTTTTCACATATGTGAAAGGTTAAAACTGTTTAGAGAAGAATTTTAAAAACTCATTTTATGAAATAAATCAAAATGACAAGAATGAAATATTATGATTTGATACTTGGCTTTCACCTCCATTCCCATAGTTATAGTAATAGCTTTCCACTGTGCAATGGAATAAGTTGCCATTTTTACATAGATCTGTTATGTTCCCAGAGTCTGAGCACTGCAGCTGCAGGTACAAAGGCCCAAGAAGGAAAAGGTGGGCAGCAGAAGGCAAAAGGCAAGGTCTCAACTGCCAGGTCAGGGACAGCCATGTTCCAAGGAAATATGGCAGATAAGGGCAGGAGGCCAGAGTTCAGCCCAGGTAACAAGGCTTCAAGGCATCAAGCAGAAAAGCAATAGGCAGAAGAGCAAACTGCAGCCCAAAGGTCAAGGAGAAGTAGACCTTTTCTTACAAGGAGGGGTCTGGCTCAGTCTAGCATTCCTTCTGATCTCCTGTCTTTTCAGGCAGTGTCCGCCCAGCTGCTCTGGGTGTTTCCCTGGCTCCACTTCTGTCCTTGTCCTCCATGTGTGATCCAATCATGGTAGTCACTCCTGAGGGTCTGGCCTTCTCCTGGTCTTCTAGCACATCCTGGACATTTCTGGTGGCATGTGGTTCCTGGTTCTCCAGATGTTCCTTCAAGTAGGAGCCTTCCAGCAGGACACTTTGCCTACATACTTGCCTTCAAAACAATGTGAGAGTACAGTGGTCGATTGGCTACTATCTAAAATTAGAATAACAGCACAGTTCTAGTCCCTAGAACTGCTGTTGGATGGAAGGAGTGAGGGAGCCCCTCACTCTAGTGCATGGGTCCTCCAACTAAGGCCCGGGGGCCAGATCCGGGCTGCCATGCCCATTTATCTGGCCCACCGTGCCCATTTGGACCCGCAGCCGCCCACTTCGCCCTGCACATGGGGAGGCAGCTGTTTGCTCTCTCAGAGAAAACGATCTCTAAGCAAGCAAGCCGCTGCCTCGTGCACCCGCCTTGTGGTGCGTGCCCGCCCCTGCCCGCACCTCGCCTCACCATGCGCTCCGCCCCCGCCCCAGTGCTGGCCTGCGCACACCGCCAGCACCACCTTTCTGGCCCGTGCCCAGCACCGTCAGCTTTCAACTGGCCCCCTGGTGAAACAGTTTGAGGACCCCTGCTCTAGTGGAACAAGCATCTCCACCAAGTAATAAGGAAGCCTGCATAAAACTCTGTAGGCATTGCCATAATGCTGGTGGGCTACCCATAAAGACATCAGGGCCCAAACTAGAGCGTTCCAAGAAAGCTTTGGATCTTCTATGGCCAAGAGCCTGGAACTGCTATAGCTAATTCCTCCCTCACCCTTCCCCACATGCCATTGATTTCAAAGAGAGGGAATGAAAAATAGAGAAAGAATGCAAATGCGATAAAAGTTATATGACATCAGGGTCAGCTGTTTTCTAAATTAGGTTCAGGTTGAATTATAAATACTTCTAAGCCAATGTATGTATTTGTTGCTGGTGAGTCTGCAAAATGTGTGAAGATCATTAGCAACTGTAGAGTGGGGACTGGCATTTCTGCATTTGATGATATGACCTGTGGTATTTTGTCTGATTTTTTTACACAATGATCTTTGTTCTGTACAACATGAACATCAAACCTTCTGCTTTTATAGTGGAAAAGGAAGAATGGTGTTTCTCTTGAAGAGCTAAACAAGATCTTGAAAAAACTTCACATTAATTGCTTTTTGAAACATAACCATAGGCTCTCTTCACAGGCTGAATTAATATTGGTTCATGATTTATAGTTTGAATAAGTCAAGCTGGCAGGCTTAACTCAAGCACTGATTTCCATCTGCTTGACAAATAAATTATAGTAACAATCTTTTTCGGCCTAAATTATTTACAGTAGATTTATTAAAAGAAAACCCCTTAAGAAAGGTTGATTTAATGTTGCAGAATATTGAATGACTTGCTTAAGGATGATATGTCTTGTTGCATTCAAGAACACACAAGCCAAAATAAATTTAAGAAGTCATATCCTTTCCAAGAGTGTATTTTCACCATCTTTCCAGTCCATCTATGAATCTTACTTGGTAGGAGGTAATTAGAGGCTAATATCTATCCTTATATGTCCAACATGTTAACCAGATTTCAGCAGAAATACCTCCAATAGCAACGTGGTTGAAAAGCCAAGATCTTTCTCACAATACAGCCATTTTGTTTTAAATCGCTCTGCCCCACTGGAAGCAGGAAAACAAGTGAGATACTTTTATCCTTTGTACACTTGCTTTATTCTATTATTTCCCTGATTCTATAGAAAGCATTTTGTTTTCTGAGGTTAAACTGAAAATCAGGGACCTTTTCTTTAACCTGAAAAGCTCAAAATGAATTAGTTTTCTACTAATAAACTTATTTCTTAACATAAAATGTTGCAGTTGAAGTGGGGTGGAGAGGCAGCTTCCTCTGCTGCAGGCCATTCACAGGCACCAGGTCTAAAAACATTTAATTTAATTGAGGCTAGGGAGGAGTGACTGCCCTCCCATCTGGGCCAGCAGCTTCAGCACAATCCTGGGCATGTGCATTCAGCAGCACAGAAGTGCACATGGGTGTGTGGCATGACAGATGTTCGTAGAACTATTCATGGTATGGAGAAAGTGAGTAAAGGCAAGCTTTTTTCAGATCCATAAAGCTAAAGCATGGAGGCAACTTCATGAAACTGATTGGTGGTAGATTCAGGGCAGACAAAAGAATGCACTTCTTCACTTGACTTATAATGGTCTTCACTGCCACCAGATATCATCATCATCCTTCCCATTCCCACTTTTCTGGCTCCCAATATTATAAACGTATGCAATTAAAACTTTTTTGGAAATATAGCAAAGTTAAAACTATAATTAAATCAGTTAAATATTAAATTATTAAAAATACCCAAATTAAGAACACTAAAAGCAAAGATATGCTCAAAATCCTACAAGCTAGGCTCCAGCAGTATGTGGACCAAGAACTACCAGGAGTACAGGCAGGGTTTCAAAGAGGCAGAGGAACTAGAGATCAAATTGCCAACATATGCTGGATCATGGAGAAAGGGAGTTCCAGAAAAACATCTACTTCTGCTTCATTGACTATGCTAAAGCCTTTGATTGTGTGGATCACAACAAATTGTGGCAAGTTCTTAAAGAGATGGGAGTACCAGACCATCTTATTTGTCTCTTGAGAAACCTATATGCAGGTCAAGAAGCAACAGTGAAAACTGGACACGGAACCACTGATTGGTTCAAAATTGAGAAAGGAGTTTGGCAAGGCTGTATACTGTCGCCCTGCCTATTTAACTTATATGCAGAGCACATCATGAGAAAAGCAGGACTAGATGAATCACAAGTTGGAATTGAGAGAGAAATATCAACAACCTCAGATATGCAGATGATACCACTCTAATGACAGGAAGTGAAGAGGAACTAAAGAGCCTCTTGATGCAGGTGAAGGAGGAGTACAAGAGTTGACTTGAAACTCTACATTAAGAAAACTAAGGTCATGGTATCTGGTCCTCTCATTTCCTGGCAAATAGATGGGGAAGAAATGGAGGTTGTGACAGATTTTATTTTCCTGGAGCCAAGAAATTTCCTGCAGCCAAGAAATTAAAGGACACTTGCTCCTGGGGAGGAAAGCTATGGCAAATCTAGACAGCATACTAAAAAGCAGAGGCATCACCCTGCCGACAAAAGTGCGTATAGCCAAGGCTGTGGTTTTCCCAGTTGCAATGTATGGCTGTGAAAGCTGGACCATAAGGAAGGCTGAGTGCCGAAGAATTGAGGCCTTTGAATTGTGGTGCTGGAGGAGACTCTTGTAAGTCCCTTGGACCGCAAGGTGATCAAATGGGTCAGTCCTAGAGGAGATCAACCCTGACTGCTCTTTACTGAAGATGAAACTCAAATACTTTGGCCACCTAATGAGAAGGAGGGATTCCCTGGAGAAGAGCCTAATGCTGAGAACAATAGATGGCAAAAGAAGAAGGGAACGGCAGAGAATGAGGTGGCTAGACGGAGTCACTGAAGCAGTCGGCGTGAGCTTAAGTGGACTCCGGGGGATGGTGGAGAACAGGAAGGCCTGGAGGAATGTTGTCCATGGGGTCACGATGGGGTTGGACACGACTTAACAACAGCAACAGAAAGCAATGGGAAACTACTAACACTGATATAAATTGACAAAATTCGCTCTCTCTAGCCTTGTTAAATTATCGCTGCACATAATTAAGCTTGTATGAAGAGAGAAAGGGACTATACTTGCAGACTTTACTCTGATTATTTGGAGATGAATCAAGTGGGGGCAAGGCATGCAACAATCATCACACAGAGAATTCCTGGACAGAATTTATATCTTTTCAATGTCTTTGTGACACAACAGCAGGTAATTTTGACCTGTTGTTCATCTGTGTATTAGTTAGCATGTCTCTCCCATGAATGTCTGCATTAAGAAGTTATGTATGGTACAAATGAAACTGAAGGCCAATAAAATATTTGCATTTTATTTCTAAGTCACCTATAAATGTGCTTTGCCAATGCATGATACTCCCTACTCATTCAATAAACCTGCTTTTCAGTGGCAAGAGGCAGAAGCAAGGAAAAATGATTATCTATTCTAAAATAGCTTTACTAAAGTCTTGCTGGATTTTCATGTGGGCTGACAAATACCTTCTCATTCTTCATCTGTAGAGGGCGGTATAGTAGTCCCTTTCAGAAAACATTGATTAAATTGGGGTACAAAGGAAGAGAAGTTTCATCATGATTTCCAACTCTCTTCCAGGTTCTGTCTGCAAAGACTTTATTTGCTGGATGCTGAAAAATTGCTTATGAGGAACCACATTTAAAAAAAAGGTAAATGTCCATTAATTTTTTGGTGTAACTGTTGTAAAGCTGTAGAAGTCCGTGAAAGCATTCACATTACCAGTGAAAAGGATTTTTGAAGAAATGGAGGGGATTGGGGAGTTGATGATATACTAGAAATGAAACTATACGACACTAAATCTCACATTCTTATTTAATCTCATGTCCATCCCCCCTTTTGCATTTGCTGTTGATAATATTGCCCGTTGAAGGTAATTATGTGATCATTGTTCAAGCAAATATTTCTAATGTAGACACTTTAGATAATTATTTTCCATCCAATCAACATGCTGTTTCCTTCACTTATGTGGGTGTTTTATATTTTATGTTCAAACAGATGTTTTGGTCAAGTTTACCACATTGTCTTAAGAAATATTCTGCTTCCTGCACATCTGGAAATGGTATTTTATAATCAACTACCACATTTCACCATTTTTAGATTAAGTTTTTAAAAATATTTTCTTACTTTTCAAAAGAATAAACCAGGTAATGATTACTAATTTTTCTCACATTTCATCAGTTCCTCAGCTCTCCTTTAACACACTTTTACTAGAACTATAGTTATTAATATGCTAAGTCAGGGCAGCTGGATTCCATATGTTGTTTTCAGTTAACATCATTCAAGTATTTCTCTGTTCATGACAATAATGTTAAAGGCATTTTTGTTACACCACAAACTTCTTCTCTTTTCCCTCATTGATATGACACTGTGTGACATAAACAGAAAATTGTTGTGTATGTACCAAAAAAAAATCTGGAAAAGCTTACAGGTGCTACCATTTGGATTTGGATGTTCTGATAAGTGATAACTATTTAGAGTCAAAAAGAATGAGCCTAGCTGGTCACAGAGGCTGTGGGTTCCATGATCCCACTTCTGCCCAGCCACAAACTTCTACTTCCCGTTTAGATGAATTGCAGTTTAGCATGTCTGAATCCTAAACTGCAATTAATATTAGGGTTAGTAAAACCAAGCCAGTTTCATAGAGTATAGTTTGAAGCTGGCTTGTCATAGTTAAGTTTAACCATAGTTTATCTGGATTAGAGGACACAGCCAATTTAGATCAATTAAAAACAGAAATTTCTCTTCACTACTATGCTGGAAGAGTAGGAAAAATGGGAATCATATGAGCCCCATGTAAGGCTAGTCTCATTTTTAACACTAAGCTATGGTTTAATGCAGGATTGCAGATCTCCTTTTCAGTGGGAACTGAATTGCTTCCCCTGCCCCCCAACCCATGAACTGGGGGACGTCCATATGACATCATAGGGTATGTCAGCCAGCATCATCTCGCAGCCCGTTTTGCTCTTCTCCGTGCTGAGAGCAGGGGAAAAGGCGCTAGAAGGTGTAGCCTATTCTCCCTGTAATGCTTGAGCACACCATGTAGTAGGCATGGTCCTGAGACAGTGCTGAGGAGCTGCTGCTCCTCTTGGCCACCGGCGCCCCGACACCTACATCTCTGTGATTAGCTGAGACTAGAGGACAAGCCGTGTGCCTGGAACTGAACAGGGACTGGAACACTGGAGAATCTCAGGTTAGGGACCACAGCTGGGATTCCTTCAGGAGGCTGCATCTTCTCTGCATCTCTTCTTGTTAAGAGCGTATTTTTTATCTTTAGCACGAAGTATTGGTGGTTCCATTTACCATAACCAAAACCCAGAAGATTTTAGATTGATATGAAGTATATTTCTCAAGTAGGTACTGGCCAGTCATTCAGCTTCTTTTTTGTTTAGTTAAGAATCTCAGTGACACAAATTTTTCTGTGGATTTTAGAAATTGCTAAATATTTTGAAAATTAAGTTTTAACTTATAAGTTCAGCAGTGGGAAAATAGTTTTGGGGTATTTTCAACAATATTGAAAATGAGAGGTGTATTCCCTCTGCATTTTTTATGCTCGGTGTGTATCTGCCCATGTACAGAAGTAGTTGGTGTGTACTTTTTAATATTTGGTTCAGTTACTAAATGCTCCAACCTAAATTTCTTAATCCTGTACATATGGTTTTACAAAATGCCACCCATACTGCCAATATAAACAGAAGGAAAATCATAGTTAGATCCCATGTGCTTGTAAAATAATACAGTCTGCTTCTTTTCCTTCACCTTTGCTTTCTCAGTTTCTCTATATTTAGGGTACAGTATGGTCCCATTCCAAAGAGTTTCCTTATAACTATAAAGCTAATGAATCTCTCATTCTCTCTCTCTCTCTCTCTTTCTTTCTCCCCCTCTTAAAAAGTGAAACTGAAATTGCTATTTTATTACGTAAGTGCAACATATGGGGGTCATTAAGGAAAACAGCAAAATAGCCTTTTCTAAAGGCTAGTGAGAAAAAAGGAATTAACTATAAAGATGGGGGAAGGAGGAAGATGTCCATAAAAGTCCATAGAAAGGGTCAAGGCACTGAAGGGCTGTGAAGAAAGCACCTTCCACACTGGGGATCTTTAGAATGGGAACCGCAGTGCTTCCACGATCATAATCCCTTTCTGTGAATCTGTGGTGCACCCACACTTGGAATACTGTGCAATTCTGGTCATCACACCTCAGAAAGGAGATGAAAGAAGTGCAGAAAAGTGCAATCAAAATGATCCAGGGTCAGGAGCAACTGGTACACAAGGAAAAATTCTGAAGGTTGGCAGTGGGTGGGAAGCCTAGATATCGTAGTGAATGAATGATGTAGACCATGGGTCCTCAAACTATGGCCCAAGGGCCAGATCCAGCCCACCATGCCCATTTATCTGGCCCGCCAGAGGTTTTGGGCTCGTCGTGCGCACATGGCATGGTGCCAGCTTTCTTGCAAGGAAATTGTTTTCTCCGAGCGAGTCCAAAACGATCTCCTTGCGAGCAAGCGAGGCACGGGCTTGTTCACAAGGAGATTGTTTTGGACTCGCTCGGAGAAAACTATGTCTACATACACACATCCCTGCCTTGCTGCGAATGCCCCCCCCCCCACATGAGCTCCGCCCCGGCCCGGCCCACACCCCCTGCCTGCCATGCCCATCGCCGGCACCTTTCAACTGGCCCCCCGTTCAAAAAGTTTGAGGACCCCTGAGGTAGACAAAGTAGACAGGAGAGGATTTTCTTCCTCTCTTATAATTCTAGAATCCAGAAACATATAGTGGGAAATTCAGGGCAGGTAAAAGAAATATGCCCTCACCTAGAATGCAATGAAGCTTTGGAATCAGCGAGTGGAAGATGGGGTGATGGCTTCAAAGACTACTTTGGGCCAACCATCATGGCTGCCAAATTTTGCTTCCAGTAACAGAGGCAGTATGTTCCTGAACAACAATTGTTGGCAACAGTACTAAGAAAGTGCTGTTGCCATCATGCCCTTTTGTGAGCTTCCCATAGACAGCTAATTGGCTGCTGTGGGTACAGAGTGCTGAATGAGACAGGCTTTCAGTCTGATCCCACAGGTCTTATTGCATTTGATTGTAGTCATATCCTGCCTTGCATTTATATCCCACTTGCAAAAAATACAAAGTGACTCACAAGGTTTTCTTTCTCTCTATTTTATGGGCACAACCACAACAATGCTGTGAGGCACTTTAGGCTGAGAAGCAGTGACTGGCCTCAGCTTATTCAGTGGCCTTTAGACTGAAAGGAAACTAGAACCCAGATCTCCTGAATCCCAGTCCAGCATTCTTGACCACTACACCACCCTGGTGCTCAATTCTCATGTTCTTAAGACTCTTATTTATTTATTTAAAACATTTCTATGCCGCCCCCATCGCAACAAAACCTTGGGGCGGCTCACAACATTCATAAAAAGATACAATTAATAATTTAAAAACTGGTACCATCTCAGCTATATATATTAAAATCTATAAATACAATAATAATAAATTAACAGTTAAAATAACTTTTACATAAAAAGGTCTTCACCTGGCGCCGAAAAGCAAATAATGACGGTGCCAGGCGGACCTCTCTGGGGAGCGCATTCCATAGATGGGGCGCCACTGCAGAGAAAGCCCTTCTCTGGGTCCTCACCCTCCTAATATCATTCACGGAGGGTTCCTGGAGAAGGGCACCTGCTGCCGATTGTAGGGGGCAGGAGGGCATATATGGACGCAGACATTCCTTTAGATAACCAGGTCCCAAGCCGTTAAGGGCTTTATAGGTCATAACCAACACCTTGAATTGGGCCCGGACTTCAATAGGGAGCCAGTGAAGCTGAAGAAGAACTGGGGTTATATGAGAACAATGCCCAGTCCCCATCAGCAACCTGGCAGCTCTATTTTGCACCAACTGAAGTATCCAGATCGTCTTCAAGGGTAGCCTCACGTAGAGTGCGTTACAGAAATCTAGTCGGGAAGTTACCAACGCGTGTGTCGCTGTCGCCAGGCAGTCATTCTCTAGGAAGGGACGCAGCTGATGTATCAGCCGAAGCTGAAGGAAGGCACTCCTTGCCACCGCCGTCACCTGAGCTTCTAATGACAGCTCAGGGTCGAGGAGCACTCCCAAGCTGAGAACCCTGTCCCTCAGAGGGAGTGCAACCCCATTTAGGACAAGGCCCAAGTCCCCCACCCCAAAGCCCGAGCCACCCACCATCAGGACCTCCGTCTTGTCTGGACTGAGCTTCAGTTTATTTACTCTTGCACTTCTTCAATGTGCTTTTAAAAAATATTTCCTGTTTTTGTAGTCATTGCTCTTTCAGCAAGTGGGTATAATATGCATATATCTTACCATTTTACTTGAGCTAAGAAGTTATAGCTTCATGGTCCTATAAGGTCAGAGGCTAGTCTAGCTGATCAGGGGCAGCTTTTGGTTCAAGTGATACGACCACTTTTTCTTCAGCAAAATTATTCCACTTGTAGGGTCAAGACCTGTTTTTTTTCCATCAGTTGCGGTCAGTGGTGTGAATGTTAGGAATTGTTGATTTCTCAACATTAGTAACTGCTTCCCAGAATGATGCCATCTAGGAAGTTTGAGCACTATTTCCAGAAAGCACTTGGAAAAGTCTGGGAACTAAAATTTTAAGATCTGGCTGTGCCTAAGGAATATTTTTCTTTTTTAATGATTGTTTGAATATGCACATCCCTGCAATAAAGCTTTCCTGAAATAACAGCACTGCAGCCATCTGTCATCTTTGAGTGGGATGGAGAAGAAAGTGCTTACTATGTACTGCCATGCAGTTTCAAATTTTGTATCGAGCTGTGCACCCATCTGTATGCCAGACAGGTTTCTGAGATGTTTCACTTACTCAATGGGGTGATCATGCAATATTCCTTGCTGTGTTTTAATTACTTTACTGCATTCCTTACAGGAACATTTCCCCAAAAAAGCTGCTTCCATAGTCCAGACACAAGCTTCCTAATTTTACAGAGTTGATGATTTTGTAATGGACGACTGGAGAAGGATCTGTCCATGTAGACAGTTAATACATTTATCCCACGGTCCTGGAGATGATGTGAGGTGAACCACGACATTTTCCAGATTAGAGCATGATGCTCTTGGGAATACTTGAGCAATTGCCGGAGGGTAGGGAGAGAATTCCTTCCCTTCATCTTATCCTACTGGCAACCATCACAGCATAGCTTTTCAGCATGATGTTCTGGGCCCAGTTGCTTTTTTGCTTCAATGTCTTTTGAGGTGTTTCTGTGTGTGTTTCTTCCTTTCCTCATTTATGTCACAATTGATAGGATGAGAGAAGAGATGGCAGTGATTAGAATGATCTAAGAATCATTAATTTATTAACCAATTCGGCTCAACATCTTTTAGTCGTGGCTCTAAAGCCATATATTATTAAAGTTTAATATTAAGACACTTACTCCATGTATACTTTCATCTCTAATGGAGGGCTTGGCTCTTTCATTTAGCTCAAATAGGGGTATATGTGGGAAAAGATACCCTTTACAAATGGTGAATGTCTATTTGGTTGGTTTTTATTCTGTTTACACTTGATATAGCTGCCAGGAAGTACAATTTAGTCTTACACAAAGCATGCTGGACCTCCACCTTATGGAAATCACAGAGATCACCAATAGGAGTTTTTATAGTGTGATGTCAGTGGCATTGGAGTTCAAGTAACTGTTACATCCATGGCACCTTGATTATTACAGTCCATGCTGATGTTACCTATGGGCATGTGGGATATAAAAATGATCTAAAGCAATTGGAATTAACTCTACATTGCAGTTGCAACAATGATGGCAAGGATATTGTGGTTGCTGGGAGCTGTAGTGGCGAATGGCAGTAACGGCAAGCAGGAGGATTGGGGGTCAGACTCAGCAAAGGGATGGCAGCGGAGTGAACCTATCTGTGGTTTGGCCAGAGGAATGGAGCTGTTTTGGTATGTGCAGTTTCTGAACTGAGTTATGGAGACGTAGCTCTAATGATCAGTAGAACAAAATTCTTATTAAGAATAATTCCAGTTCCCCCAAGGACCAATGCCCAGAAACAAAGACGGAAATAATTGAACAAAATCAAAATGTCCCTCCTTTTATGTATGTCTGATGTGGGAGCATTGTTGGGAGAGATGGGATTAGTGATTGGCTACTGTATTGCTAGGTATCCCATGAAAGTATCTTTAATGCTATCAGTAGTTGTTGGGAGCAGAGTTAATTGAAGGAGGCCAACCACATGTACTGAGTTTATACAACACCAGGCACACTAACCCACTGTGGGTTAAATCACTCCATTACAGATTGTGGCTTGTCAGGGTGGCCCAAAAGCCAAAAACAAGTCACCCTGACAACAACAGTCTGCATTCTCACAATATGCTATCCCCCTGTGTATTAGTGCTATAAGCCAAATCCAGGAGACATGATCCAAGCAGCAAGTGAAACCCCCTTGCTTAATCCCCAAGCAGTGGCCAGTGCAAGCCACTCCAAGGCGCCCAAACAGCACTTGGGCACAGCTAATAGTAGCTCCCCTCCCCGTTCTCCACCACAATCATAAACCATTTCAAGATTGCCAGAACATTTTTCCACTCTAAGACAATGTTTTGCAACAATGAGCATCTGTAAAGTGCTGCTGGAGTACAGAAAGATGTCCATAGTTGTCAAAACTGAGAAAGGCCTTGGCAATGGCTGGGCTGGGATGGGAAGTTTAAATGGAAAAAAGGCATTGTGAGCCCACAAAGGCTCATGATCACAGTGGAGAAGGAGGAGACAACTCAGCCTTCCGGCGTGTTCCCTGGTATGCAGGAGGACCAAGCGCAAGAAGGGGCCAACCAACTATGGTCACTGAGGTACACTGAGGCCCGTTCACACAACCAACCCATTGTGGCTAATTGTGAGGATAGGGTCCCATGCCATGTGAACTTGTGCACTGGGTTAGGAATGAGTTATAAATGGCTTTGGCTCTAATGGCTGAATTTTACAGAGTTTTGGCATGCCGTACAGCGTGAATCAGGTCATTCAGCAGCCTGAATGCTGCCTAGTCCTCTATCCCATGTCTTGTGGAGGGATCATTTTGGAAGCCCACCACAGTATGGATTGAGTCCCTGCAGCAACCTGTGTGGCAGTGGGCATGCAAGTGCATGAGCTGAGTGGGGCCTTCAGAATGCTCTTTGATACAGTGGCTTTCCCCATTTTGGTTTACTTGCCTGAAACAGATCTGGCTCAATGGGCACAACAACAACCATTATTGAGTTGTGAGAGCAGCAAATGCTCACACAACAATATTGCTCCAGGGCAGGCAAAACTCCATGGATATAACACCCAATCTTACCACCAGGTAAAATTCCTCCCCAGTTCCATCAGCAAGTTACTAACCTTTGAACATAGTGTGAATCAGTTAGGTAGCCTAAGAGGGGAAGCCAGCATCATTGCTGGCTGGAGCCTCATGCAGACTTTCAGTACATGACTGGACCAGAAGAAACCTGTCCTCTCTGACCTGCCCACTGCAAAGTGATTCTGGGAAACTTCACAGCTTCCCCCGTGATGTAATCAACTTCAGGCCACATGTGGCTGCTCCATTGTCTTCCGTGGCACCTATGTGGTGAGTGGTTGATCCTGAAGGCTCTTGGTTCTTCTCTCTGTTGCTACCACTGTGCTTTTGATATTGCTCATGAAACATGGAATAGAGCTCATTGTGCCCCTGTAAGATACTTGCAACAGCACTTATTTCATCTGAGCAACCTGTACGATTGTTTTGTCCATAGGAAACTTGTGCAACGTAGTTCTGGTTGTAGAACTGAACTGTGTGTGGTTTGTTTGTTTGTTTCTAACTACGCAGGAAAATTAGTACTAGCATTTTTTGAGAGTGACTTTCCAAAAATGAATGGTAAACACCACATTGCCAAAGAAATTTAGGCCAAAATTTAATAGCTTATTTATGAATAGCTTTGTCTGTAAAATATTTTTGACACTGAATTGAGAGACAATTTGTTTGTTTGCGTTAATATCATACTGAGAATTCTAGTTTTTACTAAGTGCATTAGCAATTGTTAGGTAATTAATAATTTTCCAAGGAATAGAAAATTGAAAAAGAGGTTTAAATAATATGCCCATATTACTACCATATGTTATATTAAATATTCTGACGCAATCTTTACAAGGTCAGGAACTCAATGTACTCAATGGTAGGTGATTTAGCCATCCACTCTGCTGGAAAAATCTAAGTGTTGAGTCAATTTTGGTAACCAGCCATGAAATTGGATCCAGCATCTCTTTTCCGTTACGGTGCAGCACAGACACAACAAGAAACAAGATTATTTTGAAATCATATTTCCAATCAAATATTTGTAGAATGTAAACAATCGATACCACACAGTGCTTTGCATTCTAGAGCAGGGGTCTCAGACTCAACTTACCTGGGGGCCACTGGAAGTAGAGTCTGGGTGAGGCTGGACCACATCAAGTATTGCACCACCGCGGTGGTGGTGGGCCGCTCATCCCATGTCGCTCCCGGAGGCCGGCCCGGGTGCTACCGGTGCTTTGCAGGCCGCAGGGCCCCTCCTTCGAGCCCCACCCATCCCGGCAATTGGCCCACAGGCCGCGAGTTTGAGACCTCTGTTCTAGAGTTTACTGTTGACAAAATGTAGCAAACTGTTCTTTAATATAGTGGAAGTTAGGTTCATGTCCAAAAGCAGACCAAATGTCCCATAGGGAACTGTTGGTCCCAAGAGAAGTGGATCAGGTCAGTTTTTCATAGAATCATAGAATTGGAAGGGGTCTATAAGACTTTTAATCCACTGCTTCTGGAACAACTAGATTCTGGATGGTGATAGGATTTTAACTGGTCAAAAATGTTTGTTTGATGTTCATGCCAGAAAGAGCAAAAGACCTGTTGCAGCTTGAGGTGGGTGGTTGTGCCCTCCCCTCCCCTCCCCTCCCCCTGTTTTTGCCTGGAATGACCTCCCTCAGAGGTGATGACAGTGGTTGATGGTCTCCTCCTTGTCCACCTACCAGCCATGCTTTCTGTTTTCTGCCCCCAGCTGCTGCAGCAACTGTGGCAGCGGTCGGGCACCCTTTTCCTCCCTCCCTCACCCATGAGGGCAGTGATGGCCGCCATCACCATTGCCTTGCTTCCTCCCCCGCAGGGCTACCACCCTTGCAGAGCACTCCTTGGCTCTGAACAGTCTTTTCCTCTCCTTCCCCTTGCTTTGAGCAGTCCTTTCTAAGAGAGAGGCATTGGGAATGAGGTGGTCCTGGAGACCACCCAAACTGTGGCAGCTCAAGCTGTCTCCATGGCCACCTCCTGCCAATGTCTTGCTCTAAGGTAGGATCCCCCCCCCCAACAAGGAATTTGACCCTGGTTCCCTAGGGAGCTCCACTAGCTGCTGACTCTTATGAGTGGCAGGAGGCCTTCTGAGAGAGTATATGTACCCAATGCCACGCTCTGAGGGGCCTCCTTGCAAGGCCTCTGGCAGTAGAACTCGGAGCACTGTGCCAGATTCTGCTGCAACGCGAGAGCAGCCAGCATGGGTTTCTGGAGTACCAGGTAGGGCCCACAATTCTCCTTTGGGCTAAATCCACAACCCTTTGGGACCTGAACCTAGACAGGAACTTTACCGCACTTCACGGAAAGTTCACCCTGCTGCCATGAGTCCAGTTTTGTGTAATACTGTGTTGAGGAAATAGAGTCCAGTGACCCCCCAAGTAACAATGCCCAATGGCTGGCTCCCTGGACGACAGGCCTTGCCTCAACTTCATGCAGTCCACAACATTCTAATTACAGGAACATTTCTTACAATACCACGATTAAGAAAGCATGAATGTATGCATTCCTTGCGACTTTCACATCTTCCCAAGAGGTGGATTTAGAAGCGAAGACCTTGTAGATAGACTGAGCAAGGGTAGTCATTTTTCTGCCCATTCATACATGATCACATTTTCTCCTCAACAAACATAATGTGAAGTTTCTCCCATGTGGCATCCCCCATCTGAGCACTGAATTGGGACACTCTGTCTTACAGAGCAGGTGCCAACTAAGCTGGACAGTTGTTAGAACTTTCCCCATTTTTGTGCCAGCCTGGCTAACTCTGCAGCCATTTGGATAACAGCCGTCACATGTCCCAGCATTTCCAAAGTCTCCATAGATGCACCCAGTTATCGCTCAGCTCTCATAACCTGTTACTAACCCCCTACAGTTGTTCCTATTTTCTTCTGAAATTGGATATAAGAAGATCAGTGACACAAAGAAGCAAATACCATGAAAGTCCTTTTGGGCCTGTTTTAATCTCTCCACGACAAGCTTGTAGTTTAAGCCAGTTCTTGACTATTATTTGTATTAAGCTGATTTAGCCCATTTATGTCAATTGAAATGTGCATCAGACTGCTCTGGGAGTTGGCTCAGGTTCTCTAAATCTTTCGCTGAGTCCCTGCCAGCTCCAGCCATTGTCTGGAGTACGGTAAAAGCTGTTCCAACATATGCAGCCATAAACAGCTTTTTCAATGGCGCTCTGCCAGTATGCTGTAGTGCCTCTTGCACCAATCTTTTCTTCAAACCTAATTTGTTCTTCTAAGAATGTATGACAGAATGAAGGAGCTTGATTTTTCACAACAGACTGATGCAGACATACTATTGTTACGTAGCAAATACTCGCATTACAAGTTTCTCCTAGTATGATTTAAAAACAGGAAAATGGAAAAGACACCGTGTAATCTAGGAACAGAAGAGCTGTGAATAGTGCGTCTAGTACACTGCATATTTTCCAAGCGGAAAAGTTTTACTTCGGTGACTCTCACACTTCAGTACAAAGAATGGAGATGCAATGGTGCAGATCAGCTTGATATGTGCTCCAGGAGGCGGATACTTTCGTGTGGAATTTGGACTTTATAGATGAGCTGATTGCCTGCAAGAAGCAAGGCTAGACAAGGGACCAAGAAGCAAAGGGAATAAGCAACGTAGGAAATAAGAGACGGAAACTTACAGAGCTAAAAGGACTGTCTGGTGGCAGCTGTTCTCTACATCTTAGCAATCTAGGGAACATTTGATTCGTATTTTCAGCTAGCCGAAGGGGGTGTCAAATGTACCCAGATCTGTGCTGGATTATGTGGTGGTGGCAGCGGCTGTGTCTAAAATGCTATTGGGAATGTGAGTAAACCCTAGCAGGATTTCCTATGCTGAGAATCAAAGAGCCTGTATAGTGCAAGTCCTTGCTTGAGAAGCAACTGAGCCCATAAGGCACATTATCTTCTGTTCTATAGGTGCTGCCATTTAGTAACATCAGGACTCGGTTGTCCCCACTATAAGCAGCAGTTACAAAAAGTCTTTATGTGTCAGAGGAAATCAGAACCCACTGCTGCCTCAAAAGCAACGGTAAAAGAAAATTGCTGTCCTCTACACTGGGGAACTACCTTGTTGCTTCTGATCATAGAGCAGAGATAACAAAGGGGTTGGGGGAATGTTGCTTTTGCCCACCTTTCATCTTCCTCTGCACAGTCCTTCTTCAATAGAAAGTGACCTGTGTGCTGTGAAGCCCAGTCCTAGAGGCCACATCAGAAAGAGGATCTTCCATCACACCTGTGGGATGAATGATGTTCAGGTGTGGCCATGCCCACTGATGTCACTTGACACACAGAGGGACTGATGGGTGGTTCAGCTGGCCATCCATCCTGGCATCCGGTTGCCTGCCCCTGCTCTACAAGGAGGCATGGAAGAATCTCTGGCAAGAAGCAACCCCAATGGGAAGCGGGTCAGGAATTCTGGAGCTGTGGCAGTGGCTCTTCCGAGTAGCAATCTGGTGGGCCTTGTACAGCAGACTTGGCTTACAGGCATGAAGGAAGAGGGTGAACCTGGGGCCGCGCTGGCTAGCATGGCTGTAGGGCTGGGCATGCTGACACTGGTGTGGCTGGGGTGTCCCAAGCCATGGAGCCAAATGACAGGGCCAAGGACTGGCCTCTGGCTCCAGCAGATCCAAGAGTCAGTGACAAAGCAAGCACATTTATTTATTTACTTTTCTGTTCAAGGAATTCAAGGCATCTTACATAATTCCCCTCCTCCTCTCAATCTTATCCTCACAACAGCAAGCCTGTGAGGTAGGCTGGGCTGAGAGTCTGTGGCTGGTCTAAAGTCACCAGTGAGCAAGGACTAGAACCCAGATTGCCTGAGTCCCAGTTCTGTACTTGTAAACACTACACCACATTTTCTTTCCCCACACATTATCTATAACTGCCCTTTAGGTGACTGCAAGTCATCATTCAACAGCTTGTTTGAAGTTGGCATGTGTATGTATATACTTATTTTCAGAACATGGTGTTGATACATCTTTGCAAGTCAGCAAATGTATTTAAATAAATATAAGATAATTGTACCTCTTAATTTTTATCAGCCTTTGAATCACAGAGCTATGTGACTTTTAACACACATTGTACATAATTTTATACTGCATGTTCTACATAAACAATATTTAAATAGATGGATGAAAAGTATCGTATGACTTCTCAAGCCTGTTTTTATTTCTTATATGTCCTTCCTTCTTTCCCTCCCCTTTTCATCATCAGGATAGTATAAATTGGGTTCTCGAGGCATTTGTTCCTCCTGCTACTAACTGAACCCTGATCTGCTCAGCTTATCTTCAAGAAGGTGGCTGCATCACGTGTCTTCAGGCCATGTTCTATGATTAAGACATTTTAAAGCATGGACGTGCCTATGTGAAACATTGATCCAGCGCTTCACTGAGACTGCCTCTTTGCCGAAGGAAGAATGACCCTTTACAGCTTTTCCACATGAAGAGGTGCACTCATGATCTCCCACTTGTGGAAGTTTGCACTTCCTTTATATGACATCCTCCTCTTCCCAGGCCCTCTCCTATGTTTCCCAGGCATTTTCCTGGCTTTTTTTTTTTAAACAGGAAGTATGATGTAACATTTTGCTGGATTATATCATTCCCTGTGCCTGGTGTCCAAGCTGGATTCCAAAAAGGAAGAGTAACTCAAGATTGTATCTCAAATACACTCTGGCTATGGGAACCTGCCAAAAAAATTCAGAAGATCCGTCTGTGTTTACAGCATACAGCAAAGCTTTGGTAGTATGGATCATGAGAAACTACGGATGATTCTGAAAGTAATGGGTGTGCTTAGGCACTTAATCATCCTGATGCCTAACTTGTATTGTGGACAAGAAGCTATGGTTAGGACAGAACACGGTGAAACTAATAGTTTCATGCAGGCAAAACATCAGACAAGGGTGTATTTTATCTCCCTATCTGTTTGGTCTGTGCATAGAACATGTCATAAGAAAAACTGGGTTAGGATCAGAGAAGGAAGGAGTTGAATCAGGTATAAGATAAATCAATAACTTAAGATTTTCATATGATAATAAGTTACTGGCAGCAGACAAAAATGAATTGATATGACTCCTGATGAAACTGAAAGAGGAAAAATGCACAGGCAGGATTGCTGTTGAATATTGAGAAACAAGGAATTACATGAATTTAAGGTCAACAATAAAGAAATCAAAGGATTTGTAAAAGATTTTGCATACCTTGGCTTAATAATAAGTTCAAAGGAGACTACAGCTAAGAATGGCAGCAATAAAGGAACTAGAAAAAAGATAATCAGGTGTAAGGATTGGAGATCAAGGCCAGGATCATTTACATTGTTATGCACCCAATCACTCTGTAGGGATATTAAAGTTGAAGAAAGCTGACAGGAAAAATGCATTTGAAACATGGTGCTATGCGTGAGCTTTGTGAATCCCCTGGACTGACAGAGAGATAAACAAGTGAGTCATGGATCAAATCAAGCGAGAACTTTCCCTAGAAGCAAAAATCATGAAACTGAAGCTGTCGTATTTTGGGCAAATCATGAGAAAGCAAGACTAACCAGGAAGTCAAATATGCTAGGGAAAGTCAAAGACAGAAGAAGGGGAAAACCAATATGATATTGGTGGATTCCATCAAAGAAACTACAGCCATGAGAATACAGGAGCTGAACAGGGCTGTCAGAGACTGGGCATTCTGGAGGTGTCACAAGAATCATGCTCATAGTGTTGCCATAAGTCACAGGTGACCTGATGGCACCTAGCACAACAAATGAAAGCATCATGTAGAAAACTTCTGCTCTATACCACAGCACCACCTTGAGTTGTGTAATGAACATTTGTTGTTAGTTGCGAAGTCACATCTGACCCATTGTGACCCCATGGACAACATTCCTCCAGGCCCTCCTATCCTCCACCATCCCCCGGAGTCCACCTAAGCTCACGCCAACTGCTTCAGTGACTCCATCCAGCCACCTCATCCTCTGCCGTCCCCTCCTTCTTTTGCCAGGAACATATAAAAAGTAGCTGGGAAAACTCTTGCGGCAAGGGAGACTTGTTTGAAGGATGCTCTAATCTTTCCACAAAGGAAACAGAAAAAGAAGCCTCACTGGATAAATGTTTCTTGTAGAGAGACTTTTTCTTGACCGTGTTTCCCTGGGCATTTTTCTTTCCTCCTCTATGTTCCTACATGTTCAATAACACAACACAAGATGGCGCTGTGGTACACAGTGGGATTAAGTGGCCAGACAAGACTTCTGTGGGGATTAGATGTGTCATCCTGGAAAATACTGCATTACTCTTTTTCTTAAAAAGCTGCAAAAATGGCTGGGAAATGCAGGAAATGCTCTGGGAGGATGACAATGTTGTGTAAATGACACACACACTTTCATAAAGGATCACGAGTGCTCAATGAATGTGTTGTATAAAAAAGCCCTATGAGACCATTTCTTTGTTTCAGCTTTAAAATTGGAAGTAAAACAAAACAAAAGCAAAACAAGTTAGCACAAACAAAGGAGGATGAAAGGAATTGTTCTAAAGAAAAGAGTCTATAGCCTAGCACGCATTGATACTTACATGCGATGACCATCCAAAAATCTCATTAAATTCCAATATACCGAAGAATGTCAGTAATGTTTGCTGTGACCTTAAACACATTTAGCAGGACATAAAATCTGCAGAAATTGGTGGGACCTGCCCTCACATAAATGTGCTTAGGATCCTGGAGTAAGAAGCTTTGAAGATGACAAGTGCAGTAAAAATTCTGATTATTATCTGCTCCCTCCCTGGGCTTAATTTGAGGCAGAAAGACCACGGCTCAGCTCCAGAACCTGTTTTGAATACCAAGGGCATGTGAATAGTAATGGAGCACATATGTGCATATGAAGAATGGCTTTCCCTTGCCACTGAACAACCACCACATCCCCCAGACATCTGGGATTAGGAGCCATCAAAGAGTGCAGCTTCTAGGCAGGCCCATTCTTGAGCTCCAGGCCCTCTCATTGTAGAAATAATCTTCCCAAGCCCTTCAGCACAAACTGGAGTTTTACAGTATAGCATTATTTAGACGATCATTTGGATTCTCTATCTCTCTTGCTCTTTCCCTCTACAACTCACACATTAGACAAGCTGTGTCTAGGACAACAGCTCTCAGAATTAGTTTCTGCCACTTGAAGAAGGGAGGGAGAGGGAGAGACTGAGCAAGAAACAAGTTACAGATTGCAAAACCAAAGCCTGGAGGATGCAAAATGAAAAAGCCACGGGATGAGCTCTTGATCTACAACCAACCAGTAGAAAGGCTGCTCTATATACTTCCTAGTAAAATATAAGCAGTGTTGAGAGAGAGATTGAGAATGTGGCAAAGTGGTTAAGAGCACAAGACTGAGACTCGTGTGATCTGGGTTCCACTCCCCACTCAGCCATGGCGCCAACTGGGTGATTTGGGACCTCTCACAGAGTCTCAGCCCAACCTACTCAGAGGGTTGTTGTTGGTTGGGATAAGATTGAGAGCAGCAGGAGGAGAATGATGGAAGTCAATTTAAGTTCATTGTAAGAAAAAAGTGGAATATAAATCTAATGCATAAATAAGCAAATTAGTCTCCTAAAGGAATGTGTTTCAAGTTTGAATAAAGAAATAGCCTTACCTAGGTGGCATTCTGAACACTATTTAAAGACTCAAACACCAGCTGGACCGCTTGCATAAGTGTACTTTACACCACAGGAACAAAACGTGCAACTTGCACTTGCCAAGTGGTGTAAGGATGCCTCTCTCTGCTGCAATGGAACTCTTTTGCACAGAGCTTTGTTTACTTTGATCTGTGAGTTCCATGCAAGTAATCTACAGATTTATTTAGCGTATGGCAATGGAATAATTAGCCAGGAGTCTACAGTGCTGATACAGAGTAGATGCTTTGCTACCTGCAATTACTAGTTTGTTTTCTTGGCGCTTGCACACTTATCCAGTGTGCACTGCAGGGGATGAACTAGCTCCACACACATGCAGACCAGCTGGCCTTCAAGTAGTCAGCTCACCCACAGCTGGCGTCCGAGTGGTCACTTCCATCGATTGTGCCTTGTCTCACGTCCGAGCAGGTCCAGCGCCTGCACCAGCTCTCCTCACAGATGCAGCTACCTTTCCCACCAAAGTGGCACCCATTTATCTACTTGCAGTATTACATGCTCTTGAACTGCAGGGTGGGCAGATGCTAGAGGCAAATGGTGTCAGATCACTCCATCATGCAGTGCTGGGCTCAAACCACCGGAATGTCAGCCATTCCTGGTCGGCAAATCCAGTGTCATTAAGCTGCTGCACTACCACATCTCCTAGTCTGCAGAAGACTGCAGAACAGTTGAGACTATCACCACTTGGTCCTCCACCTGTTATTTTTTTCTGATAATGAAATCAGAGGCTGATTTTCCTAAAGTACAGTGGCTTTGATAGTGATCCCACTGATGCAGAAAAATATATTGTGTTCTGTGAGAGACCCAGTAATGGTCCCATGTTTACATGGTCCACAAAACCATGGTGCTTGAGAACCACTGCTTCAATACTGGAACAGAACAACACACAGGCCAAAGACAAGGGATTATTACAGGTTCTGGTCCTTCCAACACACACTCCGAAGAAGTGCAGAAATTACACTGGACAATTTTGTCATGTATGAACCAGAGAACAGCAGTGCCTGTGGTAGCATCGACACCAGTTCTACAGCTTGGAGTAGATTTTTCTGGTACTTCTCCTTAAAACTGGGCCATATGAAATTTAGTGGGGAAGTTGCATTTAAGCCTGCAAGAATTGCAGACTTATGTTCCTACAGTTCTCTTGATAAAGTTGTATCAATTCATAGGCTTCTATTTCATTCTATTTTTCATGCTGACTGTTGCTTGATCAACCTGTTGGAACATTAGCCAATGTGAAAGCTCATTATATTTTGAATCCTGTGTCAAGGAGATCAGAGTGTGGTGTACCTGGGGTATTTTATCCTTCCAATTACTTGTGAGGAAGGTTAAGCTGACCTTCTTAGGGCCACCCAGTGAGTTTCATGGCTGAGTAGAGATTTGAAAAGGGCCTTCCTGTCCAAGGTAAATATGCTCGGAAAATTTGCATCTTATACAGAACAGAGAACAGTTTTCATCTTGAATGTTATAAGGTCAGTCATGTAACAGGATAGCCACACTTCATTCCATCAACAACCTTTTTTATTAAAACATATAATAAAGTGTACTTAATTAGTAATAAAAGATGAAACACCTTTTTAAAAAAAAAGATAATCAGTATTCTTTGATTACTGGAAATTTTGTCCCAGAGATCTGCTTCCTTGTACCTTTAAAAATAAATCAGTTCTCAAAATAGGCTTCTTAAGATTATTCTATAAAACAAGACCTTTCCTTCAGATACTGAAGCAGGTATATGGAAAACACAAGCTTTACTTATGCAAGGCATGACTTGTAGGCTAATCAGTTGGAAAAATGATTGGTTTACTTTCACTTCATTTCATTCTGTGTTCCCAGGAGAACTGAAACATGAAAGAGCATATTCTGTCCCTTAGCTTCAACTGTAGGGGCAGATTTAACCATGCTCAGCAACAGGCTTGAGATTAGTTTCTAGGGAAGAACCTGCTGCCATTGGGTGCATTTGCACATCGCACTCACCCACTCTGGCTAGTGCCACGGCGGCTTGGTTGTTGTGTGAGTAACCCACAGCGCATGTGACGCACGCTCAGTCTCACTTGCACAGAAGGGGCTGTTGCACACACATCCTGCTTCTGGGAGCCTGTGGGCAGCTGGCCAGTGGCGGTGTGAACAGAATGCTGGGCTACAGAGCCTGGTCGCCTGATTCAGCACGCCTCTTCTCTTCCCAAGGGATACCGCAGGAGAAACAAGTTCACTATCCACGCCCTGCTTGATTGCATGCAGTTTGGGGTTCACTGTGGCTTGTTTGCTCTCCTCTTAAAACTTTTAACTTCTTCAGATTTCAGAAGCTAGCTGGGAAGCAATCCCCAGCATATTATGGATCAGACCAGAGGTCCATCAAGTCTAGGATTCTTTTCGCACAGCAGCAAACTTGCTGTCTGTCTGATCCCTCAAACAAGAAATGAATACAACAACCTCCTCCTGCCCAAGTTTCCTAGCAACCATTTAGGTTCCTATCTAGGTACACTTCCTTTGATACTGGACGGAGAATAACACCACCAAGAATAGTAGCTACTGATAGCCTTCTCCTCTGTGAATTTGTCCAAGCCCTTTTAAAGCCAGTGTGGTGTAGTAGTTAAGAGCATGGCACTGGGACTCAGGAGATCTGGGTTCGAGTCCCCGCTCGGCCATGGAGCCAACTGGGTGACTTTGGGCCAGTCACAGACTCTCAGCCCAACCTACCTCACAGGGCTGTTGTTGTGGGGATAAGGTGGAGGAGGAGAATGATGTAAGCTGCCTTGAGCCCTTTGTAGGAAAAAGGCAGGATATAAATTGGGAAAAAAAGCCATCAAAATTGGTGGCCATCACCAAAGGCCATAATTTAATTATGTACCTTTTATTTGTCCTGAGTCTCCCACCAAACAACTTCATGGGATTAATCTGGGTTCTAGTATTATGGGATACCCTTCTCCATTTTCACCACACCATGCACGATTTTAAGCACCTTTCATGTCTCCCCTTACTTAGCTTTCCCTAAACTAAACAATCCCACCCTAACCCTATCCCTTTGCCCTTCTCTGCCCTTTTCCCAACTGTATAATGTCCTTTTCCAGGTGTAGCAATCAGAACAGTACACAATATTCTAAGTTGGTTGCAACAAATTTATACAAGGGGAACAAGATCTTGGCAGTTCTGTTTTCATGTTCTGCATCCCCTTGTGATCTTGCTGGTGCCATTGCCACCCACTCTCATCCCTTTCTCAGTGCCCTCTGCCCCATCATTCTAAATAAAGTTTTAAAAGCACATCCTCAACACATCTGCAACTTTTTTATTTTTAACGCTATGCAAGTATGCAGGAGTGAATGAAAGCTCCCTTGAAATTTGTGCAGGTTTTGTCTCTTGCTTATTGCTTTGCCTTGAGATTTGCACCATTTTTCTCTACTTGGCATTGCTTTGCTATGGCTTCATGCATTTTCTGTTCTGTGTTACTGTTCTGTCTTGAAATTTTCTCAATTTCAGTTCCATCTTACTGCTTTGCCATGAATTTGCATATGTTTAGAGATTCCAAATTCCACTCCCTGCTCGGTAACCCATGTGTAGATGTTACAGCTAGCAATGGAAGGAAGTGACTATGGGAAGGAAGGGAGCTGAAAGCGGCTGGAGGAGAGAAGGTGAAAAAGCAAATATATTGCTGGTTGGGAAGTGAAAAATGAAAACTCAGTCTACAAAATATGTTCTCTTACCCAAGGAACCCCATGACTTTCAAGTATAATACTTGAATTTCTGCATGTGGTTTGAGAAGGTGGGTGTCATATTTGAGGGGTGGAGATTATTTCAATCTTTCTGTGCAACAAAACTAACTCTATCCAGATCATAACTGGATGGGAGACATCATCCAGAAATGGTTTTATAAACAAATTCAGAATATGATTAGAGAAAGGCAACTACAATAAACAAGCATTGGTGTAGCCGTGGGCAAATATATTCAGGGAAGGGAAGGGGGCGGAAACCTGGTTGATAAATGAGGAAACCACTGCTGTCTGAGTGAACGTGTCACTCCGCCACGTTTACACGCAGGGAGGCAAAACTTGAAGTTATGTGTGCGTTTGGAGTAGACAGATGAGGATAAAGGTTGCTGGTGGCAGAAACAGACTAATGAACGCTGACATTGTCATTATAGCTGATAAACAGGCATCTTACAGAGTAATAAGACTACAAGGTCTTTGCCTCAAAGGATTTGTAGTCTACATTTTGAAAGGGAATGGCAAGATAAAGAATGAGGTGTGCATTCATTAAAAAGATGAACACACTTGCAAAACAAGGATTGAGATTGGTTGTTCTCATCATCATCTCACTGAAAAGGTAAGATATCTCTTCAGCTCCTACAGAGAAATTCTGGGCTTACGTTCTACTCAGAAGCAAGCTCCGTTGTGTCCAGTGGACTGACTTCTAGGTAAGTGTGCCTAGGATTGCTGCAATGAAGTCAAGCCAGCATTCAATCCCACCCTCCCTACACACCTATATTACCACACACAAAGAGAAGCTTAAAAAGTCAGTCTCACATGGCCTGATTGTGTGTGCCCAGTCCAACTGACAATTGTGTTTTTAAAAAAGTCCAAGGCTGAATGGGTTAAAAAAAACACCCACAGGTGTGACAGCCAAAATGATGTAGAAAGGGATGGGTGCAGTCACCAACACCAGCTGTTTCCCATCAGTTTCTGGGCATGTTTTCATGGCCTTTGCAAGGGAAGAATTTATGCTGTGCCCAGTTTTTGAAGAGTAGGGCGTTCCTTTTAATCTTGGGGTACCCTGCAAGGAGGCATAAGGGAATTGTCTGCACACAGGATCATTTCCTGTTGTGCTCAGGAACTGGAATGGAAATGTTGGAGGTTGCAATGCTCAATCCTTCCCCACCTTGTGATGACCCTGAATTGGTTAGGACACCTCTCGTCCCCCAGAAATCAGCTCTGAGACTTGTACTTCTTACCAATAAATGGAAGGTAATGACGTTAAAGCACTGTGTCTTTTAATATGCTATTATGGTCAATGCCCACAGCAAGATATTTGATTTCATTGTTCTTTTATGAGTATTTTATACTTCACACAGAGTTTATAATTTTATTGTGTTTATGTTTATTTCTTTTCCATTAATGAAAGCATTTTATACCACTCTTTGACCACTTGCTATGCTATTAAAAGAGAAATGTGTTATAATAATGCCTCTTAATGACACAATGTGTCATCTTAAAACAATGATAATTTCGCTTTGTGAAATAAAATGAGTACTGGTTTTAAGCAAAATTTAATTTATTGTGACTGACCAGTATTGAATTTTATATCCTCGGTTTTCTTCACAACAATGGAAAACAAATGAAAGCACCATGCCACGTAGCTGCTTAGGCACATATTAGACATTTTACAAGAGAAAACATGATAATAGAAAACACAGGCAATTATGCAAACAACATTGCCAAATAGCATGACTAACAAGGGAACGAGAAGACGAGCACTTGCTGCCCATTGCTGGTAATGAATTCTGACTGGGAACACCATTTGCAAACCTTTCAACCCAACCCATGAACTGGATAAACAGGAAGACTTGGATTGAAGCCAAACTCAGTAGGGCTAATCAACCTAAATCTAAGAATGTAAGCTTGATTGTATTGTGGATTAGGTTTAGTTAGAAACATTTTGGTACCCCATTTTGAAGACTGACAGAAATCATTGTTGTACCATTTCAAGCTCCTGATTAATTTTCCTCCTTAAGCTCTTTTTGATATAAGTCTAAATGTGAGAAACTGATACATATAAGTACAATTGTGTTGGCATAACTGGAACATCAGACAAATGACATTGATACATATTTCCTTATGAATAAGTTACTGTTTACTTTTCTTCTTAAGTTTATAATCTGCTGCATTCTGAATAACAATTTACACACAAATTTGGCATCTTACGTTACTTAAGTTATCCACTATTGCCAGTAGCTGCTGGAGGTGGTAATTTTATCTAAATGGACTTGGCAAGTTGGCACCAACTTCTGGCTTGCTCAAAAAGTGTTAGGTGAATGGCTGTGTAAAACTCAGTAGTTGTACACTCTTAGTAGAATTTATTGCATTTGCTTACATAGATCTTTAGTCTTCTTGGGCAAACTTGTAGCCTAACATGTAACTTACACAAAGTGACATGTGTGGAGGTTGCATGAACATAATGTTGTAAAGAAAACCTGATCAACCTACAAGTAAATATTTCAAATAAAAAAACATATATGGTGTACTGTTATAAAGTTCTTAATGCTAAAGTTCTGTGAAGAATTATGACTTTATAAGCCTGTAGGTCCCTGCATTTGTAATATCACTTTGGAAAATACTGTGTAATTTTCCATGTTTTCTAAATAATTGATGATAAAGTTTATCATTTGCTTATTCAGCAAATGTAGGAAGTGAAGAATCCTAATTTTAAGAAAGATGATAATATCTCCATGTATTTCCTATGCTGAAGCACTTGAAACATTTGATCAAATTCCAACCAAGTATGTTTTTGGTTTTGCAATTTGGTTTTTTCTTTTTGTTTTGCAATTTGATGGCTGTTCAACATTGTCTGGGAGGACCTTAGATTATTTGGAGTTCCGGTTCCAGGCCCCTACTCAGCATGAGGTCACAATACCTGATTGAACCCCTCTCTGGACTTCAATTCACCTGGACCGTACAATCTGCACTGCCCCCTCCAAGGGAGGCCCAGAAATAAGCAATAAGGGAGCAGACCTTTTCAGTGGTGGCCCCCAATTGTAGAATGGCCTCCTTGCTGAGGTCCACCTGGCATTTGCATCATCATCTTCTCAGCATCAGATTAATACTGCCCTCTATTCCTAGGCATTTAATGGCATATAATGGGTTATGTCTGCTGTTTTAATTACATTTAGTTTTTAATGAAAATGTTTAATATTTTTAGATTGGAATTTTTAGCTGTTTTGAATTTACATACTACAAGTTTATACTGTACTTTATTGTATTTGTATTTTATTGCCTCGTTTGCATTTGATTAATTGTTGTGAACCTTCCAGACAGCTTCAGCTCTTGGGCAGTATAGAAAGAAAAGAAATACATCAATGTAAATAAGTCAGTCATGGCCAAGTCATCTGCACCCTCACAGCTGACATGAGAAAAAGCACCCCAGTGGATGGCCCATCCCAGGGTCACACTGGACCTTTGAGAGGGGAAAAGGGGCCACTCTGGCCATAGTGAGGGAAAGTGGCAGGGGTGGAGATTTCCAGGCAGTCTTGTTGGCCTCCCAGCCGCCTTCCCTCTCACTCTCGGGTGCTTTATCCAACCCATTAAAGCCATTAATCTAGATAAAATATATGGCACAATGCATGC
Source organism: Varanus komodoensis (assembly GCF_004798865.1). Lineage (NCBI taxonomy): Eukaryota > Metazoa > Chordata > Lepidosauria > Squamata > Varanidae > Varanus > Varanus komodoensis. The sequence continues at coordinate 37,027,168 of NW_025336087.1, read as the reverse complement.
CATGGTGTAGGTGACTGTCACACTTCGTTCCAGGCATTGGATGCATGCAGGACTCCAAGTCTGAGCCTTACACGCATCAAGGGTGCGAGGCACAGAATTTCATCTCAATGCACACATAGACACAAAATAACAAACACTCCTTTCATATGCTGAATAAATGCTATTTTTCATTTTTTCATTAGAAATTGAACCCTTAGGCTGATTTACTGTAGATGTTTCACACCATATTGGTTATAGACTTAAGAATTATAATTAGTGAATGTCTTTGTTTTGTTAGTTATTTTATTCTGTATATTCTTCTTTTGTGGCCCTGATGTTGTTAACTTTATTTCAAATGAAATAAAATAACATTCCATGGAAAAAAAGACACACACCTCCTGTGGGTTATGTGACCACTCATATATCGCCGTCTCTTTTCTGCTCACGGTTGATGGCATTCCTGGTTTAGAGTACTTGAACTGAGCATAACTAAATAACCTGCTAGTGGTGAAGTCACATGTGAACAATGTGGTCATTCCAGATGACTGCCAACAAAACCTTTCTGCTATGCCCCACTTCATATAGCCTTTAAAGGCCATATGTATAATGGAACGTTTTGTAGGAATGCTTTGGAGAACTGCAAAGGGCTTGCTGTTTAGTCTTGCTTTTCATAGATTTTGAGCTCTCTTTGTCTCCCTCCCTCTCTGGAATGTCAAGCTCCATTAGTAACAAGTGCTCAACACCTAAGAAAGAAGGTTCCTGGAAGCAGTTTTAACTGTACAATTTCTTAAAGAATCGGTAGTGAGGTAGTGCTCACTTCCTTTCCAAATAGTAAAATAAATGGTTTATTTTAACTCAGAATGTGCTGCTAGATAGTTTTTATTTCTCTAATGGAGAATTTGATTTGAAAGGGAAAAGAACTCTGAAAGGCAGGAGCTACTCTTATCGTCATGAATCCTGGGGAAATAACGTGGCCACCCTTCCTCTGGCCCTGACTGTTACAGGGCACACCAGTTGAATAATAAGGCAAAAACACACTTTTACAGTGTGTGAAAACATTCATTTAGCAGTGTATTTTATTCAAATAGGCCAATATTAAATACTCCTCCCAAAACAAAACAAAACCAAAGCAGACTTGTTAAAAATAGAACATAAAGTAACTCATAGTGGTCTTTCTATGCAACACTGTTTTTAAACCTGAAATACTGGGCTAATCTAATTTTATTGGATCTTCAAGCAGTTTTCATTCAGAAGTAAGAGGATCTCCTCACACACAAGTAAAATCTTTCATTTTTCTAATTTAATATTGTGCCATAGAGATACTATTTACTGCATGGAATAAATTGACAGGTACCTATATGATGTCTGTACATTTGGGCCATGGGGAAAACAGCATGAGGGGGTAATTTCAAGTGGGAGAAGAATGGTGAAGGGAGGGTTAAATACCTTTCCTGCAGCATCATAGTTCTAGTGCATATCAAGGGACATGGCAGCTAAAATGTAAGTCAACCCAGTCTTGAATCTTCATCCATTACATCTAATTTGGCTGTTAGCCTAGCAGAGTACTAGGGACTTGTACCGTGCCTTTAACCCCCCAAAATTATGGTCCCCACAGTTGCCAGTGCAAATAGGGAAGAATTAGTCTCAACTGCATGGCTTTTAAGGTATTTTTACCTGTTACACAGTTGTCTAGAATTGAGTGGTTGGATGTAAATGCAAAGCCATAACATAGTAGCTGTACACATATTTTGCTGTTTATTTTGGCTGAAAAACTGTAAAAAGGGGAAGAAGACAAAAGTCATTCACATTCCAAATACTATTTGGCAGTATTATTTTAACTTCTGAGATGTTAAAGAAGTTAGGCATCATTCTATGATTTGTTCTTGCCAAATAATTTAGAAAACATGTTTTGTCATTGACTTGCTATCCTATATTTGATTACAATTTTTTTTAAAGTAACAACACACAACAAATTAATACTGTTGACAGTATAAACTAATGAGAGATGTTTATAGCACAGCGCAGTTTTTAAACAGCAGCAGCAAAATCCCCAATAAGTGCGTCTCAGCAGCTGCATTCAGTAGTTGGCATCCGGTAAGAAAGCTGTGCAACATTAAACTTTATGGTTTTCTAAGCATTTCAGGTACTATTCCATTGTATCAAGCTTTCCATTATTTTTGGCAGTACACATCAGGACTGTCTGCTCCGTTCAAACATAGTTTTGGTGCCAGCATCATGCCGGGACAGAAACAGAAACCTACATTATGAAAAAAAGAGAAGAAATGCAAAATATAAAGAAGGCCTGAAAAATAATGCATTTAAAATCATGAAATTAATATGATACATTATGATTACTTTGGTGGTTGAGAGGATAGAACTTAATTTTCAGACTGAGTAACATTTCTAAGGCCTTTTCCAGGTAGCCAACTTTACTGAGTTGGCTGCTGAGACACTCCAAAATATCTGTCCATTGATGGAGATGAAAACCAGACTTTACTTATTCCAGTCTGGGAGAGGGGTGGGTGTGTAAATGTAGGATATAGCAGTTAGTGAAGCACCTGCTTGGGGCACAGCCACATACTTTTGGCTGATTAATAAACTTCATAGTTAAATCACTGATAAGTTGGAGGACAATTAATATACTGTTGAGAGGAGAGTCTTAACTCTGTGTCTAGACTTCTATTACAGCAGCTATAATAAGCACCCTTTGTTTAATAGGACTGCTTAATTATTATTTCTTCATAGCTCTAGGCATGATATTTTGCCTGAGAGACTCTAAAACAGAGCTCTTGTCTAGCCTTTGCTTTAACATGGAGAACTTAACAATTTTCAGTTGGTGGACAGTGGACTGAAAAATATGAAGAAGGCACAGATCTAACTGAGAATAAAACTGGCCGCATAGATAAGTTGTGTGTGACAAAGCCAACTTCCCTGGACCATTATGTTAGAGCTAGTGGGCACCCATGCTTTGTACCATATGTATCATCCATATTATGGTGAGAACATGCGAGGTTGGATCTCAAGGTTCTGTCGTGAAGAGAAGGGGCTTCTTTTATAGAACAGCTATGCGCATGAAAGGACAGAAACTTTGGACCCGTACAGCCCGTGGTGGCCAATATTGGTGTACTGCCAGGAACTGGAAACCACAGCGAAAGATATTGTGATACGGTCAATGGGTGACAATAGTGGGAAGCAGGAGTCCCTTAAGCAATTTGGAGAGTCCCTGGTGTTTGCTTATTGAAGAATGGATGCATAGCAGGGGCCCACCTTTGAAACAGAAAGGGGAACTAAGTGTCCCTTTGAGAAATCCATCCAAAATCCCATCCAAATGAATAGTAACTATGAAGATCACAGCAGTGATCTGTTAGTTCCATATAAAAAGGCACACAGTCTCTGGTGTACCTGTATAGAATTCCCTATGTGAGTTATCCACATGGGCTAACAACCATTTTGGAAAATAGGCTTCAATGAAATTATATTCTGAATTATGTTTCAGGGAACGGGAATGAGCTCGACTCAATCAATGTTGTCATTGATTGTTTAAAATTATTTTAGATATATACAGTATGTGTCTATCTAAAATTAATTTAGATATATACAGTATGTGTCTACAGTATGTGTCTATAAATATATACAGTATATTTGGATGTATATGGTTTTTATAATGTATTTTAAGGTTTTAATCTTTACAACCTGCTCACAAAGCTTTGACTTTAGCTATTGTGAGGTAGAAATGCAAGAGATGAAACAAAGATATTCCCTCCTGGTCCTGCCCACCAGCCTTTCATTCATGGTCCAAAATCCCCACAGTTTTCTCTTATCTTCAGATCCCAGTATCAGACACAGTACACCTCTGTATCCTGGTTGATTAGAAACATGATGGGGGCATATTATTGCATTTATATATTACTTGGGAGTGTTTTATAGGTATCTAATTAGCTATTGTGAGAACAGAAATGTTGGACTCAGGGGGACTTTTATATGACCAGCAGGGCTCTTACTTTCTTTCAGAATAAGAGGTGGGAGCATGAGAATCCAGTGCTCCAAATAAGCCATCTAAATGGAGTGTAGAGTATATAAAAAGAGTTTTGTCTGTTGAACTCATGGAAAACCCAGATTAGAAGCTGTGGATTGGGCACTGAGGGACAGAATTGCATGTGTTGATGTCTTGTGTATGGACTTTAAAACTGCAGCCATATCCATCCACACTTATTCACCCACAACAATTTAATTCCTTGAGCAATGTGTTAAATCAATTTTTAAAAAGGAAGACTGTAATAAGCTAGTACTGTACTAAGTACTGTAATACCAGTTGCTAATATTGATGGAAAGGTAACTATAATGTGGTTTTGTTCAGCTCTCAGAACTGTAGTTTGAATTATTTAAAACCAGCTTCATAAACATAGCCAACAACAAGCTTTATTAAACAACGCTAACCGTTTCCATAAGCTGTGGTCAACACAGCACTTTCATACAGTCTTTGAGAAAAAAGACAAGCATATTTATGTAGTACCTCATCCACATGTTTTTTCTGTGATTGTTTATCATTCTGTTAATGGAACTTTCTTATCTTTGTTTTAGCCTTCCTCAGACTTGTACCATCCAGAAGTTTTAGACTTTACCAGTCAACATGACTAATTGTCAGGAATTCTGGCAGTTGGGAGACACCAGGGTGGGGGGCACCAGGGTGGGGAAGACTGATAAACTATATCACACAGAAGTAAGCTGCACTAAGCACAACAAGCCCTTTTTTCATATAATACCTTTAATCTAGAGTTTTCTACACGATCTGATACACACATAGTTTGAATGCATCCAAATATGCATTTTTCCCTTTTCTTGTTTGGAGGTGGACATTTTGGACTTGCAATGTTTCATGCAGGGAGCCCTTCTAAAGGAACTCGGGTGGGTGGTTGACCTTTTCTGTTGTAGCAGCCTGACTTCCCAGAGAGGCTCACCTGGCACCTACCTTGTATTCTTTCTAAAGCCAGGTGAAGACTATATTTTCTCAGGAATTTTATGTTCAAGCTTTTAAATTATGTATAGTATTTAGGTTACTAAATTGCCAGATTTTACTATAATTTTTCACTTTAATATTTATTGGCTTAACTATTTAAATTTTATATTTTATGCTGAAACTTACATTTTTAATGGTTGTAAACTGTCCAGAGAGCGTCAGCTAATTATTTATATAATAAATAAATAACACTATGGGAAAACGCTTTGTGCAGGGTATCTATGTGTGCATCATAAATCTTACATCTGCAATGAATTGTTGGATCAAGGTGATTGCATTTGGGTTCAGGGTTCAAGTTAATGTTTTATTTCTAAAATAAGCAGTGTTTCAAAGACTGTATATGAGATGTAAATCCTGTATATATATCTGACTCATTGTTTGGATTGGATTCATATTTGACATCTGGGGAGCGATCCAACAAAAAGGGTGTAAAATTTAGCAGAGATTGTTTTCAATATATATATTTTGCTTTCTGTCTTGTTTATTTAAACAGTCAGAAAAATATTCTGGTTCCATACATACTGACTATATCTCTCATATTCTGGGGCCTGTAATTCCCTTCTGAGTAGAAATGCTGAATATATAAGTTAAATTTTGTACTGCCGCATTTTTGTCTTGTCTTCTTAATTTGGACTGCTGATGCAAGTTTAGGTATAATGTATTGCCTGAAGGTTACAGTGAAGAAACTAACCTCAGTTTATGAGTAAAGAATAGGATAGTGTTTCTGATTATCTATTGTTTGGGGAAAAAAGTAGAAAAAAGATCTTCATGATCTTTGGTCAGGGGCTTTTCTTTATAACTGGCGAAAATCTGGAGATATCTTTTTTTTTTTTTTTTTTTTGTACAATCAGGAATTCAAAGTGGAAGAATAAAACATTGCTTAGGAGAATACATTTATGAAATCATAAATACTTCTCCCATGTGAGACTCTTGTGTACATTCCTGAAACAGATAATGCTAAAGAATTAAAGGGAAAGATGAGTAAGGGTTTACTGGGCATCTAAGTTTTCCCCACTCTCTGTATTACAACAGTGATACTGTATTAATTAGTTGTGTATTCTGCTCATCTCCAAGGAGCACAGGCGATGTATACAAGGTAATCACACTTTATCCTCACAGTTCATCTGCTTTTAGGCAGATGGTACCTTCACCCAAGCAGGGATTTTTAAATGTTGGGTGCCACTCTCACAAAACCATGTCGTTTTTCCTGTTTCTCCTGCTCTTCTATTAAGGTTAGGCTGGACATGCACATGGTAGGCTGTCATGAGTGGAGCCGGCCAGGGCCAGGGGTCAGACTAGATGGCCCAGGAAGCCCCTTCTGACTCACTGTGTTTCTATGTTTCTAAGTTTTGCTCCTGCCCACGAGAGCCTGGAATGACCACCATGATGTATGCTTAGCTTTACCAGGAGGATCCAGGTCTGCTGGCTTTTACTTGCACCTACACACTATAGGAATGTATAAACTGTGCACAGGTTAATTGGTCAGCCTTGTAGCTTAGTGGAACTGTAAAGGTGATGTCCATTGGCAGATCTACCCTGCAATGCACATGACGTGCCTTTAAGCATGAGACCCAGAGGTCCCCACAGACCCCTCTGGTCTGTGGGTCCCCACAGAGGACCCACAGAGCTTGTGACTGTTAGTGAAATTGCACGCTGAAATGGGGTCCTTGCTTCTGACACTCAAATGTGATGTGTAGAAGCAGCTTTTTCACTCCACCAGTGCCAGTAAATGATGTCGGCTTGCAGCAGAAATGCCACAGGGCTTCTCTGTATGAGGCGTGCAAGCTCACACTTTACCAAGGCTGCTGCTTCTACTTTCTTTGCAGGGGAGTTATGTTGTCTTTTGCACATGTTTTTCCCCTAAAGGGATTCTTCTCCACCTTTCTGTATGTTCCTATAGTTTCCATTACACAACAAAAGGCGCTACTGCCCTATAGAACTGCGCCAGGTTTCTGTAGTGAATGCAGGCAGCATGCAGGAAAATAGTGAGTTTCCTTGTTCTAAAAAAGCTGCAAAATTGGCCAGAAAATTCAGGAGAGGCCTTGGGATGATGACATGTTGTGAATGGGCCCTGGGATCTAGTGTCCTTTACTCTCTACTCCCAATGTTAGCTTTTCCTTGAAAAATTTGTTAGTTGCAGCTGTACAGAGAGGGAGAGAAAGAGAACTAGTGAAAACAAAAAGGCAGGTAGAGCAGAAAGGAAGAAAAGACAGTGAAAATAGGAATGCATCAAAAATATGAAAATCTGAAGTTTTGCTATTTATAAACTGTGTCTAAAAATAGGGATTTTGCTGTTACCTGTACCCTGAGGGACATGCAATTTTCATTGATGGTAATCAAACTTTCCTGGAAAAATTAAATCTATTCCTAGAATGAACTTCCCGTACAGAAACTGTGCCACTAAGTGTAGAGTAGCCTAGACGGGAGGCAGACAATAGCTTTTAAGAGAGCTGGAGGTAGTATAACAGCACCATTGTTGGCTGGCTGTGGTGTGGACATTCATTACAGAGGGAAGGAAGGAAAAGGTAAACGCTGAGATTTAAAATACTGGGATTAGTCAGGCTACAACTTTGCTAAAGGAACAACACAACATGCTAGCTATTAACACCATGATGGAGGAAGTAGGTATAGTTGCAATCTCTAAGGAAACATTTCACCAAGATGCTCCCACCCCCAGAACAACCGGACCCAATCACATGCTGCCTTTGATAGTTCCCATTCCCTTGGACTCCTGAGTTTGCTCAGGAATCTTTAACAAAAGACAGTATCAAACGATTTGGGAAAGTCCAAGTGTGTGTTGTGCAACCACCGCATCTTTACTCTTGCTGACGTTCTGTAAGGCAGAGACATCCATCATGGTTCCCATGAAACGCTTCATTCCCTACCCTTCAGAATAATCAGACCTTGGGAAAATGTTAGGGCAGTTTTCCTTCTCTTCCCTTTTGGCCTCTAGCCTTCTTCTAGCTGTTCCTTTTTCTCTGCCTCTGGCCTTCCTCCCTTCACTTTGCTATTCCCCCCTGCCGTCCAGCTTCAAGTCTCACAATACCTCCCTACTTCTTTAGCTGCCTTTTGCTCATTCAGCCTCCTGTTTTGCTCATTCTCTACCCTTTCCCTTGCTCTTTCCTTATCCTGCCAGCCCCTGGCCTTGTTATTTCTCTCCCCTTAGCCAGTCCCCTCAGCCAGACTCCCACATCAGCCAAGTGATATCCTCTGTGGGAGCCACATTGTGGAGGTGCCCACAGCAGGTTCTCAAATGTGTTCACAGGTCCAAAATGTTTGGGGAGCCCTGCACCAGGCCATTTAAAATGTTAGTGTGGCAGATTTCTATTTGCAGAAACCTTGGTGGTTCTGCCTCTGCAAGGCTGATTCCACATGCTTTGTAAGGCTAGCTGTAGTTGTGCTTTTTACCCATTTAACTGGTAAATGAAGTCCAGCTAATTTCTTAGCTCTTTCCTGAGCTCTCAAGTCCCTGTGGATAGTGCTGCACAGGTTATGTTGTAGTTCAAACAGCATACAAATAGCATTGTAAAATTCTCATTCTATTTGTGGACAAAGGAACTGGGGGAAATATTTCACTGCATTTCTTAAGGGTGAGGAGAAATTCTCCATCATTTTTCCAGGACAAGGATTTACCACTACCATCAGTTGTAGCATACCATCTTTCCCCTAAGTTCTCACCCTCCGCTACTGAACTCTTTTCTTGCCTTTGCAAGCAGCCTTTCCACGATTCTGCACCCTTCACAATGCCAGCTACCTAGCATTGTCTGGGACAGTGTGAAGGAAAAATACTGGCCACAGCCAAAATCTGGAGTAGAATATTTGAACAAACAAGCACCACACTGCCTTTCCTAGGGCACTGGTGTAAAAAATTATATGAATGTTCCCGATCCTCTTTTAATCATGAATATCTTTAGTTCCTGTGGCAGTGAATTCTATAGTTTAACTACATGCTTTGTGAATTAATGCTCCCTTTTATTTGTTTGGAATCTCCCATCAATTGGCTTCACAGGATGACCTCAGATTCTAATATTATGGAAAGGAGAGAAAAAGTTCCCCCCTCCGCTTTCTCCATACCATGCATAACTTTAAGCACCTCTATCATGTTTTCCTAACTTGGCTTTTTAAAGCTAAACACTCCCAGTTGTTGTAACCATTCCTCATTGGAGAGTTGCTTGATCATTTTAGTTGTCCTTTTCTGTACTTCTTCCACTTCAAAAATGTCCTTTTTAGGGACCAGAAATGTACATGATAATTTAAGTAAGGTTGCACCAAATATCTGTGTAAGGACAGTACAATATTGGTAGTTTTTCATGATCTTACCTAATTATGCCTAACACGGAGTTTTACTTTTTCACAACAGCTGTGCACTGGGTTGGCGTTTATCAAACTGTCCGCTAGAACCCCAAGATTCCTTTCTTGATCAGTCATGGCTTGCTCAGAGCTCTTCAGCCTATACTTTTAATGTAATGATACACTCATTTTATTAATATTCACAATAATACAATTAAAATAATTAGATATTAAATGGTCTGCTTATGTGCTATTAAAACCTATTAGTCCAGAAATTAAGGTGATCAGCTGGAGGTCCAGTTACTCCAGCAAACCTTTGGAAATACATCAAGAATGTACACTAAATTCTAACAAAATCATCTTTCTTTGTTTTCCCTCTAGCCCAGGAGTCGGCAACCCATGCCTCCGGAACCACACGTGGCTCTTGAATCCCTCTGCTGTGGCCCCATTGCTCAAAATACACGTCACAGCTGCCGATCTGCAACACGTGCTGGCACAGCCCCCGATCTGTGACCCACGCCGGCACAGCACAGCCCTCCAATCTGCGACCTGCGCCAGCACAGCACAGCCCCCCGATCTGTTTCATAAATGCAACACATTATAGTTTTTTATACATAGCATAAAGGTAAAAAACGATATATGCAGTGTTATTTTCATTTTAGAGGTCAGAAGAGTTTTGCGGCTCCCAGTGTTTTCTTTTCTGTGGGAAACGGGTCCAAATGGCTCTTTGAGTGTTAAAGGTTGCCAACCCCTGCTCTAGCCAAATGAAAGTGGGTGATCAGTTTTTCCATCAATAACACTGACCATTAAAGTTACTATATCAGAAGAGTCATGGACAAGAATAAGGTCTTTGAAACGCTATAAGCCAATATAAGCTGGATCAAAATATATGGTTTAAAAGACATTCCATGGATGGCATTTGTGCCCCACAAAATTAATAATCAATTGTCAGATATGTGCCAGAGAAACTGTGGTTTGAGGGATTCACTTGAGCATATGTGGTTATTTAGTCCTAAAATCAAATCTTCTTGGTATGAAGTAATAGAGTGGTTGAATATGCCAACACAACAGACAATAACCCCTAATGAAACTATTACTTTTTATTATTTCCTGGGGAGAATAAAGGACTGAATTGAAAAGGAAATGTTGGCAAAACTTTTAGGAACTGCAAAAGCTAAGATTGTAAGGTTTTGGAAAGATGCCCACGAGCTCTGATTTATGAACTATATCTTTAGCTGATATTTATATTGTTGCTGCTGCTGCTGCTGTTGTCGTTTTGTTTTGGTTTTTGCATTACTTTACACTTGCTTACACTGAACCCCATTGCCATTATTATGCCTTTCACCCAGCTTTGAAAGTTACCATTGGAAGTCCTTATAATTCCTTTTGGTGTTAGCCACCCTAACACCAGCCAGTTTGGTGTAATCAGCAAACTTGGTCACTTCAATGCTCACTTCTAATTCCAGATTATTAATAAATAGGTTGAAAAGAATTGGTCCTAATGCAGAACCCTATGGTATCCCTGTGAGGAAGTACCATTTTTCCCACTTCCTGTTCTTTAAGGAGTTACAAGTTAATTTGTAAGGAGTTACAAATCCCCAGAAGACTCCCCTCTGTCTTATTCCATGACTGCTAAGATTGTTCAGGCGCCTTTGGTGCAGTAGTTTGTCAAAAGGCTTTTGACACATGCTTATTGATACTCTCAAAGAACTATAATGAGTTAGGGAGATGGGACTTACCTTTGTGGAAGCCATATTGTTTCTTTTCCAGTGGAGCTTGTTGTTCTATGTGCTTATTCATTGTATTTTTAGTCATGCTTTTAACCAATTAAAAGAGTAAACATTCATCTAATAGCCTGTAATTTCATGGATTCCCCTGGTTCCCTTTTTACAAGAATGTTAAAGGTCATTCTCCACTCCTCTTGTACAGAGGCCGATCATAGGGATTTATTATGTATTTTGAAGGTCAGCAATTGCATAGTTAAAAGCTCAGCTTGTCAATAAGGTTGAGAATGTAATCTTTTGTCACCACTATCTGCATTAATTTCTCAGACTCACTTTCAGAATAAATAAGTGTGGGAATGGGTATCTCACCTATCCTCTAATATGAAACTAGATGAAAATAATTCATTCGGCTTTTTTGCAATCTCCTTATCCTGCTTTAGTGTTTCTTTGCTTCCATGTTTATCCAATGGTCCAACTGTCTCTCTGTCCTGTTTCTTGCTTCTGCTTCTTGAACAATTCTTTATTGCTGGCTTTGATGGTGCTAGAAATATGTTACTCAAAATGTTTCTTCTTTTGTATTATTGTTTGCATCTCCCTTGTAGAAACTTGTGCTCCCGTTCATTTCCCTCATTTGGACATAACTTCTTTCCTGAAGAAAGCCTTCTTTTCTCTAGTAAAAGAGAAAAGAACTCTGCTTGTTAATCATATTGGAGATATCTTAGATATCTTTCCTGACTCGTGATATTCATAATATCTGAGCTTCTATTATAGTGGGTTGGAGTAATTTCCAGGCATTTTTGAAAGGATTTAACCCTCTTGACACGCTCTTTCAATTTACTTTTTACCTGTTCCTTAATTTTAGAGAAATTTCCTGTTTTGAAGTCAAAAGTGATTGGGTTCAACTTCTTTAACAACCTTCCAGCTAATGTCTAATCGATCTGATAGTGTTGTTGTCACTGTTTCCATTCAGTTCAACAACATTTATATGTCTTATTATTCCTGGGCAATCACACTTAGGATTAAATCCAGGATTGCCTTCCCTCTGGTTGGTTCGATAACTAACTGTTCTACGCCCCTGAAATTTAGGCCATTGAGAATTTTACCCTCTTTTTCTGAATTGGAGCATGCACTTTTCTAGTCAATATGCAGGTAACTGAAGTCACCCAATCTTTTTTAAAGGGCTTCCTAATTTAATTATCTCAAGATCAGCCTGAGTATTCTGCTGTGGGGACTCATAGCATATTCCTAGGACCAAATTAGTTCTGGAGTAAGTTCCAAGTATAAGTTGCAAAGGCTCCCTTCTGGAATTTGTACTCCTGCTGTGCCCTTTTTTTGGTTTCAGCTGATGATCTATGAATTTGAGATGACTACCTGGAGCAATTAATATAGCTATAGATATTTAAGAGATCAATAAATATCACTAACTTTCCTGTATGGTTGCTTAACTCACTTGTGGGTTGAGACGCTTTGCTACTGAGATGCTTTGTCACTGGAGCTCTTTATGCTTGGAGAGCTGTGAAAGCCACATGAATTGCTTATTTGGTGGCAACCTATGGGAAATTGTTTGTTCCTGTGGTTGGGAACAATGATGTAAATGTGCATTCCTATTTCCCTCTAGTAGAACAGAAATACAGCAAAAATATTTCTTCTCCATTTGCTGTGAGGGGACTGCTGCACAAATGCCAGTAACACTGTCTATAGGATTCAGCTACTTGTTTGTATCTATCTGCAGTTCCTTTATTTGTGTTTGGGATTTGTTTTGAACATCTGAAATTAATGCACTGCAGAGAAGTTTGTTTTCCTCTCGGAGTTCAAAATGTTCATAGCATTTCTCTGAACCCATTCTGATGGACTGCTAAAGATTATCTCCATATCTGGGTTAGGTTGAAAAATATGAATCAATTTAAACCAAATGGATGGAAAATTCTTGTGTAATATAAACAAATTGCAGATGAACTTGAAGAAAAAACACTGTCCTTGACCTATCATGTTTCAAGATTTCAGACCACAATTTCTGCATTCCCCCAATAATAATGGAGTACAACTTGCTGCTAGAAAACTGCATTCCTGGCATGGTTTTGCAATTATGCTCTATTTATTCTCATCAGGGTTTACATCCTCACTGAATTCATGTTTCTGTCATTTTAGAGCTGGCACTTCTCACTTCTACAGAACAGTTGACAGAAAAATGTCATAGGATTGTTTATAGATATATAAATGCTTTCTAAATACTTAACTGTCTGAATTTACAGATTGAGATATAATTCAAATAGACGTGGTACTGCAGTATCTATCCCTGGTGTTCTATAATACTAACAAAGGTTTAGTTTTGTTTAATTTTCTTCAGATATGAGGGCATGAGAAAAGAACGGGAGAAGTATGGTGTTTTTAATATCTGATTTGTCTGGAAATGTATCAGTGAAGATTGGTAAATGCAAAATCTGTGTCTATTCCATGCTTCACACTTCTGATAGAGCAAAACGCACACATATAATCACCCTAAATTATTTGCCATCCCCATTTAAAAAAAAGCAAAACTGCTGAATATGTTAGTTTTGCATGTTAAACTCATTCAAATCACAGCACCACCATGAATACAAGAATACAAGGTGTTCGCTTCTCCTGTGCTGATGTTTACTTGGGAGTGAGCATCAACTTGTTGTAGAAAATAAAATTGTTAAAGTAAAAATAATAAAATGAGTCTCCTTATTCTTGACGAGGAAGAGAATTGTGTAAACCACCTTGAGTTCCTTGAAAGAAAAAAGTTCAGATATCAGTCTAATCAATAAATGAAGGTACATGGTTAACTTTTCTTACAAGAGTAACAGTAGCCTCGGTGACTCCACTAGTAACACAAGGCATCTTTGCCACTGCCCTCATCACTGGCTGGTCATTGGGAGACCCCAAGGCTGTGGGGCCTGGACACTCAGATCCCAAGAATCATACCTGGGATCTTAAAAGGTTGCACCACTACCTTTTAAGTCGTAGTAATGCTGCATAGTAACTCAAGTCTCCTCCTGCTCATCCAGTTTAAATCTCTAGAAAATAACTCCCCTGAAGCCTGCCATTGATTATAAGCCGCCCCGTTTGTAAGCCGCCCCGAGGCTTCGGCGCATGGGGCGGCATAAAAATGTTTTAATAAATAAATAAATAAATAAATAAATAAATAAATAAATAAATAAATAATATAACTAGATTACATATTATGCGTGGAGTAAGAGCTATCAGTGTCAGTCAAATTGTATGGCTATTTTTTCTATACAGCTTATACAATTTTCTGTGGTTCTTGGGCTGAAACGTTAACCAACAAATTGTGATGTGACAGAAAGATATGGAAGTTTCTCCCGCAACCCAAGTAAATTGCCATACTACCTACCACACACCCTTAATCTGAGGGAGAAACCTCTATCATTAGCTGTGGTTCATTAAGTGGGGATTGTTTATTTTTGTTTATTCCACTTCCCTTTTGATTCACTGGGCAGCATGATCATCACATAAATATCTATATCCATCTCCCAGTGTTTGCTCACTTTGGCAATAGCTTCAAAATGACTGGATTTACACTGTTAACAAAGGAGCTGTATTCAGTGCTAGTCCTACCTAGTATAGACCGACTGAAATGAATGGAACTTAAGTTAGATTACTATTGGCAGCAACCACAGAAGTTATCCAATTTTTTACACCTGTGAAACATATGCAGTAGATGGTCTTGTTTATCTGCTCAGGATCTAGGATACTTTTGCAGAGTTTGCAAGCTCATTAAATTGCGGGAGAATGCACTCATAAAATATAACTGGAATTGGCAGTGGACTCCTTATACTAGATATATTCAAGATCAGCAAACTGAATGGATGAACACGTTACAATGATTCAACGCCACTAAAATCTTGGTCCAGATGAGCCTTTTTAATTGAATATGGAGTATGTCAGGGAAACACACAAGAGGTGGGAAACGTATACTCATGGCAGTAATCCTGGAAAAACAGACTATTATGAAAGATTTTGGAAGCCTAATGGGAGAATAAAAGCAGCACACAGAATGTACTAAGCAAGATCTGGAATCTTAGCTGAAAAACAAGCAGTAAACAAGCTGCATAGTGCTGCTATTACCACTAGCACTGGGGTGAAAAACACCTGCTGGAAGGGTTTTCTGGGCTTCTTGGACTACGTCTTTATTGCCATCCAAAGCTTGAATAGTTATGATTTTAGTTACCTTGATTTGGAATGTATTATTTCACTTTTGACAGGTCAATCTAAGTTACCTTTCCAAATCTTTAAGACGAGTTCATTAATGCCATTGGTTAGGATTGCATGTTACTATCTGACTTCTTCACACACCCCACACTCCATAAAACAGTATGAGCTGCCTTTGAACTTTGGGGTCTTCTTTCCTTTTTAGGGGAAGGGGTGGATGAAAGGCATTCTTATTAAGAATGCAAATAATAGGGGTTTAATATAAGAAACATAAGAAAACTAAAATATGCTTCTAGTAGAGCAGGTGTAAAAATAGGTTTTCATGGAATAGCACACTGGGGCTTTCTATATGACATCGTTACCATGAGCTTGTCTACCTAGGATTGTTTATGGCTTCTTTGAACAACAGAACCTTCCTGTGTTGTTTCTGTGACTAACCAGCACTTTCAGAAAGCTCTTTTGGAGCATGGAAAATGTGACATTTAATTGTAAAAATGAAAGAAAGCAGTTTTCACCTGTGTATTTTCATTATTCCGCTATACCAAAGTGCCACCTAGAAGTTACTTAGTAGAAAAGGAGAGGAAACAACCTTATTAACTCTCAGTACTGTGAGAAACCAAAAGTCCAGACAGTAAATGAACTGTGGATTACAAGCCTAACGTACAAAAGCGCCCTATCTCTCTTTTTCTAATACATCTGCTTCAATCACTGTCCTTTTTTGTAGGGGTATTTAACTTCATTGCTCCTGCTGAATAAAATGAGCTGCTGGAAGAACAATCCAGCCATTGTGTAAAAGTTTTTTTTTCCTCCCTGTAGATATATAATGGTTGTCTATTATAGTGGCTCTGAAGGAATGGTAAAGAAAGCATCTATTTTTAATGACAGCAACCATTATGAATTTTCCAAAATTGAAAAACAAAACAAAACAAAACACCGCACTTAGAAAATGGCGTTCAGGGAAAACCAAATGGTGGCCTTTGTTTGTATGTTTGTTTGTTTGATTGATTTCTAATCTGTTCCATTAGCCATATGGCTCCCTGGGCAGGATACAGCAATAAAATACAAAATAGAATAAACCCTAGCCTTTTCCAGTTTCCCTAACTTAATTTTCTCCAACACTCCAATATAGCAAAGATAAAATTTCAGGATGGGCAAAGTGGCTAAGAAATGGTCCTTGTCGATTTGTCTTGATGTTACACAATAACTTACTTCTGAAAACCTGTTATTTACCCATAGTATGGCATTTCATGGAGTAGGAACTACTGTTTTGCAGGATGGTAGTCTGGCAATATGACTTTTCTACATTTTTTCTATCGTATCCTACTGAAAGGGATATGATACTACTGAAAGGGGGTATGATACTGTAATGACTATTATTTCTGGAAGACATGTAATATTAGCATTATGGAATGGAATCCTGTGCAAAAATATGTGGATATCTGGCTGCAGTGTGCTGAGATTTGGAAGTATTTTTACTTGCTTTATTTAAAAAATACATATAAAATAAGTCCAGCTACATGGATTCTTTGAGTAAGATCAGTTTTACAGTTGAAGTGAAAGAAGAATTCAGAATATTTTTCCCTTGAATTATGATCTGATTCAAACACAGATGTAGAATTTAAAGAATTTTAATGTAAAAAGTATGGAAGTAAAACTCAAGATACTCAACCCATATATTATGGAAACTGGGAACTGAACTAAAAGTTTAGTTCTGCCAATGTTTGTTTTATCTGGAAGAATTAATAATGAGAACTTTCTTAGAATATATAACCAAAGGCTCCATGTATATTCATTTTAATGAGTAAGAAAAGATGAGAAAAAAATCAAAGAACATACCACCCACCCTACCTTCCAGTGTGCTTGGCTAATAACTAGACTTTAAGAATTGTACGGATGACCTTTTTTTCTGGAAAAGGGTAGCAGTTTTCTCCCAGTGTATTAACCCTGCTGTGATGAGTGGGAATCAAGTTTCACCCTTTCAAAGATTGGTTGGTTCTGGAAAATCCTCAGATGAGAAGAAGATGTTGGCTCAGAGTCTTTCTTTGGGCATGATTGACTCCACACAGTGACCTGGTTGTTGTAATGTCTGAACCTGGCATGGTTCCTGCAGGGTGGCTCATTTTTCATAAACAAACCATCCAGGGTGGCATGTTCTGCAGGCTGTAGGAATCAAGATGGGTAATTGTCTTGTCTCAAACTGGCAGGGTGATCTTATCATGGGTTGTTTGACTATGAAGTTGTTCAGCACAAGTGGCAAATCCCCCACTACTTGCTTCCATTCTGTTGTCAGTGACTGCCATTTCACCTATGCTGAAACAGTACTTTGCTGGACTATAATTTGTTTCTCAGCATTTTTGTTTATTTTGGAGCTCAAAAATCGGATTGGGTTGTGGGGGACTGGCTTCTGAAAACAGCATTTTTAAAAGGTTATTCTAAGTTGGCCAGTTCCTCACAGGTACATTAGTGTGTGCTTATGACTATCTGATGCAAGGAAAGGCTGTATATCTAGTGATTTGCTTATAGCTACCAGGGACCAAGCGTCTAACAATCACTGCACTGATGAAAGGAAAAAAGCATCAGAAAGGGGTAGGGACATTATCACTGCAATCTTTTCCATTTTAAAATTGTTGAACTGACAGTTCTTATTGCCTGACACCATTTGAACTGTTCTCCCAGTCTCTAGCTACTTCAGAACAGGAGATAGTAACTCTCTCACTTCAGAGTGATCATGCAGGTGGGCAAATGGTTCTCCAATTCACTTCCCAGCCCTTAAATTGTCTCAGATCTACCCCTCAGCTACTTCCCAGTGGTTCAAATCACATGTATTTTGTAGGTGTTTTAGAATTGCCAGCAAACAGTAGTAACTGCAGAAGGAAGTGTTACAAAACAGGAGCCATGTACAAGGGCAGGGGCTTCCTTTCTGGACTAGCTGAAGAGCAGGGGAAGTACAGGCACTAAGACTGTCAGCTGCAACATTAAAACTGAGAAGAATCCATTGCTACGTGAGTGATATTGCCACCCATCTCTTTTGGTGCACCTGTTCTGCCTTCTTTTCACCCATTTACCAGCACTTTTCACTTGATTACCAGGCAAATGGCAGCTGGAAACTCTGCACAAAGTAGCCTATAGGTAATCTTTCCTCACCCTGCCTTTGACAGATGAAACAGACAATTGATTGGGCAAAGTTGTACACATCGGATAAGCATAACTGTACACTTGCATCGTAATCATGGACTTTGTTCATACCCATGATTACTTTTGCTTTGGAGAAAATAGCTAATTTCAAATCCATGGTAGTGCCATGGATACTTGAATGGCCCCACATTATGCCAAGATCTTAATAGGTGACTTAGAATACTCTGTCAATACTATTATAGGACTTTAAGCTGTCATCCTGGCATTCACACATGTACTGTACCCCTCTCCCAATGTCATATGTGCCATCATTTGCCAGAAATGCCCTGCTTCATTCTGTGTAAGACAAACAGGTCAGTTGCTGTGAAAAAGAATAAATGGACCTGGATCTTGCCATGAGAAACAGTAATATTCAAGAACTAATGAGAGAATAGTTCAGCCTCCCGACATAGTCTGCCACTGACCTCAGTGTGGCCATTCTTGAACAAAGGAATTCCAAAGAAAGTTTTCAGTGCAATACAACTGAATAGCAATTAAGGTTTAGCATGAACAGGCTTTTTGTCGCACTACATGTGCTAATCAGCTCATCAGTGCAAGTTGGGTTGTGTCATAACCCAAATGTGTTCTGAATGGCCGCTGTTAATAAGACAGCTTTCACTGTCTTTACTTTCCAGGTTTCACTTCTTTCTCAGCTCCCTGTTTAAAATTTCCTGTAGTGCAGCCATCAGGCTGTCTGTCTGTCTGTCTGTCACAAGAAAACAGCATGCATCTGAGGTGGCAGGCTGTAGCACACAAACTGTTAATCCATGAGTTACCATAAATTTGTTTTTCTTGCAACAGATTAACATGACTATCCTTCTGAAAATTGTAAAGAAAAAAGGGATGGAAGAGGAAGAGGAAATGAGAAAATCAGTTTTTCATGTTACAACATTCTTGTGATGAATAAGAATGGACACAGTTCAGGGAAAGGGGGAGCCAAATGGTTCTGGTCTCTCAGCTAGGTTGAGCAACTGGGTCTGGTTGCGAGTCTTCCATCGATTTCTTTCTGTAAAATTGGATGAACTATCAACCCTCTTTTGAGATGAGCTCCTTCTTTCTCTTGCTTTGGGTTGAAACAAAGAATAAAAGTGTGGGGCAAGCCTAGCCATAGCTACATCCTTCATGATTTTTCTTTGTTGCACTTGGACTGGGAACCTTCTTTAAGGCTGTGAGTCTTCTGCAAGGGTCATCCTTTAAGGCTATGGCTAAGACTACCTGTAGCCTCCCCATTTCCTCATCATTTCTTCTTTATTATCACCTCTCCCAACCTTTCATGTCTCCTTCATCCCACTGTAGGACTCTCAAGTTGTTTCAGAAGTGCATTTCACTTGTTCCTGTGTAGACTTTACATAAGCAGAGACATGCCAAATCTGGTTGAGTGATCTGCTCCCATAGTGGCCAAACATCAGCCTGTGGGAATCCCAGAAGCCGAACAGGAGGGCAAAGCATGATCCAGGTCATGTTTCCGAGCAAGTGGGAAACAGATTATGAACTGGAGATTATGATATAACCATTATGGACAGTCTTGTTCTTCATGATTTTGTCTAATTCCCTTTCTGTCCAAAGAAAGTCTGTCCAAAGTGGTGGCCATCACTACCTCTTGTAGTGAATCAGAAAATTATACATATAATGAAATCTTCTAACTCATCTTGGTTTTAATACATTGCTGTGCAAAGCACCACTGAATTCAGTCACAACCCCATGTAGGTGCATGTCTGCTTTGGGTGAATCATTCAGCAGTTTTCTCCCCAGGCCCCATACTACTCCTCGGCAGAAAAAAAAAAAAAAGGTCTTATCTCTCATCAGCAAATGAATGGAGATAAGAACCTTTTCCTG
Source organism: Varanus komodoensis (assembly GCF_004798865.1). Lineage (NCBI taxonomy): Eukaryota > Metazoa > Chordata > Lepidosauria > Squamata > Varanidae > Varanus > Varanus komodoensis. The sequence goes on along the minus strand of NW_025336087.1, from coordinate 37,006,954 downwards.
TTGTTTTCAATGTTACTTTCTGATCAAGTGTTAAACAGTTTTGGGTCCACTTCATCCAATGCTCCTGTGATTCCCCCAAGAACTTTAATGCCCCAAGCTGACACAGTCAAGAAACAAAATAGAAGTACTGATATCTGGAGAAAAAACCAAAGTAAACCCGGTCTGTTGCCTACTGTGCTGGATGGCATTAGCTGAAAAGTTTTTAGAAGTGGTGGAAGATCTACCAATTTGTTCCCCCATTGTCCACCTTAAGATTGCCCTATAACTGGTTTATTTGGTTTGCATATTCATGACAGCCTATTTTATCAGAATGCTGTTGCCTATGAACGCTTCTACTCATATATATTAGAGCTTCAGTAATTAGTAAACTGAATCAATCACATAAAGGCAGTGACAGTGATTGATTAAACTGGACACCATATTTAAAATATTGTTAAAATTATTTTAATATGGAATTATATTCCTATTTCCAAACTCATAAATGACAAGCACTCTTAAAAGAATTATTTCTACTTCTCTCCGCACAAGGAATGTCTTTTCTAAAATGGTGCCTCTGCACATCATTAAAAAAATGTGTTGCCCTTTTTAAATTTGTAATGTATTACATGGTTGGCTGTGGTGTGTTGGAGTTAGTAGATTTTTCTCTCTCTCTAGGCATGCATAGCACTGCACAATAAGGCTGTAACTCCCTACCCTGGGAGTGGTGAATTTACTTGGGAGTAAGTTCCATTGGACTTAATGGGACTTACTTCTCAGTAGACATGCATAGGATTGTATTGTAAATGCAAGATTTTTTAAATGCTGTTCTTTACATATGGAACAGTTTATATATGCCTTAGTCTATTATAAAAATGCTAGCTGCTTAAATCAAAAGTAGAATGACTGGCAGTAATATATTAAAAGCAGAAAGGGGCCAAAATGACTTATGATGATAAATGTATTCAAATGCTATGTGCATATACACACTCACACAAAATATGGGAAAAGTTTTCCCCTAGTCTATACGAAGGGAGTAACTAGCATTTCCTTTTCAGACTGGAAGCTACAGGAATGCAACAGAACATCTGTATGAAATTAGCATTCTTCCCTCCTACAAATTCACAGAACTGCACAGTTCGAGTATGTGATCACAAGCCTTGATTTGTGTGAGCTAATAAAAACACCAGGATGGAGTGTACCTAGGAGTCCAATGATTAAAAATAGGATATGGGCTGGTTTAAAAAACAATACCACCATCCAGTCTTATAGGAATGCCCACACCTCAATACTGTACATCTGCTTGAGACTTTGGAAGGATTCCAATGAACACCAGCAACTGCTTAAAATCTTACTATGAGATACTACTGCACTATTTGCATTGAACAGGGATTTAAATACATCTGGGGTGCACTTTGAATCAGTAGGAAGGCTCAGAGTTTTGCTAATTTATTTCATTTCTATATCTCTTCATAGCAGAAGCTCTCTGGGCTGTTTACAACACTGTATAAAACAAACAAAAATAAAATGCAATACAAATACTATAGAAACATCAGTGTCAATATGAATTTAAAACTAATTTAAAATAGCTTAAAAGTAATGAATATGATCACATTGGATATGGATGGATATGTAAAAATGTAAAATGCATATTAAATTTGCCCACTACTTTGAGCATTTATTCCAGTCTTATATTGAATGTATGATAACATTAATAAATAAGCAAGCTTTTGATCTTTACTGATCTTCAGACTCAGCTGAAGTATCAGAAGAATTAAGATTTAGTGCTAATGTTCTTAATGTTCATTAAATAACTGCACTGTATCCTGAGAAACAATCAGTTCTATCCAGTGCTTTTTTTGTAAGAAAAAAGGTGCTGGAACTCATGAAATTATTTAACTTTCACACATAGTCAATCACTGTACACACACCCACACACGTCAGTTGTGTAACAAAACATAACAGTTGCCACCCGCAGTAAGCACTCAACGCATGACCACATGACCAATCACAAGCTGAGCAGCGCCATCACGACCAGCGTGGATGAAGTACGCATGCATCGAATTCGACACACAAGCAGCCCACATGCACCATTTTAATGATTTTGCAGCCAACCTGCTATGCTCAACAGGGCGATTCTAATCCACATGGACCAAACATATTTTCAAAAGTTACTTTTAAAACTTGAAAAATCTTTCAAAAAAAAAGGTGCTGGAACTCTGTTCCGGTGCGTTCTATGAAAAAAAAAAGCACTGGTTCCATCTCAATTCAATTTTAATTATCTCCTAAATAATATCTGTTTCAAATAGCAACATGTTTTGATACTTAAGACATGATTGATCCTGAACATGAGAGTTTCAACATTCATAGTTAATTCCATCAAATGCCCTTATTTGGTAGGGAAAACTGAGTCATAAAAATTAATCTACAAAGCAGCTGAAACTGAACACGCTCATTGTATATATGAAATGATTTCTCAAAACTTTCATCTCCAGCTGTAGTGTATAAAATATAATCAAGAGAATTCATGGGAGTATCTCTATAGCTGAACCAGGAGGTTTTTTTAACATTTACCAACATGAAATGGCTGCTCTGGGCATAAGATTTTGGATGTCATTCAACGTGGCAGAGTGCAAGAAGGATCAAGATCAATGGGGCAGAATTGACTGAGATGTTCTGCTAAACTTTTCCACAGCTTTTTCTCTCATGGGGTTTGTGCAGAAGTAGTTCTTTGTACGGCATGCTCTATCGTAATTTAGTAGAAAGGGTAAAAGGAGGGCTATTTTAATCTTCTGCCTGATACACTAAATTATAACTTCAGCCCACCTTGACTTGGGCTCTTTCTAAGCAATTTTGAAAATCACTACTGGATTCCATATGTCAGTAAATGTACCAAGCTCAGGTAATCCACAATCAGAGAAAATCCAGCTATGGCAATTACAAGCAGCAGCTCTGCTGTTCGTTATGGCAATTGCCTTAGATCATGTGTGTATAGTTTTCAAACAACAGTGGGTACAATTAGGTAATTTTAGACTCAGGTCTTAGTGGTGCTAGAGGAGATTCTGTCCTTAAATGGCAATGCATGTATTATTCCACTTGTGCTAACATGTGATAAGCCAGCCCAGCTGTGTTTGGGAGTACTATTCTTCATGAGAGCATGGGAAGTTGCCTTGTACTGAATCAGACTGTTGGTTTACTTATCTCAGTACTGTCAACACTGACTGGCAGTGACTCTCTGTGGTTTCCGGCATGGATATTTTTGCTCTATCCAGACATGACAGGAATTGAATCTGGGACCCTCTGCTTGTGAAGCTGAGGCAGCACCACTGAGCTATGGTTCTACTCATTCTACTGATGAAGGCCTGAAAAGCACATGTTTGTACTTGCAAGAAAACCTGAAACCCTTTCAAGGTCAATTGTATATAAAATGTTTCAGCTGTGATGCCACTTTCTATTTCTTTCTTTAGAAATGGTTCCATACACCCTACTATTTGAGTATTTCTTGCTTCACCCATCATGAATATCCAATTCCCCCTAAGCTTGGCCTAAATGAAGGTATGCTGCATTGCTTTCAGCAGCACATAGCATGACCAGCTACAATGAATAGCAGAATTTGAAGGAGGGCTCTGTTATTTTTATAGCTCGGCTTCCTAAAACATTTAACAAGCCTCAATTTGTTTATCCATTAGGCTTATTCACCACACATTCACTTTTAAGAGAAGTAATTATGAAATTAATCAAATCAATAGTGATTATGTGGTCATTTGTTAAGGTAACTGTAACTGTTCTTTCACAAATCTTTTCCACTCACATCCATGTTAAATTCATGCCAGGATTTATCTATCACATACCAAAAGCTGACCTTGGAGTTTGTTGGGTGGGAGGAGAGACAGGGGTGTTGGACAACAGAGCTGTGTATGCTACATACCCTGCCCTGTGCTCCTAAGCCTACCCTCAGGAACAGAAGAAGCTGCTTTCCCAAAACAATAGTTAAAATAAGATTTTCATCTGTTCAGCTTGCATGTTTACTCAGATAAGTTACCATCTTATTGTTTGCCCCCTGTAGTTGATCCACATAGCAAACTGTTTATGTGCAATGGCTTCTCCTGTTTTCTTTACCCACGCTTTCTCATGTTTATCCTAAAGAACAAGCTATTTTTTATAGCAGCAAGTGGAAAAAATATTTGACAGGGTCTCTTTTGCATAGCAATCCACTGAAGATGAATGGCTTGCCATAAGGAATGGTTGTCATGCAATTGCAGTTTCAAGTGGTCTTCATATAATTTGGGGATGAAGCACTCTTTAAGCCATGGTGTCCCACAGATTCTTTGGACTATGATTTCTATATTTTCCAACCATTGGTCATACTGGTTGTTACTGAAGGAAAAACACCTTGTTGGGAAACACTGTTTTATGCTGTCTCAGGCAATACGTTTTGAATGGAACAACTAACTCTTCACATGAAATCTGAGTTGGTATCAGGACAGTATCACCTCGATGTGCATAATTTTTCAATCACCCTTTAGTCAGGTCAAAAGATTTTGTATGAGCCAAGAGTATGTTATGTAAGTCCTATGCAAACAAATGTCCTCCAGATCGTCTGAATTTTTCAGTCCCACCTAGCATAATCAATGATAAAAGAGAGTTGGAAGCTGTAGTCCAAAGAATTGGAGAGGCTGTGTCACAAAATCTTCTTTTATTACAATTGTGAGCTGTAAGACAAACCATCCGTATTCTGCAGTACTGATATTGAAAGGAGCTGCAACAAAACTACAAGACAAGGTGAGGTCTACAACACTAGGGATGCTCCTGTGGCAATAAAACGTAGCTAGGTTACACAAAAAATTATCCCACAAGAGAACTGTAAACATCCAGAGTCCTCACACCACCTTATTTTGGCAGATCTTTAAAAAATGTCTGTCTCAAATATTGTAAGCCACTTATCATTGAATGTTAAAACAAAACTCAATCTGAAAAAAATGAAGCATTTCCTTTATTGGAAAACTGATCATACAAAAACTGCTGCTTTGATAACTCTTCCTAATATGTAATTTAACTGTTATTTATATATGCAGTAGGTTGGATAATATTATTGATCAAAGTAATAATTAACTGCAGCAATCATTGAAATATGTTTAGTTATTCGTTATAAATACTCAGGACAACGAAGGGAGATAAACACTACAACTACAATGGGTGTGCTCATATGTAAAACTGCATGGGAGGCCTCAAAAAAGAATCTCTTGTAATGAACACTGTACATATTGTTTGTAAGCCATTCCACTTATCTTAAAAGCTTTAGTTAAATGCTGTAAAGGATATGTTTTCAGCTTCTCTTTAATAAACCTACTTATTGAGGTTGATATGGTCTCTCTCTTCTGTTATTTGTGGTAGCTCATGTGGTACTGACAATTGGCTAACAGTATATAATTTTGACTTTTTAACCCAGACTACTACTTCTGTTTGCCACTTTAATGTTTTCTTTTTCTTGTAAGTCTTGCATTGTGAGTGTTGCTTTTTGATTGGAACAATACTATTATGTCCTTCTTTGATCACAATCCCACCCATTTCATAATTAGCGAATCATCCTTAGCATCATCACTATTTCACCTGCTGATATATTATTTCTCTGTAGGTTTCTTTTCAAATTCTTGATACATTCCTGCTATATTTTGTTTTGCTACTCATTGTTTATAAGAATTTTTTCTTCATTTGGCTTTCATCTGTCTCATGAAACTGTTATTAATATATCGCTTCAAGTAATCAGTTCAGTGTGCTTTCTGCTTGGAATGTATTTGCTTTTATTCATCTAGTACAGTTGTAAATTAAGGGTGCAATACTATGCAAGTTGAGGAGGAAAATGGCCTACAATTCCTAAGCATGCTGGCCATTATCCAACAACTCCTAGCCATATTTTTCTTTCTGAACTCACAAAGGATTGCACCTTAAATGAAAGAGTGTCACCTCCACCAAACACAAATTGCACATATCATGTTATTTAACAGTTTACTGATTTTCTCCTCTGATAGATTCTGACCTAATTTTGTTGTCGGTCAGGAAACAAATGGCCCTGATGACTCAAAAGCATAGGAGAAATGAAAAAAGACAACAAATTAATTTGCACATGCACACTTTGTGCAAATTATTAACTATAGATAACCACACTGGAGATAGCACAGAGGAAAGAAAATGTTAAGGGAAGTGTTATCATGGCAGTGGAAACAGATGCATGGACTTGACTGTATTTTTAAGGGTTAGGGTTTGTTACACTAGATTGCTGAAAATAATGTAAGGGATTTCTGGACATTCTGGCCCATGTTTTTTTCTTTTGCTGGCTACTTAAAAGCAACACTTCAGCCCCTTACTCTTGGCTGGTAATTTACAGACCATCCTGTTTTGACACATACACTATCAGTCAGATCTAAAAATGCATCATGTAAAAAAAAAAAGTAAGCAATGAACTCCCATACATCTCTTTTGAGGTTTTTGACCCATTGAAACCATATTTGGATTAAAAACATTGAGCTAATAGCCTTCACACTCAGATATCAGTGTTAACTTATTTGCTAGTCTGTATTAACTAGTCATAATACTGAGTGACTAAGTGCACTGTATTTTCATTAAGGATTTTATTCTTGTTATGATATATATTATTCCACATGAATGTACATTTGTCATATATCACTAAAGTCTTGCAGTATGAGTGATCTGAAAAGCTGCATACTTTAATAATGACTACTTTATATGTGATTTATAATTTCATTGTTTTATTTTAACAATATGTCAAAAGTTTTAAATCTGGAGTGAGTTCAAATAATAAATGGATATGTCATGATTCCACTGTAGTTTGCTGAAAGATCAAACCAGCATAGGCTAAGCACAGCTTTAGCAAAATGGGAGCAAGGCAAGGTTGTTGGCAACTATTTAAAGCTGAAATCTTTTAAGTAGGGAGGCCTAGGCAGATTATATACATTTGTACAACATTTTGAAGAAAGATTTGAGACTCCCATATGACAACATCTAATTTGCAAAGAACACATTCATTGGTGACAGAAAGCAGAGCCAATGTGACATAGAAAAATGAGTTTGAAACACTGACAGAGGAGAAAATGGGCATTATTCCTTTAGACATGAGTTGTTATCTTATAATAATGGCTTGTTATCTCACAATAACAACCTCTTTGATAAGAACCCTAAGATAATAACCTTTGAATCTTGGTTGTATAAACAAACCTCTATGCCTATACTTTCCACTGTCAAGGCCAATTATCGTGTAACTTCATTATGACAGCCACTGTTACAATGAAAGACACAAATATCCTATGCTGAATGGTGTGTGAAAGAAGCAGCTATAGAGCAAACACTATATCATCCTTAAGCCTGAATATACAAGGGCTTTAGTAGGATATTATAAGGCAGTATAATGAGGTAATATATTGTCATGGTTACCTTTTATGTATACAATTTTATTTTGCTTTTCCTTAAATAATCTGTGTGTATGTTTAGGGATATTGTTCACTGTTGGTGCACTGGGTTATTCAAAAAGCATGAGACAAAGCATGTACGAACATCTACCACTTTCGTTTACTTATCTATATACAAGTATTCGAACTGTGTTGCCTAGAACCCTAGGGTTCCATGAGACTTATCCATGAGCTCCTTGAGTATCATCCAGGGGCTTACTCCTATGATTACAGTGGAATTCTAAGATTTTCATTCCTTTGTTCCATTTAAGAGAGAAGTCTGTGACAAGGTAATTCAGAGCCTTTATGCACATACTTTTAGAAGCAGATTTGTTTCAAAGCCAAAGTAGCTTCATTCAAGTGATTTTAGATTACAAGAAATAATGATCACACAAGCTTTATACAATAAAATGGATACTGAACCAGAACTCTGCTTGTAGCTGTCACCAGTAACACCAAATTTTGATTTCCTTTGCAGCAAAAATTATTACATCCAAGTCATTAAAATGAAGTATATTTTTTCATATTTTTGTTAGTGGTGTTTAGTAGGTATTCAGTAAATTTATTTACTGAGTAATCAATAGGTTCCTTCATTCATAGTTTCTGTTTACATTGTATGAAATGTATTATAGCAACATTAACTGTAACATTTTGTTCAACTAAAATGTATTACATGAAACGTATTTATTGATGGGGTCTGCATTGATTTTTCAGATTGAGAAGGGTTCTTTGGGTATCTTAAGTTTGAAGGCCACTGGTCTATATCATTGGTGGGTAGATGGCTGATCAGGATCTACTGGCAGATTGCTAGATGAATTGCAATTGATCAACTACTGTTGCTCACTTACAAAAAAATAAAAATAAAAATCATTTGTTTCCTCAGGTAGTGAGCATATCTGATCACAGCATCCTCACGATGGAAATTTGTTTACGCATGCCACCTCAGTTTATGACTCATTAGCTATGAGGCTGAATTTGCTTCTGCCCATTAGCCAACATTTTTTACCTGGCTCTGTAGTTGGTGAACCTCTGAATTGACCCTGCAAGCTTAGATCTACCTAAACAAGACGAGGATAATAGTTATGATGGTGTATTTGGTTAAGTCCATGTGTAAAATGAAAAACAAGTGTTGTCATTTTTTGTGGCTGACAGGAACTTGTTTGTGCAACTAGGTACCTCTCCTTCCCTGGACTCAAATATATAAAGAAGCGATGCCCAAAGTACCAAAAGTCACTCTGAAGGCTCTGGCTCAGACTAGCACATACAGCTCAATGACTATGGGTAGGTTTGCATGACACACAAAGCCACCACAGCTTCAAAGCCATGCTGGCTTGGCATGTTGCCCTGACTTGATGTTCCCCTCATGGGGAGGCTTCTTTGTGGCTACAAAACTACATCAGTAAGTGTTGGCTGTTTGCATGGCTTTGTAGTCTGAAACTAGATGACCACTCAAGACCAGGTAAAACCCCAAACCTTACAGAGCTGATTCGCAACCGGGGAAGCAAGACTTGCTGTTCTGGTCAAGAGGCTCTAGGCAATGACAGTACACAGGCTGGCACAAAGGCCTGCTCTGCAAGCACCGACAGGAGCAGTGCCACAGATGGTGGCCATGGTATAGGATGGGTCTGCTGGGGATCTTCCTGAGAATGACCAGCAGAACAGTTTATCCTGTTGCTGTCTGGCACAGTAGCTGCTTGACAGCTGTTACCTCACACAGAGAACTCAGCATTCTCAGAAGCAAGCTGAGCATGGTGCAGCTCATCCTATCACTACGGCAGCCACTGGCAGAGAAGAAGAAGTGGTTTCGGTCAGTTTCTGAAAATGCTGTGCAGAATGCACTGTTCTCACTTGGTGCAGCAGATCTCAGCAGGCTGTAAGTTTTTCCCTGTTGTGCTTCAGAGCAGGATTCTTCCCCATTGTGCAAACAGGTTCCAGTCCTGAAGTTCAGCTTTCACCCTTGGTTGGTCAATGTGCAAGTGGTTTCCCAGTGCAAGGGGGCAGCCTGAAATGAGAGTCGACTCTATTGTGACTCAAGACACAAACACTGTGTGAATTGCTAGTGTGAACTGTCATGTCGTGCCAACTCAGCTGGTGGGTTCTTCCAGATGAGACATGTATGACAACATCCTGTCTTATTCATGGAATTCTAAAGGGGCTAGACATCTTCCACCCATAATCTCCCCATATTTTCCCCACCAGCTCTTCTACCTTTTTGCTTATCACAGAACAGCTACCATAATGTCTTCTAACTGGCAACGTAAGGTTCCTTCCATCTGCAAGTATACAATGTTCACTTAGTCCTTCCACAAATGTCATAAACAAGGCAGAGTTATTGCATGACAAAATCTAATCTTGGAAGCACATGGAGAAACAACTCCACATTGATTTATTGAAAAAGATGAGCAAAAGTGGTTTTTTTTGGGGGGGGGGAATTAGTCATTGATAGAGTTTGGCTAAGAACAGTCCCATTTCCAGGAAGGATCGGACTCCACTGAACTTCTGGATATGGGCACTTCTGGAGCACTCCAGAGAATCCTGTCTCTTCTTTCCCTGTTTGTAGCTACCAATTCTGCTGATCAAAGCTTACTTAAAATAAGTGCTCTCATTGACTATGGATCCCATTCAAGCTCCATATGGTTCAATTTACAAAGAGTGATGTGTTGCGGCCATCAGGTCTCTGGATCATTATTAAGACATCCCTTGGTGACATGAGACGTGTGCCTGGGTGACATGAGAAGCTATCGGAAGATATGGACGAAATGGCACGTTTTCATCTTAGCCTAGCGAAGGGGCAGGGAAAGTGCCTGAAGCCAGAGGTTAACTCTGCTGGCATTTACCTTAACAAGTTGATTGCAACAACTGCTGCTGCTGCTGAGGTCAGAGACGGTCGTTGGCACGGAAAGCCTCTTCCTATCCCTGCTCACTGCAGAACCTTTTGGGGTAGCTTTCCTGTGCACACAGAGCGGGGAGGGGAACAGAGACACGGCGAGGCTGGGGGACTACTGGAGAATAGGCAACAACGCCGTGCGTGGCTGACTGATCGGCGCCCAATATTTCCTCCTCCGTCGGACTTTCCCAGGAGCGCCCCTTCCAGGAGCCCCGCCGCAGCTCCTCCTCCGCCTCCACCGCCCCCTCTCAAAACTGCAGCCCTCCTCCCCTTTTCCAGGAGAGCCGGCCCCCTCTTCTCCAAGGGCCGCGGCCCGTCCTCCTTTTCTCCCTCGCCCGTGTTCCCAGACGCTCTCGGCGCCCCCTGCGCGCAGCCTCTCCCCCTCGCCTCTAGCGGGCTCCTCTCCCACGTGTTTGGCGCGGCGCTGCTGCGCCCCGCTGACAAGCAGGCCGTGGCCCTCCCTCAGACCCTCTCCCCAGCCCTCCCCTCATTCTTCCTGCCGTGCGCCGGGTAGCGCCTTTCCCCATTCCTGCTGCTGTAGCGGCAGCAGCATAAAAGCAGGGAGCCTTCACATTCCTGGCCCCGCGCTCAGGGTGGAAGGCTGCCGCCTGGCTGAAGTTAGCTGCGGTTTGCTCTCCTCAGTCGCAGTCGTAGCTGAGGGCGGGAGGGGTGCATTTTTCCACCCTCATCGCGGCCAATTTTGCCTCACTCAGGAGTCCTTGCAGTTAGCCTAAAACGACCCTTCGCGGGTGCGCTCCCCTACTTCTCCCCTTCTGCGGAAGGAACGGGAAATTTCCTCCCTTACTTCCCCCGACAGTTTTCTGTGAAATCTGCGCGCTTTCCAGTTATTCGGGAGGGAGAGAAGGGGGGAAGGGAGGAGGATGCAGCGCGGAGCGAGAGCAGCGGCGGCAGCACCAGCACCAGCAGCAGCCCCCTCGGCCGCCGCGACCTGCAGAGGATCTCGCTGAGAGAGGGAAGCCAACCCGCCGCAGCCGCCGCCGCCGCCGCCGCCGCCGCGAAGGGAGCGACGTTGGCTTCGTTTGGAAGGGAAGCGGCCCAGGAGAGAAGAAGAGGGGGGCTCCCGCAGGAGCAAGTCGGGATTTGGGGCTTGTGGGCAACCCCTCAGGTTTTCCTGCTGGCAGCGATGGGGAGACGGCGGAGGCTCTGCCTGCAGCCCTATTTCCTCTGGCTGGGCTGTGTGGCGCTTTGGGCGCAGGGAGCAGCCGGGCAGGCTAAGCCGCAGCAGGTCCGTCCCGCTGATGGAGCAGACGGCGGCAGCAGCAGCAGCAGCAGCAGCAGCAGCAGTCCTGCCTTGGGGAGACTGGAAGGAGGCACCGCGCCTGCCGCGGCCACCACCATCAACCGAGTGCGCAGGAGAGGCCAACAGGACGTTCTCAGGGGGTAGGAAAGCAGCGTTTCCTCACTCACTCATTGACTCACTCGCTTGCTCGCTCGCTCGCTCGCTCACCAACAGGGGAGGCTCCTTCTCACAAGCAGTAGCCGAGCGGGTCCCGATCCATTTCAGGCTGCGCGTGGGGACTTCTATGATTGTATGCTCTTTCACACACTAAACCGATCACTCTGTTTACACAAAGGGCTGCCCACGGAAGGACTAGCCGGACTTCTTGACAGGTTAGCTTTCCGCGTGCAGGGTTGCCCTCGCTCCCCGTCCCATTGTATCACGTGAGTCGTTACCTGCCCTAGTCTGAAGGAGTACAATCCGGATATAAGTTTACCTCGTTCTCCTATATCTGAGAACTAGGCCGCACACACACACTTAAACAACAGCAGACGACCTACTGGGACAACCGTCTCCAGTCTCTTTCCAGGTCCAAACCCGTCCATGCAGTCTCCTCAGAAATCTCTGGGCAATCCATGGGCGCCTTCTCCAACATCCACTTTACTCTGCTTCCACAGAACTTTTCATCTATCTACTCCCTGGCTAAGCAACTTAGCTTAGACCATTTTATTCTTAACTCTTAAATGCAAGCACCGCTCCCCCTGAATGCATCTGATTCCCAACTCTTCCATCCCCCCCATCTCATAGTTGCTACAACCACTATTTGAGGCTGACAGGAAATCACACTCTTTTCCTCTTGATTTCCCTTTCTTCAAGCACATTGTTAAAGCTCATGTGTATATTCTTCTTCCTCTCAAATACTCTAACCATCCTTGCTATCTCTAGCTGATGCTGTCCACAATTTGTTAGTCTCTGATCAACTGCCCAGTGATGGGCAGACTCCCATTGGCTAAAGAACTCTGTAAAGCAGGGGTGGAGAACTTGAGGCATGGCGCCAAATTCGGTCCTTCTGAAGTCTTAGACCAACCCTCTGGGTGTTCCCCGGGTGGCCATACCCCTTCTCCCCAACAACCAATCATTTGATGTTGTGTAGTTTTACTTCCATCCTGAAAGTCAAAATTCCTTTGCTAAGGCTTAGTTATTGGCAGCTTAGTTCTAATCTACATTAAACTAGTATTTTGGTCCCACCCCTTTGGCCTACTGGCATGTGGCCACTAAGAGGGTCTCCAAAATTGAATTCAGGCCTTTGGATGAAAGAGGTGCTTTGTCCCTTTATCTCCTGATAAAGTTTCTTTCACTAGGGCTGGCTTGCCATGATCAGCTGTTGACATAAAGGCCTAATCAAATTTTCTCCCCACCAAATTCTTTTACTTCAAACAGCCTTTTCGATTTTTTAAACTTCTCAGCACTAAACTCAACTATTAGACTTACCTGATGAAAGAACTGTGCAACCAGCTGCAGCATCCCATAAGTAATCCACATTTGTCTATAGGTTGCAGTAAGTCTAGGGCTCATCCAAACTCTTCTTCTGACCTTGCTTTTATCAGATTTCTATCACCAAAACTGTCTTGTACCCAAATGAGCACTATTAGAAACACTTTACAACATCAGTCACTTCCATATAATTGGCAGCCCTTAATAGAAGGCTATGACAGAGTGCCACAGCTTTCAAGATAATATAGATGTCCCTTTTCTTATTTATTGCTCAATAGAACTCTATAGAATAAATACCATTATGCATTAAGAAACCCTATGTAATAAACTGCAACCACTAGTTTACCACCACATCCACTGAGCAGCTAGTTCCATGCATATTTCCCTTCACCTTATCTTTACTAGCCTTTTGTTTTAAGGCACACATACATCCTTACAGCCACCTTTTTAAACATTTTGTTTTACCAATCTATCCTGTATGGTTTATCACAACTCTGTACATTACCCTCTAAACATTTTTGCATTCTGTTGGTTGGCTTGATTTAAACATTAATTTTAACTTTTGGTCTATGTTGGAAAGGTTTCTTTTTTACTAGTGTAAAAAAACTTTGCAAAAGTAAGCATGCATAAATATGTCATTAATAGCAATACCAAATGTGGCAAATACTGGTGCAATTCTGTGATCAAGTTTTAAGAGTCTTTGGTACAGCACCACTGGTGATTTCAATTAAAATTTGCTGAAAAAAACTGCTTTTCCAGACTGGATGAAGGAAGCTTAAAATGCCATCTTATGAATGATTAGTCCTTTTCATTTAAAATTTAATATGCTATTGTAAACCAGGCTTCCACATAAAATGTAATTATTTGCCTTAACATAGAAATGTTCTTGTAGATGTCTATTGTGTACATTTTCATGATTTCTAAAATTGCTACACTAGGCATGAATTTGTTCATTTTTCCTTCCTCTGCTTTCAGAATGGTTTAAAATGGAAACTTTAGTAAGTACTTGCTACTTAGTCCTTTATTTCCTATTTGCATCAGCTCCTTTGATTCAGCTCCCCCTTTGCTAAAGACATGGGTCTTGCCCCCTAGAGGGAAGAATTTGGTTAAATACTTGTTTTGTAGATGGCTCTATGAAATATAATTTGCTTGTTGTCTTTGTGGCTAATGCACTTTTTCTTCTGTAGAGCTAGAATCTGAATGTCTGTTTCCATTGACCTATATATTTTTTGTGTACACACTTGTTTGCATGTGACAGGCCAAATGTGTGTGGCTCCAGATTCCACTCCTACTGTTGTCCTGGATGGAAAACACTGCCTGGGGGAAATCAGTGTATTGTTCGTAAGTGTTCGCTTCAGATTTTACAACCTGTGCAATTCAAACTTCTTAAAATTTGAACTGCTAACATTTTAAAAAAAGGAAGCAAGAATTTAGTCTAGACTGGTTGCTAAATGCAGGCTTTCATTTGTATTTAAGAAATATAAATATATTATAGTTTCTAAGATATTGGGAATACAAAACTATTGATAAACACGTTGGTGTAGAAATTTACAAATCAAATGGTTAAAATTGTAAAATAGACACTCTAAAATGCTAAATGGAATACCACAGAAATAAATTGCACCTGAATTCAAATAACATCAAGATTTTTTTTAAATTTGGAATTTTAACGAATTTGGATTAGATTTGCTAAACTTCATCTTAATAGCTTCATTATTTTTTACACTTGCTATTGTGCCGAGAAAGCCGAGTACTGATATGATTTAGCAAATCATGAGGAAGTTAGTTCACATGTGGCTTGGACTAGTTAGGATGCAGCTCCACAGCATGCAACCAAGGTCAGGCCCTGGAACACATAAAAAATAAGGTCATGTACCAAGGTCATTTGGACTAGAGATCTGAGAGATCTGGGTATTGGCGATCTGAGAGAGCCATGCCATTGAGCTCACTGGGTGACTTTGGGCCAGTCACTCACTCTCAGGCTAACTTACTTCACAGCTATGCTGTTTCCAGGGTAAAATAGAGTTCTGTAAGCTGCCTTAATTTCTTCACGAGAGGAAAAAAGATGGGATAAATGAAAAGTAATTAGCAGCAGCAACACCAACAGCATCTAATAAGGGAAGGATTAGGCAGAAAGTGTTTCAGATTAGGAGGTTTTTTCCTGGCATATTTGGATTTTTTATGAAGTAAAACTGTAGTGCTGTGCATAGTTACTGAAATGTAAATCTTACTGAGCACAGCAGGATTGAGGCCTGCATTGTTCTTGTAGCTCATGGCCTAATCTTATGAATTGCTCTCCTGATATAGTAGCAGCTCATAAAATCAAGAACTCAGATTCCAGAGGTGGCATAGGGCCACAATCCATGATCTGAAGCTGAGGCTTAATCCTTAACCCTAGTGCTAGTGCAACAATAGCCATCAGTGCTGCTAGAATACATTGTCTGGGTCCTTGAATAGTGGGAGTACCTTCAACTTGACTTGTCTCTATGGTAAATCCTGCTTACCTATTCTAGGCCATATGCAAATATACCATGTGACAAAATTAAAGGGGTCTGAATTGGTGAAGGAAATTGTAAGCTCAGTTATGAAGAAGGTGTGCTGGTATTATTCTGGTACATCACTGTGAGTTCATATTCATTTATTTACCATAGCTTTTTCTATGATTCTAACATTAACTGGGCCAGATATCATAGATGATGACCTTAAGTTTACTTCAGGATTTCTGAGGCACAGTATGATTGCATACTTCCTAACACAGAAAAGCAATCTCTAGCACAAACCTGTTTTTAAGTATTTAATATTGCACTGTTTCCAATGGTAGAGGACTGATCTTTGTGTTTATTTTATTACTGTTTTCAGGAAGAGAATAAATGAACATGCACACATTTCATTTATAATACAACTCAAACTTCAGAGCATTTTTACCCATAATGCTTAAATAGGCTCCAGCTTAAATTGGTACATAGCACAAATGTAGAACTTTCCTTGGCTATACCTTTTCTGTATTAAATTCCACGTTAACTGTATTTACTGTCTCACAGCTGCACAAATAGCATAAAAGCACATTAAAGCTTCATGTGTGAAGATATGGTTAGAATCCCCAGCTAGTACAATGAATAGCATTACTATATATGAAATACTTGGAGTGCACAGGAGTTCAACTGTCAGTCCTTTAAAAACCTTCTAGATGGGGTCAGATAACAAAAATATTCATATAAATTTACTTGTCCCAGCCTTATTTCTTAAAGAATGAAAACCCTGCTTTCAATATTTCTTAACGGAGGCTGTGATCCTACCGCTACTCCTGACCTGGCAGTAAACCCTATTTGTATAAATGGACTTGCTACTGAGTAAATATACACAGGATTGAGTGGTGAAAGGATGAATCTTGTCTATTGAACTTCAGCTGTAAAAAATGCATTATTGTTTGCAGAATGAAACCTTAGTTGTAAAAGGACAATTTGTTCATCTTTGTACTGCATGGCTGCCACACTTAAACTATATTGTTTCTAAAATGAAGTCAGTGGTTTATTTACAATTACTATTTCTAGGAAGTATTTGAATGAATAGTATCTCAGAAAAATAAATCCTTAACATCTCCTTGTTTAACACTAGAGATAATCATGTGTCTTTACAACATGGATTTTTACAAGGACTTCAAAGGTGCAGATGTTAAGCCTAGTGCTGTGAATGCTTTGGTTAGAAAAAGTCAGTAGAAGGATTGTTTGAAGATAACATTATCAGTTGGAAAGTCATAGTTTGGACTTTTAGGGCTAAAACAGATGAGATGTTCAGTGTGTGAATGCATTTTACATAACTGCTTTTTATTGTCAAAATTGCACCAGGGGTTGGGAATGAAAGTGTGGGAAGGAGGAGGGTTAATCTTTTTTTCCCCCTCACACACAGTCCTCACACAGAAGATATCCAAACCATGTGAAATTACTATGGCCTCTCGGAGGGAAACTTCCACTGGCATGAAAGGTGGAGAAACTGCTCATGATTGCGCTCACTGAGATTCACCAGACTCGATTCTATAGCTCAATTTTATTTTTTGCTTGGTCGTTTGTTCAAAAGTTCCCAATTTGAATGGGAAAAGTGTACCTTTTCCAAAAATCCTTGCTTCTCCTTTCATTGACTAGAGTGAAAAAATATTTTTTTTGAAACATGCAGTCTGAAATGTGCAGTTTTCCAAACACAATTGCGAGTTTAGCAATTTTTAAACTTTTTAAAAAGGGTTTTTTTGTGCTTCAAATTATGGCTCCATTCATACAAGATGACAAACTATCCTGTGTGACTACAATGGTTCGTGGGTTTTGTTTTTGTTTTTACCATGATCTTGCTGACAGATGATCTTACTTTATCATGGTTTCCATTCTTCCTGCTCAGTTCTCCCGGTGTTGGCATGTATCCTATGAGCCACTGTGCCTGAAATTCCATCTGAAGGTGCATTTTGTCCTGCCTAGATGACCTGCCTCTTGCTCATTGGTCCATATATAGAGGCTGGATGACTGGAGTGGCTCCTACAGTTGCTACTCTTTCCAGAGGATTCAGTGGTAGTTGCATACCATGGCTGTGTCTCTCAGTTCAGGCAATATGACAAGCCATGGTGTAGCTAAACCATAGAGCCAACTATTATGGTTTGCCAAACTTACCATGGTGAAATACCATGAAACGGTTCCGACATGACAGATCAATAGTAAAAAACCACCATGGGTGGTTGTGCTCTCTGAACACAGCCTTTGAGTGTTGCAAGTTCAGATGATGTGAAAACCGAAATGAAATCCTCATATAACTCTAATTGGCACCAGTGTATGTGTGGTATGGACATTCATTGGAACCACATAGTGTGTGTGTGTGTGGAGGGGGTAGAAGAATTAACCCCTTTTTCTGCCATATCCTTGTTCCACTTGTCCTCTTACCCTCCTTTACTGCAGTGATTATTTTGATAGTAAAAATGTACCACTAATGCATTCAGACATTTATTTTCGTACCTGTTTTGATCTTCAGCCTTATGTATTATTTTGTGTTAGATTCCTCTGATACTGACTTCGTGTTATCTTTACATAGTTTAGTGCTGCATATTTCTTCTTAGAGAACTAGGACTTGGTGCCTGCTCTAACATGCTCTGAAATTCTGACTGCAACAGAACAGGAGGCTATCTCTGCAGCTCTGTCTCTGCTGGCAATAAAAGAAGCGTAACGAAACAAAACACAAAATAATCCAGACTTTCCTACACTGATGCATCCAGATGTGTTAGCTTTTTGCTCCTGCAATCAGTATGGTCTGTGCTTTACCAGTTCTGTAATGCTAAAGTTGTAGGACTTTTTAATCTAAACATCCTAAGGGTCCATCCTTGAACATTTATTCAACAATTTAAGCTTGCAAGTGTTTTAATTCATTATTGTCTTCCACAGCAATTTGTAGAAATAGTTGTGGTGATGGATTTTGTTCTCGTCCTAACATGTGCACTTGCTCCTCTGGACAGATCTTACCAACCTGTGGAACAAAATCTAGTAAGTCCTGAATACATGTGTGCATGCATGTATACACACACATATCTGTAATTTAATAAGCTTCTATTTGTAATGTTTAGAAAGAGAATATCATTTTGTGCTAGGGTTTGGTTTACAGGCATATAAATAGTAAAGGCATGAGCCAGATATCCTTCTCATCAGCCTTACCCCCTCTAGCATGCAGCATGGTGCTTTCCATAGAGGAGTTTCCTGCTTCCTACATGCCCTTGCTCCATTGAGAGTTCTCCTGATGCAGAAAGTGTCCTTACCAGATGCTTGTGTACAGAGCATATAAGAGCCAAATTATACTTCTTTGTTATCCACACTTTTTAAATCTGACCACCCTTGGTTTGCTGGAAAAACAACTGTGTGGTGCCTCAATCCAGAACATGCTGCCTATTCAGGACAGGTCTCTGTTTTGTTCTCCTCTCCAAAAACCTTTCCCCTAGTGCTATTTCCTCCTGAAGGTACTAGGCATCATCCATCTCAGTCCTCCTGTTCCTGTTAGGAGTAAATAGTAATTGAGTGACAATTTTGGCAGGAAACAGACACACACACACACACGATGGATTAGAAACATGTTCTTCAAAATAAAAGCAAGCAGTTCAAGGATTTTTACCAGTGTGAATAACATGTGTACATTGGCCTAAGGATGTGACTGAATTGGATGTTGTATGTGAAAACACAGATTTATAATATGAATGAACATCAATCCTAGGACAGTTAGAGGTACGTGGATACAAAGTTCTGCATGTTTGTATCTCTAACTGGATGAGAAACTCTGTATGTAAAAAGGTGCTGCATTTCAAGTGAAGCACCTGGGACTGTGAGTACATAGAAGAGTAAAAGAGGTCGAATTCCGGCTGATCAGGTATTCAGGAGTGGCAGATTGGTATATTTATTCAGGCCATTCCTTTCCCTTTCCCCACTAAACAATTGATCAGTTTCTTTTATTGGACTGTATACATACAACCTTGGCTGCCACATGTATTCTTTCCTGGACTGAATATACCATATTCCCATGTTTAAGTAAAATTAGACCAGTCAGCAATTTTATAGCATGATATAGACTATATATACTAGGCACTGTATAAAAATAAAACCAACAACTTTTAGACTAACAAAATTAAACAACTCACCAAATTCTGACTATTTTCTTGATTACATACTTTGGGATATGAAAGAAAAAAATGAATTGCTATAAGCATGGCTAAGAAATTTAAGATAAAGTATAAAGGAGATAAAGATAAAAGAGCTTTAACTTGATAACAGAAAGCTAAAGGAATGGGAAGAAATTTAAGAATATGATATGAATTAGAGGAAAAATAATATTTTGGATTAGGCACCCTACAGGAGAAAGGTACAGTTATCTCTGCTTTCGTAATGGAGAATTCAGAATCTCTCCCTCCCTCTCTCCCTCCCTCCCTCCTTCTCTCACACATGCACACACTGCTTTTGTCAGAGAAGAGGAGATGGTAGAGAGTACATATATCATGAACAATGTGATAGTACAGAAGGAAGGGAGAGAAATATGTCAGAAAGAATGTGTAAAGAGAAAGAGGTGAAAGTTTCTGCTAGGGGTTGCTGACTGGCTCGGAGGGGATCCTGAAGAGAGTTATATGTGTTTTGGAATGTTCCAGGCAGGTTATTACCTGCAGGTCTATCTTAAATAATAATCTATCTTAAATCACTTTTAAGGTTACAGTAAAGTCCCTCTAGTTAATGATGTGATAAAAGATATGGCACATAATATTGTGGTTACTTGCCTAAGTAATGTTTTAATAGCTAGATTTGTTTTGCTGCATGTTGTTTTGATACTTGTAGCCTTCACCAAATTTGGCTTCCTAAGATATCAAATCAATAATTACTAAGTAACTAATTATTTATATTTTTCTTTAGTACAACAGTGCAATATCAGATGCATGAATGGTGGTACCTGCCTAGATGACCAGTGCCAGTGCCAAAAGGGGTATATTGGTGCTTATTGTGGACAACGTAAGTAGAAAATCGGAGTCTGTCTGAGTGATCCTTGCTTAAGTAACACAGGCATAGCACATTCCAGTGTCCTGATCTTTTATGATAGCTATTGTCGCATCTGAATATGGGAGACCAGGGTTCAAAGCCCTTTTCACTGTTCAAGCTCACAGGATAGCCTTGATCAAATAATTGTCTGTCACTCAGTTGGGTTTGTTATTAGCTTACTCTTTAAGGAAAGAGTTAGAAATAATACAACAGATCTGTTTGGATAACAGTAGTAGTATTGTATTCTTTGAATGTCTTCTCTGCACAGAAATTTCTGGTGCCCTCATTCAATATTTGCAATGTGTTTGTGTGAAATGAAATGAAATGAAATGAAACAGTGTGAAATGGTCACAGAAATAAGTACAGGTTACCTCTCAACACTTGAGTTCAACAACACATTATAGATTTTGTAAGCTCTAACATTAATGGCAACAAAGAAGGAGAGGTTCTCATCCTAGATTGCCATATAAAGAGAAACAGGAGTACACACTGAGTTTCTTAGACACATTGCTGTTAATTTTTTGTTGCACAAGTGGTGAATCCTGCTTGTATAATGGAATTGGTGGGAGGGACCATTTCCACAATATGTGCTTCATTTTATTGTGCATTTGAATTAGAGTTTCATTCACCTACTTGCATTGTTCTAGCAACATCCAACCATATTTAGTATCAAGGCCACAAATATGAATTTCATTTTATTTCAGTATTCTTAGAAAAAGCTAAAAAGAAGCTTTTAGGCCACCTTGAGAAAAAGTGTTTGCAAGTTGGTGGGTAGGTTTTCTGTTACTTCCAGCATATTTTTGCACACTCCATGATTTGCTGTGGCTTGTTTCTCCCTCTCAGTCCTCAGCCTACTTCTGGCAGCTACTCCATGGAACTATGCTGCATAAATCCTTGTTCCCCCATTCCTTGTGTCAACACCTTTTCTGCATTTCATCTGATGGGGTTGCTGGCCAATGTGGGAAACTTCCCCTCCCACAACAGATGGGAAAAAGGAAACAATTTTCAAAATCCTTATGAATGCAGGAATGCATTAGCAAACTTTAAGCGGGCAGGTTGTGCAAGAACATCACACCAGCTGTGTACTATTTAGCAAATAATTCCCCTTTTATCTGTGTCCTTCATTTTGCCATGTCCCTTACAGTTCAGTAAGAACTCCTATGGGAGGGTGCAATTTTTTGAAAAAAAAGGGGGTTAGGGATTGGGATGCCCTTCCTGCAAAGAAGCTTTCAAGGGTTTGTTGAAAAAAGTTCTTACTCAGAAAAGTCAGAGTTAGAATATGCAGTTCAAATGACAAGGCCAGAGGACCCTGAAATAATTCAGGCAGCTACTGGGCATTAGACAGTTTCAAATACTGTGGAAAAGTTTAGTGAGTATGCAAATAAGAAGTGGGCAGACAGAACATCAAAAATTTTATGATATAGCATCACGTAAAGAGAGCAGACCAGCTAAGAATTGTCAGACACTCCAAGTTGTTGTTTCTTAAATAAGATTTTTTTGTTTTGTTTTTTTCATTTCAACTTGGAAGGGAGGAAAGTTATTAAGCTTAGAACTAGTCTGGAATTGAGCCTCTTCTCTGTAATGGCCAGTTCTAACTTTGTTATTTTTTTTTGTTAGTGATTCCTGCCATATTCTTCATTTATACTTTAAATCTTGTCTGGCTGGTCAGCTTAACAGAATAAAGAGTTTTTGTTAGAAACCTATTCTCCTTGTTTGCTTGGAACCCCTGGGAAGAGAACAGCAACAACTTTTTTTTCCTGCCCTGAAATAAGTGCAAATGTAATCTCTGTGATTCTGATTTAAGATTTGCATACATATTCCCTTGCTAGTGTCACAGCCATTCTCCTACATCCCTTCTCAGCCTCAGGATGTATTTTTAATTATTTTTTTCTTGAAGAAAGGACACTAGAGAGTTAATGAGTGCCTGGCATTTTGTGTGGCATTCATGTTCATTGTACTGCTTTGCGCTACAATTCATATATCTGCCTCTGGTTTAATGCCCTGTGATACATTTTGTGCAAATTTTCTTTCCATTCTACTATTCTGCCATGAATTTTGCATAATTTCCTTGTACGGTCAATGTTCTGGTCATGATCTTCCAGTTAATGAGTTGAAAGGATTTTCCTATATAATTCATGTCCTGGTCCATTTCCTCCTCCACTTTCAACTTCTCCCCTTCAGTGTTGTGCTTGTCCAGCATCTAAAGTGTAGAATGTTCCTTTCCATCCCTTTTAAAACTATGAGTCTTTCACTGAATGTGTGTGGATGGCATTCTGAATACAATGGGTTTTCCAAATTAGAACTTGCTGTTGACCATATAAGATGATTTTTCGAACAGCACATATATGGAATCTATAATTCACTTCCAAAATGACAAACTTTGTAAATACCTAGTGATTGGTTACTAATAAAGCAGTAATCAGAGGCATTGTTTCTCAAAAAAAGACTAGATAAAATCCAAATGATTCCAAAGGCCAATCTGGGAGCTCCTGATCTCTTTACCATGGAAAGGAATCTGTAATTGGATTCATTATGGGATGCTTCGCACAACTCCAGGGTGCACCAATTTTGCCTATGATTGATGCATAACTGATTTTGTGGAAGAAGTGGGGAGAAGTACATTTCAGAACAATTAGGGTTGCTTTTCTTTCCTTTCTCATGATATCACAAATTTAGGCAACAGGTGACATATGCAATACATTGGATCAGATTTTCAAACCATTTACAAGTGCAATATAGTCTCAGACTCCTGTGCATCTGCCCACCTGTATCCACCATAACTTCAAAACTTCATTCAACATATGAAATCACAGGGAGAATATCCATGGATACAAGAGGAACTTTTCTTTACAAAGTTTCCCTCTACAAGGAGAGGGAGATAAATATAATAAAGGAAGGGGCAAGGACCAGGGTACTGCCTCTCCTCATAGGTATATTAAAACCTCTTTCTGGACAGACTGTCCTTAAAACAGACTATCCTAAACCACAATTTGATACTTGTTGGCTGGGGTTGACTGAAATAATAGTTTGGTACATTTTGAGGCATATTGTGGTTCACTGGGTTCACTGAGAACCTGAGAGGCAATTTAGAAATTCTGGAGTACCAGAATGAGGTGAGGAGAGATGGGCAGAAGGAAGAAAGACAGTGCATGTCCAAGACTTGACTCTCCTTAAACACATAATACCAAAACAATGCTTTACTGCCACCTTTGAACAAAGTCTTTATTCAGGGACAGTGATTTAAGTATAAGAAGGAGCAACAGACATTGACAACAGTAGACAGAATCTTCCCTTTTCTTCGTCTGGCAATCCAAGGTTCTTTCTCACATTTTTCATGCCTGTTGTTGTTTCATTCCATTTCTGCTTCTTTTTCTCCTTCCTTTTGTTATGTTGCTTTGCATAGTCCTTTAATTTCAATCATTTGTCTGCAACTGTTTCTCTGTTCTCTACATGGTCCATTGCTTCCCCATTACACATCAGTGAGGGTGAAGATCTGATCTTGCCATAAACTATGAAGTTATTTTAGCCAGATGTGAAGACTTGACTTATCACTCCCTATATTGCTGACATTAGGGCATGAGGGACATTGCTTATGTAGACAAAATGGTTCCACCCATGCAGAAGGGCAATGTTAAAGGTTTACAGGCATACAAAAAATCTTGTTGGGAGGAAAATTCCTCCCAACATAATAGCTCAATGAGGATTGGGCATGCCCATTAACCTCAGAATGCTGACAGCTGGTGGTGGGAAAGAAAAATGGATTGGAGGAAAAATGGAATGGCAGAACTTGAAGTAGGGCATGACTGACAAACTGGATGTAGATACAGAAACTCTTGACACTATAGTGTTTGTTTTGTAGCAGGTTCCACTTGTGTATATTGAATTGAAATTCACATAAAATTAGACAAATTCTATTATTTTTGGTTATCATCATGTAACCATTTGTTAAATATGCTTATTTGATATTTCAAAACAATGTTCCTCCATGTGGTATCATAATTCATCCACTATATATCATAAAAGCAACACAGAGGAATTGCTCTTCTGTGTATAGATGAGTGAGACATAATTCAGTTTAATGAGTCCTGATAAGTAACAGAATATCTTGAGATAATGGTACATTTTATGTTTTCCCTTATGCTGTAAGGGGATAGTTCTAGCACACATCAAAGTTTTCCATCTCCTTTTACCGCCAGCTTAAATGATTTATTCACTCCCTACTTCAGTGTTGCTTTGGCACAAGAAAAGTGAATGCTTTCAAACCTGACTAGAAGGTGTGGGGGCCTTGATCTGGAAAACTGCCAAAAACATTGAGACTAAATCACATTTAGCTGTTGGTTGAGGAAACTGTAAAGACAGTGGAACCTTCACATGGTTGCAGTTTGCTCTGTAACAGTGGAATGAAGCCATTAAAGATGTAGATTCTTTTCACCTTTATAGGTTGAACTATAATGCTCACTGGTGAAGGAATTTCATGTTGTAATTATACTGTGTAAGTGTAGCCTAACAAAAGGGAAACTCTTGCAAGAACAGTACGACAGTTCCTGCAGAAATAGTTGATTCAGATTTCAAACTGAGTAGACCAATCAGTGCAAAGGCCCAATGAGTTTCAAACACAAATGACCATCAATACAATTATTAACGTGGAGGAAAAGGAGTTTTGAATACATAGGTGAGTTCTTCCTTTTCCCCAGGCCTTTTCTCAGGTATGCCTGATAAGAAAAATCAAACTTTGAAGAAGCAATAAAGTTTTAAAAAGTTGCTGCACAAGGTGCTATAATTTATCCATTGTAGTTTATAAAAGCAGTACAGACTTCGTTCAGACTTGTTTGGAGAAGCACAACTTAAAAAAAAAAAAAAAAACCTTCCTTGCTCATTCATGTATTTTCTTAGCACATGCCCTTCAGAAAAGATCTTGCCTGTGAGGGAGAAAGTAAAATGTCCCTGTCTATTCAATCTCATATTTATTTAAAGTCACACAAACAGACTGAAGTAGGACAATCTATGACTTGAAACATATTTGGCCATTTTACACTGCTCTATGTTTATTTTAAGGGTTGAATAAATTGGTTTCTATATCCACTTAGGGCAGTTCTTGTGTTGCTATTTCTAAATTATGTGCACTCCTTAGCCATCATACACTGCTGTCTTTATAAGATTCCCCATAGTTACTAATGCCCACACTTCATGCTCATATTGTATGAGAGCAAGATTACTGAATTTCCCATGAAGGTGGTCAAAAAAATTCTCCATGCCTTCATAGGAGCCATGTGTTTACATGTTAAGAATGTTATGAGGTAGAAAATCTTAAAGTGTTGTTATCATAACCCTGTGCCCCAAAGCATAACTGAACTTTGATTTTTGCAGAATGAATGTTAACCCATTAGCAAAAAAAACCCATTATTTTTTCCAGCACTGCAATTGAATAGCATTGTTTTCCCCCTTCTCATATTCTTCTCTGCCAAGCCACACTTACTCTGACCTTGTCAACAGACTTTTCTTTAGCTCTTGGCATGTCCTTCCCCTTCTCCTGCTATCTGCATATGTGCATTTTGCCTCTTCTGTTCCCAGACATTGTGGCACTACAGACAAATGTCAGGTCCCCTGAGGTGCCTAGATATGGAAGGGAGTGGAGTTGTTCTGCTGTATGTAAATACTTGTTTTCTTAGAGGCCCAGTCAAAAATCTTGGGGGCTATAAAAGGAAATGTTTCTTTGCAGAATTGATTTGATTTTCACATAATAGGCTAGGAAGTTTCTGCTTTGATTATTATGTAGTATAAATTATTTGTAGGGTTAATTCCTACATCATTATTAGATAAAGATTTTCTTAGGTGTGCTTTTTTCTTCTTGAAATAAATTATAACTTGCAGTTGTCTCATACTGTATATGTAAGATAACTCTTAACTTAATCCCTATTCATTTCAACTAGTCTAGCCTAAGTAGGATTTAGGTTGGATTTCATCCTATATTTGAAAGATATTCTTAAATATATATGGGTACGACCTTCATTTAAACTGCATCTAGATAAGAGGGGATTTTTAAGCATCAGAAAAATCTTTTGATATAATGCCCACATTACTTTCTCCTTGCTATGCATTTATGATTGGTTTATTGGTTCCCCACAGCAGTTGTGAACAGCTGGTGCAACTTATATAAAAATTGTTCATGTGTGTGATTATTTGTATAGCACTGTAAATCCTTTCATCTATTTCAGAAAGGTTAGGGTTACTATTTCACAGATAAGTCTATTGAAGAGATTGAACAGAAACCCAAGACTGCTGAACCTCCCTAATGCCAGTAGTGTCCCTGCCTTCAGTTGACTGGTTTATTGATTGTAAACTGCTATGAGGCCAGGCTCTTTTATCTTTTACTTTTACTTGAAAAACAGATTACACTCCTACCCCACACACGCTCCCTCTGCTCTGTACGTGTGTGCATGTTTACTTGATTGTTCATTTTGTGGATCTGATAAATTAGGCCTTTAACTATGAAAGCTCATAGTCTAGTAGATTAGTTAGTCTTTAAGGTTGTATAGGCTTCTGGATCATCTTTGCTGCAATAGACGAATGCAGCCCACTATTGTAGAATCTACTCATGTTCTGTGTGCTTCATTCTGCTGCAGATCTTACTTATCCTGTTGTTTGACAGCAAGTGCAGGAGATCTCAGCCATGAAAGAAAGTAATTTCTCATGAAAGCAATTCTAAAGCTTCTTGCAGGTTTTACTTGAGCTTCATGTTGTTTATAATGATGATTTAAAACATGTAACTAATGTATTTGCTCAGTAGGACTTCAAAAGGATATGTTCAATATTTTATTTTATTTTATTTTGAAACACAGCTGTCTGTGAAAATGGATGCCAGAATGGTGGTCGCTGCATTGGACCCAACCGCTGTGCATGTGTATATGGATTTACAGGCCCACAGTGTGAAAGAGGTAAAAACTAAATATTGGAAATATACTTAAAACCAGAGTGTTATCCTGTTCAGTTCTGGAGTTCTAAAGAGAAATAGGGGGTTAGAGAAATTGTTAGAGGTGATAAGCCATATAATATGCTTAGCTCAGGAGTTGCAGGGGAAAAATGAATCAAAAAATTGGTCTCTGTATCCATTAGGTAATATAAAATAATTTGGTTTAATATGCTAATTTTTATTTTTATTAGACTTTAGATTCCAAAAGCAATTCTTTTGTATAGCATTCAAGGAATATTTCCTTAGTATATGGTGCCTTGTAATAACTAAGGCACTTATAGTATTGTGGTTCTGGGTCAGCAGATATCACTAGCAAGCTATGTCTTAGATGGCTATTACTTGTGTTTTAGGGCAAATTCCTTAAGGAGGAAATAGTAAATTAGTTAGTCCCTAGTGCACAGTGTCCATTGTCTGCAGTTTAAGACAAAAGCAATTAGCTAGCTAAAAAAGAACCACTAATAGTTAGATCATGAAATGCAGAGTAGTAACTAGGTCTTGATGAGTCAAGTCCCCCACCCTGAGGAATTAAGCAGGTCCAACTGGGGTATAGTTTTGACTTCCTAGACAAGAGGATGTCTTCTGCGGCAGGGGTTGGAAGGCAATGTCTCAGATTAGCCTGGAGAGACTGGTCCCATCCTTATGCCTGTGTACTCCTCTGCTCTTCCCTTGCATCTCTTACTCTTGTAGCACTTGACCCAGAATGGAATATTATTCAATTACATTTATTACATTTATATACTGCCCAATAGCCAGAGTTCTCACAGCAGTTTACAAAACTTAAAAACATATATACAGTGCAATAATTATAAAGAATTAACATGCAAAATAGAAAAACATATTTAAGTAATAGACAATAAAAATCTAAGCATCTGTTTAAAAGCCTCATCATATACTGCAAAATGCCTGGGGACAGAAGAAAGTGTTCACCTGATGCTGAGAAGCTGACCAAGTTGGCACCGGCAAATTCCATTGCAAAGAATTCCACAAGTGGGGAGCTAAGGTCCTCTCCCTTGTTGCCATTCTCTGAATCTTCCTAGAGGAGGCACCTGGAGAAGAGCCTTAGTTGATAAACATATGCTGTGGGTATGTCCATACTAGTAGACGTGCTCCAAGCCCTGGCCAGGAGATGCTATGGCTTGCTGTGTTATCTGAACATGGGTTGTGGGGGATATTTGATCTTTAAACATCCCTTAATATTTTAAAACCATGGTTTATCCTCTGATGACCCACACTGCCTGAGTTTGGACAGCACAAAGAAGACACAGCAAACTATGATGAGGCTTGCTTATTAATACAGTGGACAATACATACTACAGTGCCCTAAGGGTTATTTAAGCACTCAGTGGGCTGTTGTAGCAAGTAAATCAGATCAATGTCAGACTGGTTTTTACTTGAGCTGAAGTGATCCTAATTTCTGCTGCTTTGCATAGTAAGAAACCATTTTAACAACAGTTTTTGTAGAATAAAAGTTTCTTTTGTGCCTTGTACAAAAACAGTAGAAGCTTAGTAGTAAATAGTTTAAAATGGTGGCAATTAGCCTTTTATGTCATGGCTTTGAAATAACATAATTTGTTGTACATAATTTGAAATGAATGTTTAATTATGTAGCCAAAATTTCCCAAGATTTTTTGGTCAATTGGACTGATATTTGTTCAGTGCAATGTTTACTGGGGCTTCTTAGTAAGTGTGTTTAGGATTGCAGCCTTAAGGAATTTATTGTCTTAATATTTGTTATTGTACTTAAAATACAGAGCTTTTATAGTTCTTTAAATTAAGATAATTTGAATTAGGCATTTTCTCTGTAATATGGAACACATGTAGTTTTCCTTCAGTTTGGACTCCAAAACTCAGTGGTATGATAAAGCGTGACTGCTTGTTCAGCTATCTGGGTTCCTAGCAGACTAATTTCCGGGCTGGAGACAGAAGACTGAGCAGCAACTAATCACTGGCATGATTGCAATATATTTAACTTGAAGATTTGCTGCTGGTATATAAGAAAGCATAACCTCTTTTGAACTTTCTTAGCCATGCTTTTCTGTCTACCCTTTTCTATCCAGTAATGGAAATAGTTATTTTGGGCAGTTCTGCTTCTTGGCTTTGAAAATATAAGCTCTGCTTCTTTATTTTGAAGACAATCTAAAAGAATTTTCTTTGTGAACCAAAAGCTTTGTCTGTACAATATGAATTTCATGAAAATTATGAAAAAATCAAATTTCATTAGAAATAATGAAAAGTTACACATCTTAAGCATTTATTTATTTATTTAGCAGACTTATATGCCGCCCCATTCGCCTCAGCCTCGGGGCGTCTTACAACATAAATAAATATCATCAATACAATGAAATACAGTTGGAGACATCCTGGTCAAAGTTGTTAAAATCAATAAATAAAATCAACAATTAAAATGACGTTTAAATAAAAAAGTCTTGGCCTGGCGCCGAAAAGCAAATGACGGCACGAGGCGGACCTCTCTGGGGAGCGCATTCCATAGGTTGGGCGCCACCGCAGAGAAAGCCCTCCTCCGGGTACTCACCCTCCTAATGTCCTTCACGGAGGGCTCCCGGAGAAGGGCTTCTGCCGCCGATCTCAAGGGGCAGGAGGGCATGTATGGACGTAAGCATTCCTTTAGGTAACCAGGACCTAAGCCATTAAGGGCTTTATGGGTGATAACCAACACCTTGAATTGGGCCCTTACTTCAGTGGGGAGCCAGTGAAGCTGATGGAGGACTGGAGTTATGTGAGCACAATGCCCAGTCCCCATCAGCAGCCTGGCAGCTCTGTTTTGCACCAGCTGAAGTATCTGGACCGTCTTCAAGGGCAGCCCCACGTAGAGCACATTACAGAAGTCTAGTCAGGAAGTTACCAATGCGTGTGTCACTGTCACCAGGCAGTCATTCTCCAGGTAGGGACACAGCTGGTGAATCAGCCGAAGCTGAAAGAAAGCGCTCCTCGCCACCGCTGTTACTTGAGCTTCCAGTGAAAGCTCAGGGTCGAGGAGCACTCCCAAGCTGCGGACCTTGTCCTTAAGAGGGAGTACAACCCCATTCAGGACAAGGTCAAGGTCCCCTTCCCCGAAGCCCAACCCGCCTACCAACAAGACCTCCGTTTTGTCTGGATTGAGCTTCAGTTTATTGGCCCTCATCCAGCCCATTACCTCAGCCAGGCACCAGTTCAGTACAGCCACTGCCTCACATGGATTGGTTGAAAATGAGAGGTAGAGTTGGGTATCATCAGCGTACTGATGATTCTGCAGCCCACACCTCCTAATGACCTCTCCCAGCGGTTTCATGTAGATGTTAAATGGCAAGGGAGACAAAATGCATCCCTGCGGAACTCCATGGCATAACTGCCATGGTGCAGAGCCATAGTCCCCCAGCACCACCTTCTGGAATCGGCCATTGAGATAGGAGTGGAAACACTGCAAAGCAGTGCCTCCAACCCCCAGTCCTGCTAGCCTATCCAGAAGGATACCATGGTCAATGGTATCAAAAGCTGCTGAGAGGCCCAGGAGGACCAACAGGGACACACTCCCCCTGTCTCTCTCCCTGCATAGGTCATCATACAGGGTGATCAAGGCAGATTCAGTACCATACCCATGTCTGAAGCCGGACTGAAATGGGTCCAGATGATCAGTTTCATCCAAGAGTGCTTGGAGTTGTCCCACCACCATCCGCTCCAACACCTTGCCCAAAAACGGAATGTTGGCCACTGGTGTATAATTGGTGGCCATCTCTGGATCCAGGGATGCCTTCTTTAGGACTGGTCAGACTACCGCCTCCTTTAAAGGGGCAGGTTCCCTGCCATCCCTCTGAGAGGCATTGACAACCTCCAGGATCCAGGTTCCTATCCTGTGCTTGGCGTTGTTAAGTAGCCAAGATGGGCAAGGGTCCAATGGGCAGGTGGTGGGGTGTGCTTGTCCAAGCACCTTGTCCACATCATCAGGCCACAATAACTGAAACTCATCCTACAAATTAGGACCAGACGCCAACATTGGTTCCTCCACTGAAGGCTCTGAATTACTAGTGGAGTCCAGCTCGTGATGAATCTGAGCAATTTTCTCCTTAAAATGCTTGGCAAAGTCGTCACGGCGGGCCCTCGAGGGTAGTACAGGGTCTTTCTTGGGGCCAGGATGAACCAGCTCTTGTACACCCAAAAAAGCTCTGCCAGATGGCATTGTGAGGAGGCAATGGAAGCGGAGAAGAATTTCTTTTTCACTGCCCTCACCGCCATAGCATAAGCTTGATAATGAGCTCTCAAGTGTGTTTGGTCAGATTCATCCCATGATTTCCTCCACCTGCGTTCTAGACCTCTCCCAACCTGCTTCATTCAGGTGTATACCAAGGAGAAGAATGGGCTCTGCCCAGTGGGAGAGGACGCTTGGGAGCGATCATGTCAATAGCCCTGGTCATTTCCCCATTCTATAGTTTGACCAGAGCCTCGACAGGAGCACCAGTCTTGTCAACTGGGAATTCCCCCAGGGCTTTCAGGAATCCATCCGGATCCATCCGGCTCTGGGGGCGGACCAACATAATTGGGTCCGCACCCTTACAGAGAGAAAGGCCGCTCTCGAGCTCAAACCTCACGAGGAAGTGATCTGGCCATGACAGGGGAGTCAGACACAACTTCCTCACCCTCAGATCACCCTCAGATCTTCTTGCCCCGTCAAGAAAACCAGGTCCAGAGTATGTCCACGTTCATGGGTCGGGCCAACGACATGTTGAAACAGCCCCATGACCGCCATGGCGGCCATGAAGTCCTGAGCCGCCCCAGTCATGTCATTTAAAAATGGCATGGGTTGCACTGTATGTGAGAGACACATATATCTGCACGGAAAATTCAAGAAGAAGAACTTAGTAGCCCCATTGAAAGACTCTGGCTAAATTTAAAGGGAGAAAAAAAAATAAGAAAAACATAGTTGTTGGCATATATTACTGTCTACCCAGTCAAAAAAGAGGACAAGGATGGAAGCTTCGAAAAGCAACTCACCAGCATTTCCAAGAATGATGTAGTCATTATGGGGAACTTCAATTTCCCTGATATGCTGGGAGACAAATTCTGCCAAGCATGGCCCCTCCAAGAGATTCCTGACATGTATTGCCGACAACTTTCTCCAGCAGAAAGTACAGGAAGGTATGAGACGATCAGCTATACTCAATTTAATACCAACTAACAGGGATGGGCTGATGGACAAAATAACAACCATGGAAACTCTGGGGGATAATGACCATGTGAT
This sequence comes from Varanus komodoensis, assembly GCF_004798865.1. NCBI lineage: Eukaryota > Metazoa > Chordata > Lepidosauria > Squamata > Varanidae > Varanus > Varanus komodoensis. The sequence goes on along the minus strand of NW_025336087.1, from coordinate 36,974,156 downwards.
ACTTGAATTCTCAATTATAATTCTCAATTATGAAGGACACAAATGGTAACTGGAGCCAAACAAGCATCCTGGACTTCAAGAAAGCCAACTTTAACAAACTCAGAAAAAGCAAAGTGCCATGGCAACACACCCTTAAGAGGAAAGGTGTCCAAGAGGGATGGGAGATCTTGAAAAGGAAGATCCTTGAATCACAACTACGAACAATTCCATCAAGAAAAAAATGTAGAAAACAGCAGAGGAAGCCCACGTGGCTCCACAAAGGGTTAAGTGACACCCTGAAAGAAAAAAAAGAACATGTACTGGAAGTGGAAACAGGGCCAGGCCACGAAAGAAGAATATAAACAAATAGCAAGGAATTGCGTGAAGTCTAAAGCAGAAAACAAACTAATAATAGGAAGGGATGCTAAGCACAACAAGAAAGCTTTCTTCAGATACATCCAGAACAAAAGACATGAGAAAGAGAAGGGTGTCCAGCTACTTAAAGTGGATGGCAGAGTGATAACAGATGACACAGAAAAGACAGAGGCGCTCAATTCCTACTTTGCTTCAGTCTTCTCCCACAAGGAAATCTGTACTCAAGAGGAAGTTCAAGCTGGAAGTGAGAGATGGCAGCCCAAGACTGACAGACAATAGGTCAAGGAATACCCAGATGGAATAAACACTTTCAAATCTCCAGGGCCCAATGAACTTCATCCCAGAGTCATAAAAGAGCTAGTGGAGGAACTCTCAGAACCACAGGCTATCATCTTTGATAAATCTTGGAAAATAGGAGATGTGCCAGATGACTGGAGAAGGGCTAATGTTGTCCCCTATCTTCAAAAAGGGAAAAAAAGATGAACCTGGGAACTATAGACCAGTTAGTCTGACACCAATCCCTGGAAAGGTTCTGGAGCAAATTATTAAAAAATTCATCTGCAAGCATCTTGAAGAAAATGCAGTGATTAATAGAAGCCAGCATGGATTTATCAAAAATAAATCCTATCAGACTAATTTAATCTCATTTTTTGACTGGATAACTTCCCAAATGGACAAAGGGAACGCTGTGGGCATAATCTGCCTAGACTTTAGCAAAGCTTTCAACATAGTGCCACGCGACATTCTGATAAGCAAATTAGCAAAAACTGGACAAGATGGAAAAACTATTAGATGGATCCAAAACTGTCTGCTAAATCGGTCACAAAGAGTGCTCATCAATGGTACCTTCTCAAATTGGATGGAGGTAACTAGTGGGGTGCCACAGGGTTCAGTCCTGGGCCCAGTGCTCTTCAACATCTTTATTAATGATTTAGATAAGGAAGTACAAGGAAAGATAATCAAATTTGCAGATGATACAAAACTGGGGGGAATAGCAAACACCCTAGAGGACAGAATGAAGAAGAATGTCCTAGAATGTCCTAGAGGACAGAATGAAGATCCAGGGCGATCTTGATAAACTTGAACACTGGGCTGAAATCAACAAAATGAAACTGAATAAGGACAAGTGCCAAGTGCTCCACCTAGGAAAAAGAAACCAAAGGCATCAATACAAGATGGGAAATACATAACTTAACAGAACTGATCTAGAAAAAGAGCTTGGAGTAATTGTGGATAATAGGCTAAACATGAGCCAACAATGTGATGCAGCTGCCAAAGGGGCAAATGCTATCTTGGGATGCATTAACAGAAGTATTACTTCCAAATCATGAGAAGTAGTAGTTCCTCTATACTTTGCACTAGTCAACCCTCACCTGGGATACTGTGTCCAGTTCTGGGCACCAAGATTTAAGAAAGATGCAGGTAAATTAGGGTCTAGCAGAGGGTGACAAAAATGATCTAGGATTTGGAAACACTATCCTATGAGGAGAGACTAAGAACAGGGCATGTTCAGCCTTGAGAAGAGAAGACTGAGGGAGGACATGATATCCGTCTGTAAGTATCTCAAAGGCTGTCACAAAGAGGAAGGTCAAGATCTCTTCTTGCTAATGCCAGAATGTAGGAGACGGAATAATCAGTTCAAGTTGCAGCAACGCAGATTCATGATGGACATCAGGAAAAGCTTCCTCATTATCAGAGCAATACAACAGTGGAACCAACTGCCTAGAGAGGTGGTGGGCACTCCCACACTAGAAACATTCGAAAAGGAACTGGACAGCCACCTGAGTGGTATGGTGTAACGTAGTGTCCTACAACAGCAGGGGATTGGACTCGATGACCTTCATGGCCCCTTCCACCTCTTCTGTTCTATGATTCTATGATTCATTCATTTAGATAAATATATATGTTCTACTGTTCTTCCAATAGATACCAGAGAACTGAATAATTTTACATAATACATTATTGATACCATAAAACCATAAAACACTGGAATGTTCCACATAATAACAGTATTATTATAATTATTTTATTGTGTTCAATTTGTATTTTATCATATTTCTTGGGAAGTGGCTTCCACTATGAACCCTTACCCTGACAATAACAACCTTGTGAGCTGGGTTAGGCTGAGACGGAGTGACTAGTGCAAAGTCAACCAATGACCTTCACGGCTGAGCAGGGACCAGTTCCCCAGTTCAACACTCTAACCACCACATTGAGTTACCTTAATATTAAAAAGTTAGCAACAGGCAGAGTGAATCTATGCCCCCGTAGACAGTGTCTAGCAGACCATAGGATTGCTTTGCTTCCCAGATCTGAGGTTTCAGCTTTGAACTTGTAGCTGGAGATCTGTGTTTGGATCCCTCTTCCCTCAGTTGCTGCCAGTGCAGAAGCATGTTGGCTGCTTCTCCAAAGTTGCAAAGAAACCTTAAAGAATAGTTTTAGGAGGAATTTGGTAGAGTGCAGAGGGTAGATGCTAATGCTACCAATACAGCATATTATGGTGGTGTGGCAGCCTCCTCTCCCCATCCAAAGCAGTGCCATTAGACATTCAAAATCATTTGTTTAGCTGCTTTGCCTAGGATGCTCATAATCCTCCAAGTGTGGAAGATTATGGGTAACCCTGTTGGGTCTCACCCTAAAAGCACTAAGAAATTCCTCATATTAAAATTAATGAGAAGCAAGAACCTTCTGCTGAAAAAAATGTAAATACTGTTTCGAAAGGAATGTCCACAATGGGGGCATCACAGCCAAAATTACATTGTACTTTGTTGTAACATAAAGTAATTCTGATAAAGGAAGGCTTTGTCACATGATCCACGTTCTGAAAGCATAGCCAGTACCAGATGAGCATCCCTGGGCAGAGCATTCTTCAAAGTGAAGTGCCATAGCAGAGTGAACTGCTCCATTTGCCTGACTTCTGAAGTCAGCAGTATATAGATATGGGCTCTGAAAATTATCTTTGTGCAGAGGCAGTTTATGAGCAAGGATGCTTTGTCAGGTACAGTGGTACTTTGGTTCATGAACTTAATTCGTTCCATGATTCTGGTCGCGAACTGAATTGGTTGTGAACCGAGTCAAATTTCTCCATAAGGTTAAGTGGAAATAAGATTACTCCATTCTGAACCTTATGTATTTATTTTTTTTAACCCCCAAAATATGAAGCAAAGTACACAGTACAAAGAGAGAGAACACTAACCTTATTTGAGGAGATTTCTGCCGTGGAGGACAGGAAGGTGGGTGGGGAGGTTATTGTTTGGAGGGAGAGTCTGCGACCGCGATCTCAACTAGAGGAAGCTGTGACCACGTGTCAGAATGCGGAAGATGGCTGTGTTTGTGACACGTTCATGGCCATCTTCCCCACTTGAACACGCTCTGACACGTGGTCGCGGTGCAGGGAAGTTGGCCATGATCATGTTCGTGTGGGGAAGATGGCTGCGATCGTGTTCGTCACCCAATGCGGAGTTTGTGAACAGAAGCAAAATTTTGCCAAACTTTGTGTCCGAGAACCGAATTGTTCATAAACAGAAGCGTTTGTGAACCGAGATATTATTGTATCTCTGTGTCAAGCCATGTAAGATGGACACTAGCATTTTGGACTCTGCTTACAAATAGACTGGCCTCTACTGGAGTCGTTTCAACTGGCAAAATGTATTAGCATGAGCCAGTCCTAGTTTGGAGTCTAACAGTTATATTTGGACTAAGTGAAGTTTCTTGCCAGTTTTCAAGGTGCCACATGTATTGCATTGAAGTTAGGAATAGACACAGAGAATTATTTTGCTTTGGACAATTTTGGACAATAGCTGCTTTACTTTGGATCTGAGGTAGAGCCTTGCTTCAGTCCTATGAAGCTTGAAATGTCTCATTGACTATAATGCAAAAGTCAACAAACAGCTATAGCTTCTCTTCAAAAAAAAAATCTGCAAAATTGGCGGACATTAACGCTAACATTGTGTATATTTGCTTCAATAACACTAAAACCACATCTTGTGAAATTTATGACAGCAAATGCTCAATATTTGGATGCCCTATCTGTGTGGGACGAGTGTACAGCTAAATGTGCAATGTATAAAATTAAATTTGTGGAATGCAATTTGTTTTATATGGTGAAGCTGGAAGACCTTTTATAAAAAGGTATAAGAATTGTTTAGCTGATACTTAAACACGTGCTAGACCTTGGTTCCTTTTTATAAGGGAGAAATATTCTGGCAGAGTGCAGTGATCTCTTGTTAGCATTTGAACAAAGCCTCTAAATGAAAAAAAAAAAAAAAAAGGAGGCAATGTTTATTCGCTTGCTGAAACTTGGTATCAGTGTTAAAGATGAAATAAAACAGACCAACAATGAGATGCAGCCGCCAAAAGGGCAAATGCTACTTTGGGATGCACTAACAGAAGTATTACTTCCAAATCATGAGAAGTAATACCCTATACTCCTCAGTAGTCAGACCGCATCTGGA